>NW_023270865.1:688723-711534 GCF_011800145.1 Mirounga leonina | reverse complement strand
GTGACAAGTGTGAGCACGGGTGTGACAGGTGTGTGTGACAGGTGTGACGTGAACATGGGTGTGACAGGTGTGAGCACAGGTGTGAAGTGAACACGGGTGTGACGGGTGTGAGCACAGGTGTGAGCCCGGGTGTGACAGGCATGGGTGACAAGTGTGAGCACAGGTGTGAACACAGGTGTGAGCACAGGTGTGACATATGAGTGACAGAGATGGCAGGTGTGGAGCAGTGGTGAGTCCAGGTGTGCGCTGGGCCAGAGTCAGGGGGGATGGGCAGGACCTGTGCTGGGCCTCCTCAGAGGCCTCCAGGACGGGGTCAGGGCAGGAGGGCCCCGCAGTGGCCTAGTGTCCACCTGTCCTTGGCTTGAGGACTCTGCCCTGCGTGGCTGGACACTGGCAGTCTTGCCGCCTGCCACCACAAGCTGGAGGCCCGTGCCGCCGGGTGGGGCCGGGTCCTGGGCCGCGGGGAGCTGCCCCGGGTCTGTTTGGGGAGGGGCTCAGACAGTCCTGCCGCATCCTGTGCGGGCCAGGACAGCCACTGCCGCGACACTCAGGGTGCGGGGAGCAGGAGGGCGGGGCCCTGAGGAGACAGACGCACACTCACCGGCGCATCCCGTACACATAGGCGACCCCGACCGCCTCGAAGAAGGCGAAGATGATGAGGTTCAGGGGGGCGGCGAAGTTATCAAACACCTCTAGCCAGTAGTTGCCCGACTGGAGCGTGAAGCAGATCGCAGAGAGGAAGCAGAACAGGCAGACCAGGCCTGGAGGGATGGCGGCACCCCCTCGTCGGAGCCCGTCACCCTGCTCCTCCGGCCCTCCCAGCACTGTGTCCAGGGCAGGAGGACGCACGATGGGGGCTTGCTGTCCGTGGGCTCTGCCCCTGCCCGACCCCGAGGTCTCCCACCATGGCCCTCGTGGGATGCCGAGTTAGGGCAGAGCTGCCAGGACCGGTGCTGGGGGTGACGAGACCAGACCCAGGCTCCCGCTGGGACGCTCATGGAGGAAGGGCAGGAGGTGGGCAGACAGGGAGGACAGGCCTACAAGGTGGGCTGGGCGTCCACTCACCGGTCAGGACCTCCTTGGGGACGGATCTGCGCATGATCCCCATATCCAGGAATGGCGTGATGATGCTTTCCATGTTCCCGAACATGGATGACAGGCCCAAGGTGAACAGCATCCCGAAGAACAGCACGGCCCACCCGGGGGCCCCCGGCATGTGGAGGATGGCCTCCGTGAAGACAATGAAGGCCAGGCCTGTGCCGGAGGCACTCTGAAACATAAGCGCACGCGGCCCTCGCAGCGTGACACGCACCGGACGCCCTCCCCACCACCGGCACCAGGGCAAGGTGGTGGCCCTGCCCTCTCTGGCTACACCACAGGCCACAGATGTGCCTCCGGGGGAACAGAACCTTTCCCCTAACACCCTGCAGCTGGCAGGTGACCGTAGGCCCAGGGGTGTTGGGCTCAGGTGAATCACCCCATAGCCAGGGGTCCACAGCTGCCCTCGCTCCTGGGCAGCCGCCCGACTCCGGCCACAGCCCAGCTCTGTGACCCAGACTCTGCCCCCCCCCCCCAGCTCTGTGCACCAGCAACACCCAGTCTCCTGGGTCAGCCTGGCCTCCAGCCCCCTGGGCAGGGCCCTGTCGGACACATTGCATTGAGGCCACAGTCTTTCTGGAAGCTCAGCTCTGCAGAGGCACAGGGCCAGCCTAGAGTCCTCTGTTCACAGCGCCAGGCCAGCCTGGGCCAGGTCCTGGAGAAGATCTGCGGCTGCCTGGAGCAAGGCCAGGCCCCTCGGGTACCTTATCCAGAAAGTCTTCCAGGTGGCAAGCCTCCAGGGGGAGCCTGGCCACCCTCTCGGGCTGGGTGGTATTCAGGTGCATGAGGACGGCAACATAGTCGTCCCTGGAGATGCTCTGCTCAGGGAAGTCAAACGCATTGATGAGCTGGAGGATGTTCCTGCAGAGACACAGCAAGTGTACGCTGGCTGGGTGCGCTGCACCCTGAAACACCCAGAAGGACACCAGCACCCTCCGGAGGGCCGGACAGCACTCGCCGCAGGGACAGAGGGGAGCCCGGCCTGGAGGGGACGCTGCCCTCAGGGCACCGTGGGGCAGTGGCAGCCCCCTGGCCGCCCCGGGAGCGGCCCTGGTCACCCCTCCACCGGCCGCCACCAGCAGGTGCTCACTGGCCTCAAGGCTCACGGCTCAGACACAGGCCCGTGGGTATTCCCGGATCTTACTTTGCCTACTTGCTGAAATCTCTTTGCAACCTCGGAATTAGCACTCACGGCGCTCCTGGGGTTATCAGTGGCCATGTGCAGAGCTGCCCAGGGTCACGAGCATCCTTACAGTCAGCTTAGGGCCATGGTGTGCGCAGTTTTTTGCTGTTTGCTGGTGATTTTGCTGTTTAAAATGTCCCCTGGGTGCAGCGTGGCACTGCTGTCTGGTGGCTGGCCCGCGTGGCGGCCAGCGCTGGGTCGCAGAGAAACCACGGCAGGGGAGCCTTGTGCAGGGGCAAGTCACAGCTGTTACCGTGAGCACGGACTTGTCCACAGTGCTTGGTGGAAACAGCTGGAAGTGCTGCCCCTGCTGCTCCCCAGTGGGGGCCACACCATCCACCACGTGGCACTGCAGCCTCTCCGGAACATTCCAGTGGGTGCACACGCCCCACAGCGCCCAAGCTCAGGCTGTGAAGCTGCTCCGTCTCCCCCTCCGCCCTCTGTGGGCCGTGGCCCTGAGCGTGGCCTGAGCGTGGCCTGAGCGTGGCTGGCACAGGTGTCATGGTTGACAGGGGGCTGCCCTGGGCACTGGATGCCTGGCAGCATGCAGAGGGCCGAGCCTGCACCCGTCCACGGGTCCACCTGGCAGAGTGCCTCTGGAGGGCTCTTGGCGAGCAAGAGTTGGCGGCCTTTGAAACACCGTGGTTCCAAATGCCAGGGCATCCTACAACCTCTGTGGCCCCTGCTGTCGTGGCAGGTGGCCACACACTGAAAGCCTTCAAGTAAACAGACATTTATTCTCCCAGCTCTGAGGCCAGAAGTCCACGGGAGTGGTGTCGGCCGGGCCACACGCCCCGCCCCCCCCACGGCTCCAGGGAAGGTCCCTCCCGCCTCATCCAGCTCCTGGTGCCCCAGAGTCCCTGGGCTGTGGCCACGTCCCTCCAACCTCTGCCTCCTCCCACGGCCTCCCCCATGTGCCTGCGTGTCCCTGCCTGTCTCTTGTCAGGACACATTGGATCAGCATGACATCTTCACCAGAATCTGCCAGAGACCCCACCTCCACGTCGGGTCACGCTCTAGGCTGCGCATGGACACGAACCTCTGGAGACTCTCCCCCCCCCACGCCCCTAAGGAAAGAAGAGGTGGTTGTGCAGGTCCAGGGCGTCAGGTAGCGTCTGAAGACTGAGCTCTGTGGACACCCCACCCTCAGCCAAGGGCACCGTGCTCACCTGTCCAGGCAACGCCCATGGTCGTTGGCTGCCTTGAATCCCAAAACGGAGAACACAGCGATGGATGCATAGAGGGAAGTCATACTGTTGACCAGGGCGATGGTCACCGCATCCTTCTCACAGTTGTTCCTGGCAGACATGCGTGCTTAGCGTCATCTCCATGCCCCCCTGGCACACCCCCCTGCACACGGAGCCTGCATGCCGATGACCCCCAGTGCCGGCGCTGTCCCCGCTAGTCTCAGGATGGTCTTGGACCCCCTTCCATGGCCCCCTCCCCGCTGACCCCTCCCCGACCACACCTCCCTGCTGAGCTCCTCCTCTCTGAACACCCCTCTCTGCTGACCCCCTCCCCAAAGACCCCCTCCCTGATGACCCTTTCCCCTCTGACCCCTCCCTGACCACCTCTCCCTGCTGACCCCCTCCCCACTTGCTCCTCCCCCAAAGACCCCCTCTCTGATGACCCCCTCCCCACTAGGCCCCTCCCTGCCCACCGCAGCTCAAGACTGTGGGTGGTCTGAAACCCTCAGCCTCCACCCCTACCCCCAAGGCCTGGACACAGGGAGCTGAGGACAACGTGGGGCATCGTGGAGCCTGGAGTGGGCTTTGCTGAGATGATCTCCACACGAGAAACACACACAAGCTACGTGGAGTGGGCTGAGGTGGTCACTTGTCAGGTGCAGTCGTGTGAAGCACCCGCTCCACCCACCTCCCCATCCCTGCACTTCGGAGGGGGAGAAGTCTGGCCACCATATAGAACCATGTTTGTTCAGATGGTCCCAACGGCTTGTGGCTGCCTGGTTTATGATGTGGCGGGTGACACTTTAGTGCCCGAGCCCCTGGGGCTCTCACGGCAGGTGCGTGGTTCCCGCAGCGAGGTGGGAGCCCCGTGTCCGTCTTAGGTGACCAGGGAGCTGATACACGCTGCTTTTCCGGCCTTGTGCATGACACATGCTTCCTGTTGGTTGGGGTCAGTCCCCGGTTATGGCCTGTTCCTGGAATTGAGTGCCCGGGCTCTCTTCCCCCAGAACACGCTAGAAGCTGCCGTAGGGGCCCTACCCGCAGCTCTCCGCGCATGGCTGGGTAACTGGTAGACTCCCCAGGAGTCTGTTCCTATCACAGGTTCCTACCAGGCCACACAGGATGTTACTTTGGAGGTGCTTCGGCACAGGAGGCCCAGCCCCTCCGTTGGAAGGAACCCACCCCCGAGCCTGGTCCCTACCCAGGCGGGTTATAACTTGCAAAAGCAATGTGTCCTCCGAAGGCCAGGGACAGGGAGAAGAATATCTGCGTGGCTGCGTCCAGCCACACCCGCGGGTTCTGGAGAATCTGCACCTGGAAAGACACGGAATCCTGTTGTGCAGCAGATGAGCCACACCGGCCGAGGAGCCCACGGCCCCAGAACATTCCTAAAGCTTCCTCCGGGACGACTCTCATGAAGAGGTGTGAACAGCTTAGGATCACCAACGAGAGAGCACGACTGGAATGGCAGTTCACACAGCAAGCGTGGCCTTGCTGTTCTGTGACGGCTTAAGTAAACCCACGTGGCGTTCTGAGAACTTGGCTGACAGACCACTGAGGGCTGAGAAATGGGTCTGAGCGACTTGGGTGTGTTTCTTCTGCTCCTCTCAGACATGGTGGTTCTGAGGGACTTGAAGGGTCCCACGGTGGCTGGGACACGGTGCCTACGGGCAGACCCACGTCCACACCCAGTGCCCCCTTCCCTTCTGCTGTGCAGCCCCTGGAAACTCTCATGGAATGCTAGGGTCCTAGGGAGTGTGCAAGAGTCTAGGAGGGGTGCGGGCCCTTGGGTCCTGTGATTCCTTACCTGGTAGGGTGCATGCAGCTTGCAAGGCCCTCAGGGGTATGGGGTGCAGGGCACTGGGGGGGCATCTAGGGGGGGCCTCTAGCTGGCTTCTCCCCTGAACCCCGCCAGCAACATCCCTCGGGCTACATGTCACAAACCAAGTGACATGCTCCCATCCTCTGCTCCCTGACCTCCTCCCCGAGACCCCATACCACCCTCCTCCTTGCCCTCACCCGCACGTGGCCCTGGGCAGCCTGGCCTCTGGCTAATGGCCATTCACATGGCCAGGGGATGGAGCAAGCTGGGCTGGGCTCTGCCTCTGACTCATGTGTTTCCTGAGCCTGGAGCCTGGACTTCAAACCAACTTACATCTGGAGTGAACAGGTAGATTAACCCTTTGACCGCCCCGGGCAGGGTGAGTCCTCTGATAAGGAAGATGGTCAGGACCAGGTAAGGGAACAGGGCTGTGAAATAAATTGCCTTTAAAAAAGACCAAATTGTTAGACTTTTCAGTGGTATCTGTCCCATATAAAACCTTTAAGAGGCAGGTGTGCTGTAAAGGCCTCTGTGGCCAGCCTCCTGTCACTCATCTGGGATTCCAGCTGAGCGGGGGCAGAGGGCGCAGCATGGGGCATGTGGGCCCCAGTCAGGCTCCCAGGGTCTGGAGCTCATGGGGATGCTCACAGGCAGATTCACGTATACACTTGTGTCTGTGGGGCGTCCCAGGTGGGTGGGCCTCCCTCTTACCCAGCCGCCAGCCCTCCCCCTCACCCCAGTGCCCACAACCGGCCACTTCACCAGGGCCTTGGGGCCACACACCTGCCCTCACCCGTCTCCCCAGCATAGGACCAGCACCCCCTCCTCAGTCGGATGTGGTCAGGGGTCTGCACACATGGTGCCTACACAGAATAAATCTGCAGACGATGCTCTTCCCTCACTGCCACCCCCAAGTCCCCGAGTACAGACTGTTGGGGGAGTCGCCCCGGTCCCCTGTAAGGACTTTCATCTCAGGGTTATTTGGAATTTCTGGTGGCTTGTTGGGCCTAACGTTTGCTTTGGTGTAATTCAGTAATTCTGTCCTCTCAAGCGCGAAGACCTTCACGAAACAGTAACCCTAACATGCCAGCAGAGGAAGTGAGCAGACACACGCCTGGATCTGTGCAAAAGGCCACAAACATGTGTTGGAAGCCACGGCAGGGAAAGGCAAGGAGCCTTGTCGCAGGTGTTGAAAGGGAGGATGCACGCAGCGCGGGGCCTGTCCGTGCCCCAGGAGGAGAGAGGGCACTTGGCACAGAAACCGTGTGAGTAACACCTGACACATTTCTCCCCATCACTGAAGTCTCTTCAGAAGGTAGTAAACTGTTAAAACGAACATGCCAGGACATGGTTGCTGCTCACAGACTGTCGTAGTGAAATGTGACCAGGGGTGGGAAAGCGGAGGAAGGCAGCACAGCGTGAGTGAGGGTCTCCTGCCTCATCCCGGGGGCACCATTGCTCCCAGACGGACCGATGGCCAAGCCCCCCGTCCAACCCCGAGGGTAGAACAGTTACCGCTGACGAGCCAACAGGTGGATACAGGGGGGTCACAAGAAACACCCAGGAAACAGGAGAACAGAGGGGACCAGTACGAAACAAACAGGATGGCCGACGGAACCCGGATTAATCATCACACTAAATGTAAACAGTGTAAACAGCCAAACAAGGGCAGGGACTGAGCCTGGATAGAAATGCAAGATCCAACTGTGTGCGTCTACGAGAAACACACTTTAAACACAGAGACCCAAAAAGGGTAAAAGGAAAAGAACAGAGAAAACCTCCCGGCAGCGTCTGAGCAGAGCGCTGCCAGGTAAAGGTGCCCATCTCCAGGGAGCACACTGGTCCTCACGCCCGCACCCTCCCAGCCCAGCCTCTGAGCCCGTGGGCAAACACCGAGCCGGCGGCAGCCGGGTGGTGGGATCCACCCGAGGGGCCTCACCTTCCCCAGGCTTTCGATGCTTCTGATGACACACAGGTACACGACTGCCCAGGACGCGGCCAAGCAGGCCAGCAGCGGCCACTGGATGGAGCCGTTGTCGCTGATGTCCGCCGTGATGTTCAGCGTCTGCCGGTACCAGAAGTAGCTCACGGGGCTGCTGGCCTGGCACTCGGCTTCCAACCCTGGAGCCAGGAGGGTCTGTCAGGGGCTGGCACAGGGCTCGGGCCTGGATGTGGGCTCACAGGCCTCCACCCCGGACTGCAGTCTGCGGATAGCTGACCAGGGCTGCTGCCGGAGCACTAGGCACACCTGGCGGGACCCAGCCCCCCACGGCCCAGGGCGTGCAGCCAGGGCTGGTGGGCAGATGCGGGGAGCCTCTGGGCCCGGACTTGCGCCTGGGCTGCCTCGTTCAGAACGGGCCAAGCTCAAGTTAGTATCAGCAGAGGCAGGAAGGGAAGGAGGGTTAACACAGCTTCATGAGCCAGTGTAAAAGAGCGACTGTTTCCTGGGCTGCGAGGACCTTCTCTGCTGGAGTGCATGGCTGAGGGCTGCGCCGAGTCCAGCGAAAACCGCCGTCCCGCCCACTCAGCCTCTTGTCGCTGGGTATGCCTGCTCGCGGCTGGGCTGTGAATGCACAGAGTCTCTGGGGGCCCATCGGTGGTCAGATACGATGGGGTAAGGGGAACAGGACTTCAGACGTGCTGTTTAGGGAGCCCATGCAGCGCCCGCGTGAGGCAGGGCGCTGAGCCTCACGCCCCCCCAGCACTACCTGTGCGGTTGAGGTCCAGTGGGCAGGAGCTCCAGGGGAGCGGGTACTGGAAGGAGTTGAGCAAGTACCACAGCACCCACGTCAGGACAGTGTTGTAGTACAGACTGACCAGGAAGGACACGGTGAGGCAGCCCAGCCCTGTGGGGAGGTGGCAGTCAGCGGCTTCCCCGCCTCCCTGGCCGCAGGGCTCCAGACACAAGCACCCCACTCCTGCTCCCTGTCATCCCCGAGGCCTCCCGCTGCCCGCCCCACTGCTGGCCCACATCTGGCCGCATGCACCCGAGGGCGATGCATCGTTTTCACGGCCCTGGGGCCCCATCCTCAGCTGGGCTAGGGTCTGCCTCTCCACTGGCTTCCTGGTGGGCCTCACGGACAGTGCTGTAGCCACCTTGTGGGACGTGTCACACTGCCAGAGGGGCCGCTTGGACCCCTCCCTGCAGCACCCACCTCACGGGCACTCCAGGTGTCAGGCCTGCCCTCTGTCCAGGACTCCCTGGACACTCTCAAGCTCCCAGGATGTGTGGGCTCGGCACCCGAGGGGACATAGTCCCCGGGTGATCTGGGACAGCTTGCTGCTCCGTGGGGCTGGGCCTGCCGCCACCTCCTGCACCCTGAGCTCACCCCACGCAGCACCCTGCACCCAGGTCCCTCCTTGGGCTTTGGGGGAACCAAACAGGGCCTCCTGGAAGACGAGTACTCAGAGCATGAGCAGACTTAGCTCCCGCAGGGACGCTGCCCCACGCATCTCCCTGCGCTATTAGGTCTGGACCCCTCTCCTATAGGGTCAAAGCCACGGAATGTGCACTGGAGTGACGAGCTGATCCATGGCACACACGGGACCTGCAGCCCCCCACCCTCCCAACAGCTCCGGGCAGGGGTCAGAGGCAGGCAGCCTACCCACTCCGCCCAGGTAGGGCGAGATGGCCGTCCACACCCCGATGCTGCCTCTCCGTAGGCGCTGGCCGATGGCCAGCTCGATGTAGAAGATAGGGATTCCCTCGAGGACCAAGGCGATGAGGTAGGGGATGAGGAAAGCCCCTGCAAAGACACAGTGGTCATCGGAGGGTCGACGGCTGCCTGGTGGGGCCTTGGGCCGAGGGAGATGGGCCTGCACGCCGGGCACCTGGTCTGCTGCTCTTTCAAATCACTTGGCAGCATCCCACCTTGTGTGGCTTTGGGGGCAGGTTTCATGCAACAGCAAGCAGTGGTGTTCCTTCGGGGACACCCCTCATCCCGATTATGGGCCCTCCTGTGACGTGGGGCTGGTCTGTGCTCCTGGCAGGATGTTGGAGAAGGTGGACCTTTGAAATGGTCTCTCGAGCTTTGTGCCTGAGTGGGGGCTGGGACCCGTCTCTCCGTGCCTGGGCATGAGCATCGCCCCTGAATCAGCGTCCAGATGCTGGGAGGTGGGCACCCGTAGCCGCGGTGGGGTGAGGCTCCGTGGTCCCCCAGGGGAGCACACACTGACCACCTCCATGGGATCGATGGGAGGACCACGCCTTTCTGCACTGGGAGCTAGCAGCAGCGGGAGCAGGAGAAAAGGCCACGGGTGTGAGGAGTGAGGGGCCCACAGCCCCGAGGGGCCCGGCCAGATCGCCTGGGGGCGCCCGTGGGGAGATGTCGGCTCCCGCATCCCACGCGACTGTGGGTGTGCTCATACTGTTGGGGGAAAGGAGTCCCGGTACAGTTGGGAGCTGCATTTTCTTCCTGTTAACGGCAGTGTGTGGGCCTGCAGGCCCTAGATGCTCCAGGACCGACAGCCGCTGCCCTGCCTGCCCGCCAGGGCCGGCCACGTCAGGGAACGTGCTCCTGCGTGTCCCCGACTCGGCTGGCCCGGCGCAGGCCCGGCCCCCATGAGGGCTAGCCTCTCCCTGGGTTTCTGCATCACGGTCAGAGGTGTTGACACTGAGCCGGAGCCCTGGAGAGGGCCGGTAGTCACTCCACCACATCAGCGTCTGCACGGGACACCAGTGTTTGGGGCACAACAGTGCCTGCTGGTGTCATCCACGTAGCGGCAAAACCACAAAGAAGCGTGAAATAACAACGTGGAATCCTGGGAGACTCGGCCTCGAGGGATGCGCCGGACGCCCCAGGGACGACCAGGCACCTGTGGGCAGGGGCTTGCAGCTGGGGCTGTGAACACAGCCTGACCACTTCAGGGAGCTCCTAGCAGGGAGAGGGGCCAATCACAGGCCAGGGGCCCAGGGGCCAGATGGAGGAGCCCTCCCCAGCCCGCCCTTCTCCCTGTCCCACCCCACACGCACACGCACTGTGGGGTCTCAGGCAGGTGTGTGCACCTCCCAACCACCCTTGGCCTTGAGCACACACCTTTGGCATGGTAAGGACACATGGGGCCGGCTGCCCAGCCCCAGAAGTGGTGCCTGGCCGTCAGACAGGGGCTCTGGGTCCCAGGTGTTTGACCCACTGTCTAGAAAGGGCCTGCAGGCTCCAGGCCGGCCAGGACCCAAGGACCCCATGCTCTGCAGGAAGGTCCCAGCCAGCAGGCTCAGGGCAGGGACCACCGGGAGGAGCAGTCCAGGGGAAGGGAGAGGCGTTTCTCCTTGTAGCAGACCTGGTGCGGCCGAATCAGCCACACTTCGGAGAGAAGAGGAGGGAGGAGCTCTGTGATTACAGATGGAGACCACACAGGAGCATCGCTGTGTGTTAGGTGCATTTTAGCCCCATCCAAATTGCGTGTGGACCGTGACTTGGATAAAACCCAAACCGGTTTGGAGGAGGGCCGCCAGTTGCAGGACGAGCCAGCCCTGTGATTAGAGAGGTGGGACTTTGAGCCCTACTTCGACGTCCAGGTTGGGGAGAGGGCCTGGAGACTGCTCATCACCCAGCTGATGATTCCATCAACCATGGCTGCAGAATGGAACCTCCGTGAAAACCGTAAGCCACGGGGTTTGGAGAGCTTCCAGGCTGGAGAACGCAGGAGGTGCCGGAGGGCACGGTGCCCAGAGAGGCGGGGGGCTCTGTCACCCCCACCCTGTGCATCCCTGCCACATGGCTTTTCGGAGCTGTATTCTTTATAAAAGCCCGGTCCTGGCAAGCACACTGTTTCTGGGTCTGAGAGCCCTTCTAGCAAATTTTGGACTGAGGAAGGGGATATTGGCGCTCCTGACTTGTAGCACAATCAGATGGAAGCTGTGGGCAACGTGGAGACCCGCTGCTTGAGCCTGGGTTCTGCAGTGCTCTGTGGACTGAGCCCCATGGGGTCTGTGCTCGCTCCAGGTAGATCGGCAGAAATGGGTTAAATTATGATGCCGGGATTGGGAGAATTGGTTGGTGTGGGCAAAGCCCTCACACGTGTGGCGTCAGACAATGAGAGGAGTTTTTTCTCCTCGGGAGAAAGGTGGGGTGGTGAGATCAGGGCGCACCCACCCACACGGTGGATCTGCGAGAGCCCTCGGCTCACCACCGGCCCGAGGGGTGCTGGAAGCGAGGCACACTGGTCCCGTCTGCTGAGAAAATGTCATGGAGAAAAGGGTCTGTCTGACCGGGACGGCTGCAGAGCCCGGCACTGCTGAGAATCCACAGAACGAGACACCCTGAGGTTGTCCCGGAGAGAAAACGAAGGACAGAGAAGACCAGGGCAGGTGCCCGATAAGCTGTCTCTGCGGATGGGATGACTTGGTGTTGCCAAGTGGACATTTGTCCCCAGACAATCTAGAAATGCCACGCGATGCCCGTGAAACCGTGAGAGTCCTCCGTAGAATTGACAGCCTGGCTGTGAAGTCTGCAGGGGATGGCGATGGCTGACACAGAACCGGGCCAGGAGAGGAGTGGGAGACTCGCCCCGCGGGAGGAACATCTGCACTGACTGTCAGACTAGGGTCATCACGTCCATGCACGGCTCTGCCGTCTCCACAGAGCCCATGGGTCCTGAGGTCGCAACACGGCCGTGCGGAGATCGCGGGCCGCTCACTAGATGCCCCACATGTGTTGCCATGGACATGGTTGTGAATGATTCCCGGGCCGGAACTGTAGACCCCAACAGGTGCCTGGAGGTCCCTGGGTGCCCGTGTGCCGGCCGCTGGTAGGGTCCACGCCCTGACCGCGGGCGCGGACACTCACCCAGAAGCTGCGTAGAGGTGACAGAATACCCTGCAGGTGCACCTGAGTGTTCCCCCCAATTCTGTTACAATGTTGCCTTTAAGTCTTATCCTTAGAGAGAAGCCCACAGACCTGAGTAATCACTAAGGACAGAGAGAATATTCACCGTCAGGGTCATGAGTTTGTGCAGAATAAAAATGCAATCGGTTATCTGCTCAGCTTGTTATCGAATAATCAGGGTGGTCGACATGAGACAAAAAGGTTGTTCTCACACGTGAGGGGTGCTTGTTTAGGAAAAGTGTGAGTTTTGAAACTTGACTATTTCATGACATTTCATGAAGGACTTCACACCTGGAAACAGGGCCTAAAAGAAGTATTTAAACAGCAGGGGTCCCCCCAGCCCATGAGCACAGGTGTGACGGGCTGGTCCGGAGGCCCTCGGGCCAGGCAGCGCTGGCACATGGGTTCCAGAAGTGACGTTCCCGGGACAGTCCGGCGCATCGCAGTGAGGAGCGACGGCCAACCGGCTCCGGTCAGAGCAGCCTTTCCTGACCTGGAGTGACCACCAGCACGCGGGCCACCACTTGGCGCCCGCACATGCCTCTCCTGATGCACAGGGCAGCTTGGGGGCCCGGGGAGCAACCCAAGGCCCACGTGCCCGCCCAGCCCCAACCCCGTGGGGGCTCTGACGCCTCTGGGCAGCAGTTCCTGGAGAGACGTCTCCTCCAGCTGCTTATAATCAGGAAAAAACAACAAACTTCCAGGAAGCAGGTTCCTCATGAACAGGGACTCCACCCCAGCGCTGCCCTCGCCTGGTCTGCTCTACAGCAGGTCCCGCAGACCCCCAGCCCGCAATCCCCTGACGCGGCCTGACCGCTGTCCACCCAGCACGGCCAGGAGGGAAAGGGGCCAGGACGACGCCCCATCAGCCACACACAGACCTTCGTTTCTGCCCTGTTCCTGGTGGGAGCCAGAGGAATCGCCCCCACATTTCCAGCCAGGGGCCCGGTGGATGCAGGATTGCCCTGGAGGGCTTCTGGGGGCCTCAGGTCTTACGTCTACAGAGGGGGGTCTTGACGGCAAGCTGACCTGACACTGAGACCCGATGGGCCCCAAGGTCACACCCCAGAAAAGGACCGGCCTAGCCTGGGTGACATTCGGTGTCCCCTCCCCAGGGTTGCAGGCGACGGGTGGGGCTGGCTTGCCAGCACCACCATGGACTCTTGTGAAGGGAGGGGGTGCCCTGACCGGGCACAGATGGGGGGTAGACGGCCTGGCCCGGGAGCACCCCACAAACTGCGGTGAAGAGCTCCCCTGAGCCCCAGAAGGCCGGACGGCAGTGGGCTGGACCTCCACTACACAGGCTCCCCGGGTCGCGGGGATCAATAACGTGCAGGGCCGTGGGGGCGGCTCACCTCCGCCATAGGTCTGACACAGGTACGGAAACCTCCAGATGTTGCCCAGGCCCACGGCGAAGCCGATGCAGCTCAGCAGGTACTGCCCCTTGTTGTCCCACGCCGGCCTCTCGTCCCCGCGGCCGTCCCCACACGGCTCCGCTCCCCCGGCGCACGCCATGCCCACCGCTGGCTCCTGCCCGGGCTCCATGGAACCCCCTGGACCTCCGTGTGGGAGCCCCGAGTAGTCCCCTCCTGTACCTTCTCATTATTTAAAGGAAAACCAGTGGAGCCAGTTAATTGATAACTCGGGCCAGGCTCTTGCTCTCCCCCAGGCGGTCCCTTCCTGACCCCACGTCCTCTACCCGCACCTTATTTCGTGCCCGAGGCAGACGGCCAGGGGCCTCCTGTTCCCCTGGGGGGACGCGCCAGGACTCCTAAGACCGCAGCTCGTTTAGCTCTTTTATAAAAACCATTGATCTTCTAATCAACCTTCTGATTCTGTAGACTCCCCTGTCGCTGTGAGGAGTGACGCAGAGCCCTGCGTCCTCGCCCGTTCCCGCAGCGGCGGCGTCTTGCAAATATCTCGGCCATGTCACAGCGGGGATGCTGGGGTAATAGGCCAGTTCGGCACATGTCCATCGCAGGGAGGGTCCCTTCTGTCCCCTTCATGGCCACACCCGCCCCCTCAGCTCCTGCCCCTCCTGCCCCGCCCGCGTCCCATCTGTTCTCCGTCGCTACCCTTCTGTCCTTTCTAGAACGTTCCGTAAGCAGAGTCCCCGTGTGTGACCTCAGGTGGGCCTGCTCCTCTCAGCCGTGTTCCCCAGTGACCCAGCCGTGGAGGCGCACAGTGGGTTCACCCCACAGCGGAGGACGGCTAGTGCCTGGGGAGGGACCCGGTGCGCTGGGGTGTGGGTGTTCGTGTCTCAGCCACGTTTGGTCTTCAGAGGTTGAGTGTGACCCTCCGGCCGGTGGCACTCTCTTCTGGGGAAATCCCCCCTCAGCCCTGCATCCTGCGGCACCTGCGGGGGTGGCACTCAGCCCAGCCCCCACCAGCACCCACCACGTGCAGGGCGGGGGCCTGTGTCCCAGAGGGGCTCCCCTGGTGGGGCGGGGCAGGGGCAGGAGTGGGAGGACTTCTTCTCTTCCCCCCCAGCAGCCACTGACACCCTGAGGCAGCGGGTGGGACAGCGTGACATCCAGGGCCACGGCGGGGGGGAGCTCAGCCAGGCTGGGGGACGTCCGAATGGTCCCCTCCACGTGGGCTCCTCCTGCAGTGGGATGGAGCGCGATGGGCTGACTCAGTGGACTCAGCCTGGGTCTCCCGTGGGGCTCCTGGACCCGTGGATGCCCGGTGGATGCTTCCAGGACAGGCTGGGGCTCCAGATGGGAAATTCCCACTTCCCGGGATGCTGGTCTCACACAGGCCCAGATATGTGGGTCGCAGAGGTGTGGGTCCTGGTGGACACACTCCCACTGACTCTACTGGGGGGGAGGGAATGTGAGAAAGGGAGGGGGAAGGCTGGGAGGGCAGGAGTGTGGCCCCCAGCCCAGCCAACCTGACCTCACCAGGGCACCACGGTCCTGAGCCTAAGGCCTGCCCACCACCTGCCCTTCGCAGGGCCACACGCCATGCCCAGGGCTCCGCGGACACAGCCACTTGGCCTCATGACTTCTCCAGAGAAAATCATCCCCCCCAACCAGAACCGCGGTCCCACGATGCCCTGAGTGGGGCCCCGCTGTTTGCTCATCCCTCTGCATTTAGACAACATTTAGGACAAGACTATGAAATAGTGATTTATTAAGACAGGTACACATTATGCCTACAAATCACGCATTTCCAACAACTTGCAAATATGCCACATCTGCAAAACAAGGTGCCCGTCAGGGGACAGAAGGACTGGATGAGTCCCCCTGGGCCACACCCGCCAGTCTCCTCCCCACATGCCCAGGATGGTGTGGTGTATCCATGGGGGGCTGCTCAGTGTTCTCTTAGTGGGGGTGGGAAAGCTTTCAGAGGAGGGTGGAGGTTGGAGTGGGGTGGGACGGGGGGCCCCCGGCAGGTACATGCCATCATGGCCCTGCATGGTGGGCTGTGAGCCCCCTGAAGTTTCTGTAGGTCATGGCATCTAGGTGACCGGCGGCATAAGAGGACTGGACATACTGGTGTTGAAGGTTCAGTGTGGGGCTGCAGGGCTGAACTCTGTGTCACTGCGGGACAGGAGGCAGTGGGATGGGGACAGGGCCCTCGGGCATCTGAGTAGGGGGGACATGGCTCCGGGATCCACCCTCCACCCAGGTCCCCACCCCTGCCCAGCAGATGCTCAGAAAGTCCAGTTCAATGTAAACTTCCAGATTTTTCCAGGGAGAGTGGACGTGAGCTCATTAAAATAACCACCCCATGTGTCAAGTGACTTGGCCGAGATTGTCGAATCCCGGTAAACAACCCTTCACCAAGGGGCGCCGAGTGGATGGGCTTCCGGATCCCTGCCATGCTCGGGACGCACGGATTGTCCTCAACCTTGGTGGCTGTGGCCGAGTTACCCTATAACCTGCCTTCTCCAACACCTAGCTAACAATTCATGCAGTGAATATGCCCTCTTAAGAAAACTCAAAGGGTGGTTTCCGCCTTAACTTAGGCTGAGCTGAGTTTTGTCTAACTGCTCATCGCAGCGGCCAGAAGCAATGATTAATCGGGTTGGCTCCCACTGAGCCGGCATCCCGCCAAGGCCAGCAGGCGGGCGGCCGGGCCTGAGGGACGCCGCAGAGTCTTCCAGAGCTCACGGCCTAGGGGCTCGAAAAGGCCAGTCCTCATCGTGGGCACCAGGGCCCCGGCCTTACTGTGAGCTCCTGAGTCAAGGGTTGACAGCAAGGCGAAGGGCAGGTGGCGATCAGACTGGATCTGAGGGGCCAAGGGAGCATCACGCTCCCGCCTCCCACGGGCCGGGCTCCCCACTACGCCGCGGCTGCGACCGTCCCCCGGCATGTGCGGGCGTGGTGGGACCCAGGCTGCTGTGGCCCCCACCACGCCCATGACAAGGGCAAGCAGCAGGGCACCGGGGCTGTGTGCAGACATGTGTGCACAAACACAGGCACCCAACATGTCTATACAACACACACACCACAGTCATGCACACCGCACATGTACGCACACGCCCACCGAGTCCTCGTGCACGTGTGCACACATCCTCGGACATGAGCACACACATGCACACGCACGCTTCCGTGCGCTCACACGCATACACACTTGCACACGTACACACACTCATGCATGCACACACATATACACTTATGCACTGCACGCACATACTTACACACGTGTGTGCACACATGCACACAGTACACATACACACGTGTGCACACGCGCACACATACACACTTACGCAGTGCACACTCACGTGCACACATACTTACACACGTGTGCGCACGCACACACACTTACGCAGTGCACACTCACATGCACACATACTTACACACGTGCACACATGCACACTCACACTGCACACGTACACGGTGCGTTCATGTATGTACACGCTCGCACATGTATGCACTCGCGTGTGCACAAACAGTATACATAAACACACGTGCATACACTCACATGTGCACACACACCCCCACGCATGTATATACACATACGCATGCAAGCGCTTGCACAACATACACACCCACACATGCACACATGCACACACTCTCACACGTATGGCCCAGATCCTCCCTGACACGTGCTGGGCCGGGCCGCTCAGGACTTCAGGTCCCCGTTGATGGAGGCCATGGACGGCCCGCTGACCAGCCCCTGGTGGTCCCCTGGCCTCTGGCAGCGGTCCCTGAGGAGCTTGTAGATGGCAAAGCCGGGGATGGCCAGGCAGGGCATCCCAGCCACGATGACGACCACAGCGTACACCCAGCCCGGATAGGTGACCTTCTGGGATTTGGGAAATTCCTCCTGGGGAGAGAGCGGTGGTGAGCAGCCACGTATGCAGCCTGCGGGGTCTCCCTCAGGCAGATGCCACTCCCCTGTGGGTCACCGCCTGGCCCTTGTGGGGGAGGGGAAGGACACCCCAGGGTCCCCAACCCCGCAGGGAGCACAATGCCCCACTGCGCCTCCGCGGCAGCCCCATGGCTCACATAGGCAGGGTCCCAGACGCTGTATATCAGCTCCTCTTTGACCTTGACCACGAAGAAAAACAGGAAGATGACCAGCATGAGCAGTGGGCTGATCACTCTCCACGTGACTTGCCAGAAGATGTTGGGCTTGTGGCCAATCATGAACTCAATGTCTCTGTTGAACCTGGACACAGGGCAGGAAGGAGGCCATCACTGGGGGCGTTGATAGGCCTGTGATCCTGTCAAGGCAGAGGGTAGCTGGCCGTCCAGCCCAGACAGATGTCACCGTCCATGGTGCCACAGCCCAGTCTTTCTCTGACCGGAGACCCGCCGCCTCCAGAAGAGCCTGGTTTGCGTCAGAAGCCGGCTCGGGAGGCCGGCGGCACCCTCTGCTGCCCCACGGTGCCACCAGCCTGTCAACTCGCCCCGGGGGCTCACGCAGAGCCAGGGTCCATGCTGCTGGGGGTGGAGGGCAGCCCGACCGGCAGCCCCGTCCCAGCCTCCCTGGCAGATCTCCCCTCCCCCAGGGCTGGTGGCCTCCCCGGGGCCCCACGGGGCAGCCTTGATCCCCGCAGCAGGAGCCCCTGCCCTGTCCATGCCCGGCCCTCACGTCCGCTGCCTGCACCCCAGCCCCTGGGACCGCTCTGCCCCTCCTGGTCCCATGTTCCCGTGTCTCAGGCCGCCTGCGTGGGACACAATAGTGCTTCACCTCCTCGTCTTGGGTTACGACTCTAAATCCTGTGGTCAGACCAGGGGGTCTGTACTTCCCTTCGTGGTTGCTGTTTGCTCTCCTCCACCCCTAAGACTGCACGGCCTGTGAGTGCCCATGTCTGCCAGGTCTGGAAGCTTCGGGAAGCTGGAGGGAGCACCGTTCGGACTGCTCTGGCGGGCATCGGTCCGGGACCCATCCCTCTACCCTCAGCCGCGCAGGAGCCAGGCCCAGTGCGCACGCGGCCCCGTATCACGGCGCGCTTGTCCCTGAGTGCCACCCTGCTTGCCCCTGTCGGGAGCCTCCTGCCTCTGCAGCCTCCTTCCTACCTGTCCACGCCGTACACATAGACGACCGCAAACATTTCGCAGAAGGCGATGACGAGCAGCGGGATGGAACCGGCATAGCTGTCCAGCAGGGACAGCCAGTACTGGCCAGAGTTCAGGGTGAAGATGAAGGCGAGCAGGTACGTCCCCAGGCAGATGAGGCCTGTGGGGCAGAGAGCACTGCCACTGCAGCCCGAGGCCCTGTGCCCGCACCACGGCCGCCCCCTGGGGGTTGTCCTTGCGGCCCCGGCCCCGCATACCTGTGAGCAGCTCTTTGGGCCACTTCTTAGGGATGATGTTGAGGTCCTGCAGGGGCACGACCACGCCCTCCATGTTCCCAAACATGGACGACAGGCCCAGGCAGAAGAGCATGATGAAGAAGAGCACGGACCATAGCGGGGACACGGGCATCTTGGTGATGGCCTCCGTGAAGACGATGAAGGCCAACCCGGTGCCCTCCACGCCCTGCAGGGGTGGGGGCAGGGGCGTCACGAAGGCGCACGCTCCCCGAGGACCCCTCCCCGTCCCTGTCCCTCCCTGGACAGCTCCCCACCCGTCGAGCCCCCACCATGCAAGCAGAAGTCTGATCTGAGCCATTTGGGGAGATGACCAGAACTTGTCCTTCAGGCCCAACTGTATTTTTCAAAGCTGAACTAGTTTGACGACTGGGAAGTGGCCCCACTGTCCAGCGGCAGTCAGGGCCCCGTGCTGCCCAGACACGGACACTGTCTCTTCCCTGATGCTTCCTGAGACACTCGCCGCACACTCGGCTCGGAAGGTGGGGTGACCTCCACGAGGCCTGAGCGAGTGCCCTTGAGTGGTTGCCAGAGCTGCGGCCAGTGGGCCTGGCGGGAGCGGCCATGGCAGGTGCAGAAGCACAAGGGCTCCGTGCGGGGCCCTGGCTGAGCCTGTGGCCCTGCATCTGGCCTCACATGGGTCCACGAGACCCCTGCTGCGGCCCCTCCCTCTTGAGTGTTTCCTGTGGGGCTGAAGGGCTAAGTTAGGGGCCCCGGGCCCAGCGCTCCCTGCAGGACATCCGCTCCTGTCCCCAGGACTCGCTCCCAAGTCAGGGGCCCCAAAGCCACACCACAGCATTTGCATGAGTTCGGGGGAAAATGGGCTGCTGCCTTCCACAGACGAACTCCTCCCCGGGGGGCCAAGCGAGGAGTTTGGGAGATTGCAGTGAACGGCCTCCGAGCACCCGCACAGAGGAGCATCACACGCCCACGTGGACGGAGGGGGAGGGGGAGGTGAGCCGCAAGGTGACCAGGAGAGGCCAGCCAGCCTGGTGGCCCGGGCCGGCGTGGGGGGTCAGGACTCAATGCCCCGGTGATGCTCGGCACCTGCACTGAGCACTGACTCCTCTGTTAGCTCACTTCCGGAAGAGAAGGAATTCAGAGTCTCTGCTGCCCCTCGTCCTGCACGCATCGGGGGATAGACTGGGCGAGGGGGCCCTCTGCTCGCGCTCCCCACACCTCGCTCCTGCAGGGCCTGACACCACTGGGACGCAGTGCCAGGCCCAAAAATGTGGGACGTGCCCCCGAATATTGTTTGGCTCCAAAGAAGAACATTGCAAAATTAAAATGAGTAAATGTTGGCCCATAAATCACAACAGCATGCAAGCATCGCTCCTCATTGCGCTTGGCAGTTAGACGTTCGAGCATCAGAGGACGGTTTGCAGCTACGTGGTCCTCTGCACTGTGACCGCCGAGAAACGTCAGCCAGCACGAAGGACTAGGAGCCAGCAGAGTGAAGCGAGCGGGGAGCTCGGTTAGGACGACTCTGCGTGTTTGTGGGAGGCATCCTGGTCCTCGTGGACATGGGGTGTTGGCCTGTCTCGCACCAGGCACTGCAGGAGGCCAGACCCACGTGGCCCCGGGTCCCTGCCTTGGCACCAGGCCCTGGACGCAGGCTCTGCGACTCCCAGGACCCCTGGCTCGCGGGGGAAGCTCAGCGCCCTCCCAAGGAGTCCTTCGCCCCCACCCCCAGCTCCCGAATCACAGGAGCACCACCCAGAGGCCGGACCTCCGAGAGGAAGGTGTTCATGTCGCAGGTCTGGAAGTGCAGCTTTGCGAAGGCCTCAGGGTTGGTGGCGCTGAACCAAAGCTTCATCTCCTCAAAGTTCTCCTGAGTCACGTTGCCCTCGGGCAGGTCGAACCCGTTCATGAGCGTCAGGATGTTCCTGGAAAGACAGAGGGGCTGGCTGCAGGCCCGGTGGGCTCCTTGGAGGTGATGTGCAAGCTCCCAGGGCAGGCGGGCCACCTACGTGCTGAAACAGTCGTCAAAGCGCTCGGTGGCGCGGAAGCCGATGATGGAGTAGACCACGGTGGCCGCATACACGGACGTGAAGCCGTTGATGATCGACACGATCACCGAGTCCCTCTCGCAGTTGTTGCTGCCGTGAGAGGGTGTCCGGTCACTGCCAGCCGGGCATGCCCACTGGCCCGAGTCAGCGCCCAGCGAGGACGGGCACGGGGCTCCCGAGGCCGAGCCACTGGCCCAGCGAGGAGGCCACAGCCACAGGGGGCACAGCCGGCCCACAGCCCACCCCGCTCTGCCCTTCCCGCCACCTACCCAGGCCCCCTGCAGCGCTGGCCCTGGAGACCCTCCCCGGGTCGTGAGGCTTCCAGGAGGTGGCTGGGCCAGGGCCCCCCATCTCCACCTGGACGCCTGAAGCCCCCCCAGCTCGGCGTGTCGAGAACACTGCCCCGACCGCCCCACCACCACCCGAGGCCAACATCCTCCTTCTGGATGCTTCCGGAGGCCAGCGGCAGAGTCAGATGACAAGTGTTGGCGAGGGTGAGCAGGGATCGGGCGCTGCTGCCCGGCTGGGGGGACCTGAAATGGGGTGGCCTCCCTGGAAAACACCCCCTCGAGCCCTTCACCCGGAGCAGGCCCGCCCCTGTGTGGGCCGCGGGAGGTGAAGGCATGTCTGCGCCGAAGCTCGACACAAATGTTCGCGACTGCCAGAAGGTGGACACAGCTCGCGTGTCCGTCGTGGGGCAGGCGGGCAAACACAGCACGGCCCGTCCCGCCCGGGTACCGCTTGGCCGTGAAAGGCAGGACGCCCGACACAGGCCGCGGCAGGGGTGGACACGAGGACCTCGTGCTCAGGGATGGAGCGGGACGCTGAGGACCCCTCCCGGCCGTCCAGAGGAGGCGAGTCCGCCCGGAGAGGGAGCGGGCAGGTGGCAGCGTGGGGCGGGGCCCCTGGGGCGCGCTCTGGGCCTCGTGCGGTGCTAACACCATGCCGGGAGCAGGGCTGCACCAGCAGCTGGTGTGTGCCGAGCGGGCCCACGGCCCCCGTGGGGAGCACCTGCTGTCAGTCCGTCCCCGGCTGCCTCCTGTCCCGCCCGGCCCCATGCCTTCCGTGTCCGCTCACGCGGCTCGTCTCTCTCTCTGCTGGACCACGGGTCCCAGCAACACGGTCCCAGGGCACCAGCTGGGGCACAAGCAGGTGCCCCATTAACGCTTGTGGAGATGAAGTGACACCAGCTATGTCCGTGGAGGCCCTGGGGGCCCTCGCGGTTTGGGCCCCTTTCACGTGGGTGCCAGTCCAGGGTGGGCGGCAGGGGCGGGCGCTCCTGGGGTCCTGGGTGAGCAGGCGTGATGGGGAGTGTGTGGGGGGGGTCAACACCAGGGTTCGCGATCGCTGGGACGGAGGTGCCCAGGGGAGGCCGGGTTGTAAATGGGTCTCCCTGGGGGGTCCCTCGCTCATGAAAGCCCTCCCAAGGCATCAGCCTGCCTCTTTGCACCCTGTGGCCGCAGCCCCGCAGGGACCCTGGGTCAGTAGGGTCACCTGCATGCCTTCCTTTTTTCACCCACCCATCTTGGTAGGGAGGCCGAGGCACAGGGCAGGCGGGGCGAAGGTCCCCCCACACTCACTGCACAGAGTTGTAGCTGGAGAAGGAGATGAGGCCCCCAAAGGCCAGCGAGAAGGAGTAGAAGACCTGAGCCCCCGCGTCCAGCCAGGTGACTGGGTTGGCCAGCTCCGTGACCTGCAGCCAGACAGAGACCCTCAGCTATGCTCGAAAGGACTGAGGACTGGGACGCACGGCCCCTGGAGGTGGCAGCTGATGCACCGCCCAGTGGTGGCCGCCCTCAGTCCACACGGCCACCGTCGAGCACACAGGCCCTGCCTGCACTCCACAAGGGGCCCAGGGGGGCCGTCCCCCAGCCTGGCCTCCCCTGTGCCATCTGGGCCCTGGGCCGACCTCGGGA
>NW_023270865.1:686168-688713 GCF_011800145.1 Mirounga leonina | reverse complement strand
TTCCCCAGCTGGGGCCCACCCCAGGCAATGGTGTTCAAACTCACACGTTCTCATCCCTGTGGCTCCCAGGGTCCTGGGTGCCCTTCTAGGCCAGCCTGACATCCTGCCAAGGGGGAAGCAGTCTAGTCCTGGAAGGCCCCCACCCCATCCCCAGAGTCAGGGACTATGTCCTGAATGGTCCCCAAGGCGGTGAGGGAGGCCATGGGGGTGGGCCCTGTCCTTTCCTGACCCTGAGGTGCCCATCCTGCCGGCCCCAACCCCAGCACATCTGGTGTGATCCGTGCAGCAAACCACACTGGCCTGTCCGCTAGTTGGACCCACACTCACAACACAGGCCGTTCACGTCCTGAAGGGGCTGCATGCCCAGTGGCCCAGCCTAGCACTCAGCTCCATGCCCCCATGGGCCACAGCCCAGGGTCTGCTCCCCCCTTCCCTGGGGGCCCCCCAGAAGGAGCAGATGATGAGGGGCGGGAGCTCTCTGCAGACAGAGCCTCCGGGGGCTGGGCGGGAAAGGCCAGTGGGGAACAGGATGCTGCCCCGGAAATGTCGGGGAGCAGCTCTCAGGGAAACCCCACACACACCCTGCTGGCGACCTGGAACCCCGCTTCTGCTGCCTGCACCGCGAGGCCAGGTGGGCGGGTCTCCCCCTTTCCTCCATAACAGCGGCCCCTCCTGAGAGGGAAGCCAGCATTTCTAAGGGCTTTTCTACTGCAATATGACTTTTTTGTTAATGCCCTGTTGGCTTAAATGTGCTTTGGTTTTTGCCAAACCTGAGCTACAGCCCTCCGGAATTTGGAAAATCAGAGGGCGGCTCTTGGTGGACGGTCAGCCCGCATGGTCAAAGGTGGAGCTCTCCGCAGAACCAGTGGCGGTGCCCCACCCCACGCCGGCCTCCCCCGGGCCTCACCTGTCCGGTTGTCATTGAGCGGGCACTCACTCCAGGGCAGGGGGTCCTGGAAGGAGTTGAAGAAGTACCACATGACCCAGGCGATGATGGTGTTATAGTAGAAGCCCACCATGAAGGACACGAACATGGACGCAATGCCTGGGGGGCCAGACGGTCACTGCTCAGGGGTGGGGGTCAGCGCTGGGGGAGGGGTCAGCATGGGGGGGAGGGTCAGCACTGGGGGAGGGGTCAGCACTGGGGGGAGGGTCGGCACTGGGGGGGGGGTCGGCACTGGGGGGAGGGGTCGGCACTGGGGTGGGGGTCAGCGCTGGGAAAGAACCTCAAGGGTCAGTGCCCCTCTGGGTCAGTCTGGCCATTGCTGAGCCCTGATCTGGGCAGGGAGTACTCTGTGTGTCTATACCCTCCCATCCCCTGGGCGCCTGGGACTCAGGACGGCCTCTGCTGCCCGGCTGGTCTCTGGTGGCCGGGAGTGATGGGGTCTGGACCTGCGGCCCACGGTCCCTGGAGACCCTAAGGAATGGTTTGCACAGGCCTGGGCGCCGAGCCCTGGGCCCCTCCCCTCCCTGAAATCAGGCAGAGAGAGCAGAGAGGGAAGGAGGGGTGCTTGCTGCGGAACCTGGCTCTGGGCAGGGCCCTGGTCACGCACCTAAGCCCTTCAGGGCCGGGTGGATGGAGCTCCAGACGCCCACGCTTCCCTTCCGCAGCCTCTGCCCAATGGCGAACTCCAGGTGCAGCAGGGGGATGCCCTCCAGGACCAGCAGGATGAGGAACGGAATCATAAACGCCCCTGCGTGGGGAGAAGGCAGCGATGAGGGCAGGGGACGGCTCACGGGGGCCCCCTTTGGGGACACAGGTGTTTGTCGAAAGCACCGGCAGAAAGGTGGCACAAACACAGGCCTGGGACCTCACGGCCACAGGCGCCGTTTCACACGGGGCCGCCTCGCACCACCTCCCAATGGTGGCGTCTGTCCGCCGTGCACCACAGCTCCTGGGAATGAGCGGAGGTGTCCCTGTGGGGGGCCGAGTACGGGGAGGCAGGGCAGCCTCCACTCGAAGTGTGGAAGGGTCAGAGGGGACAGGTCCCGGGAGCCCCAGGAGCCCAGGGTCTGGAGGCTGACCAGGAGGTCGCGCACCATGGGGGTCAGTCTGAGCCTTGGGAGGCCGCCCTGGACACGCACGAGCACCAGATGCAGGGACCGCCCCCACGGCCGGGGGAGCCAGGCTTCACCGCCAGGGCGGGGTCACTAGGAACCCCTGGCGTGTCTCAAGCCCTCCTGGCTTCGGTGCAGGAGAGCAGGTCCAGAAGGGAAATTGTAAAGGCAACCAGTCGGGGGTCTGGTCCGCTCCTCGCCGGCGCAAGTGCCAGGAAACCGGGGAGGCTCTCCGGGCGCAACCACAGTGCAGGATAGCGCCCAGCGTGACCTAGCAGAGATCAGCATAGCTGCGGTCCCCACAGGCTGGGAACTCGGGGCAAGGGCACAGCTCTGCGCTGAGACCGGACACTTCCTGCTTCAGGACTGTTGAGGGCATTTGGGTCCCTGCCTGGTAGCCGCGGGCGCTGGGCTCCCTGGACCCCCATGGGCCGAGCCCACTGACCTGGGACGTTTTCTCCGGGGATGCCCCTCGATCCCTGCTGAC
>NW_023270865.1:679368-686158 GCF_011800145.1 Mirounga leonina | reverse complement strand
GACCGTCCCTGGACCCCCGTGGGCCGAGCCCACTGACCTGGGACGTTCCCTCAGTCCCTGCTGACCGGGGCCCAGCGGTGATCCGGCTGGGTGACGGTAGCTTCCCTTCCGCCCGGCCCGGGGTCCTGCCCCACGAGGGCCATGCAGGGCAGCCCAGTGGCAGGAACATTTGGCGCAGCTCTGGCCCACTCTGCCCCCCATCCCCTGCCCCCGCGTCCTTTCTCCCCATATCTCCAGCCCCTGGCCCAGAGCCGCACCATCCCCTCCTCCTCCTTTCCTGACTCGTTCCTTCTGTTTGTCCTTCTCACCAAATCTCTCACATCCTTCCCCTCCACCGCATTCCTCCCACCCCCAGGCCTCCGCGGGCGGCCACCACCTCCGTGTGCTGGTCTCCTGGTCAGGGCGGGGCTCAGACCCTGATCTAGAGGCCCCCGGGGGAGGCAGGCAGGGGCACCATGTCCACGCGCACGTGTCTGTGTGTCCACACTCACATGGCAGTGTGCATGTGTCTGTGTGCATACGTGGGTGTGTAAATATGTGTGGGTGAGTGTGTGTCCACATGTGTGCACGTGTCTGTGCATGCCTGCGTGTGTGTGTGAGTGTGACCGAGCCAAAGCCCTCTCTCTCTTCTTTCCCCTCCACATATTCTCCTGTCCTTCTGTCTGTGGGGTCCTCCTGTTGGGAGGGTCAGGCCTCTGCTGTGGGTCGTCCTCGGTCCGCACGCGGGACTGCTCAAGTGGCCTCTCTCCCCACGCGGGGCTCCAGGGCCAGGCTCCTTCGGATGCTGGGACTGCATCAGAGCTGAGGTCCAAGTTCCAGGAACTCAAGGGGTGTGGGCATGACAATCACAAAAAAGCAAATCCAAGGGCGGGCACCAGGAGAGGAATGGCCGCCAGCTGGATCCCCCTGGGTGTGGAGCACAGCCTGGGGCCACTCACAGCCCAGCAGGACCTGCTCCCTGGGTCACTGTGTCAGTGAGGGTCAAGTTAAGATAAGAAAAGACTCGCCTCTCTAATGTCTCCTTAGGGGCTTGATTTGAAAACCTTTGAGCAAAATGACCAAGAAAACCAGTCCATTTGGCACAAGGTTTGTAAATGTCCTTCAATCCCATCCCCTTTCCTCGTGATGCCACTCTCACCCACCGGTCTCCCCGCCCCTGCATCTCCAGCAGGAAACTCCTATTCATCCTCAGAGACCCCACTTGGAAAGCCCCTCCTCCAGGAAGCCTCTGTGGCCCCCTGGGCTCCCGGCACCCCTCCCTCACACGAGTTCCCCCCAGACCAACAGGCCAGCGGATCCCTGTGCATCAGGCTCGGCTTTCAGTGGGCACAGCCAGTGGGGGAGGGGGTGGGAGGACAGGGGAGCGCACGCCCACACCACTCCCCAAAGGGAGCCCTCTGTGTGCCCACGGTGTGGCGCCTGCCCACCCAGCACCCCCAGCCCAGGGCAGCGGGACCTCGGCCCCTTGTTCTTTCCAGAGATGAGCACGTTCTCAAGCAACACCAGGTGCTCTTTCCAGATGAGGCCCCGGGGAATTCACGGCTTTACTTCTTCCCGTGGGTAAAGGTGGAGGAAGCAGGGAAGGACAGAGGAGGGAGGGCGGCCAGCAGGCTCGGTGGCGCCCGGATGCAGTTCCAAAGGTCCCAGGAGACGGACCTGGCTGTGCTGCCCGGGTGTGGGTACCGGTGGGCCGACAGGCAGGGGGGAGGCCGGCACCCGCAGGAGACAGACACGCCGGTGCAGAAACCGGGCAGGGAAACAGGGCGGGGTGCGCAGGCTCCGTGGTCGGCGGATACCGTGAGACTGTGGAGACTCACGGGAGGCTCAAGGGGTAATCACAGGCCCTCACAGGCACCCAGGATGGCTGGGTTGATTTGGTTTGTACCAGGAAATGGGGTGTCGTGTCTCTGGGCTTGCAGATGGGATGAGGAGCAGACGTGTTGGGGGGCCCGTCTCCCCCAGGGGTCCATGGACCGGTGCGGCCCCTCCCACACGTGCCTCTCCCCGTGTCCCTAAAGGCAGAGGATGGCGGCTCACCCCCCACCCCCGGGCCTTCCCGCCTTCTGCCCTCAGCCCAGACCAGACCAACCCCAACGTGAGACGTGCGTGCCCACAGGCTAGACAGCCATCTTGTGCGGCGACAAGGCCGTGGCCGCCCGCTCCGCCCTCCCTGGGTCTGGCCCACCTGCTGGCCTCCCTTCCAGAGGCTTGTCTGGTCTGGGGCGGGGGGGCCCAGTCAGCACATAGAGGACCGCATGGTGCTGCCCCGATCGCAGCCGCCGCCGGGGAGTGCCGGGGCCAGAGAAGGTGGCCAGGGGCAGGAGCCCCTTGGCCAGGGCCCAGAAGTCATGACCCCAGAAGGGGAGCCACCCTGGGTCCCACACTTCCGAGAGCCCTCCTCACCGGGGCCCACCTCACCCTAGAGCCCACGTGCAGGCCCTCCCAGCCCAGGTGCGCGCCGGGTCGGCCCGGGAGGCAGAGGTGGCCGCGGACAGAGCGTGGGGGTGGAGGCTGGGGATCCCGCACCCAGGAGCACATCTCCCATCAGCAGCAAGGATGGGGCTGGGGGCCGGAGATGGAACCTCAAGCACGGCCCCCAGACCAAGGGCCTCCTGGTCGGAGTGGGGCTCACCGCCCGCGGGCTGCCGTGATCTAAGTGTGCAGGCCATGGCGGGGGGGCCCTCAGGAGCTTGCGGGGGGGCGGCGGCACAGGAAGGGCCCGGGAGGGGCGGCGCGGGCTCACCCGGGCCAAGGCTTGGAGGGACAGCGCTATTTGAGCTCACAGGGAGGAATCCCCCGGAGCGAAGCCCACCCTAAGGTGTGCGTGAGGAGGGGAGCCCGTGCCCAGAGAGCCAGCGGCCATGGCGGTGCGGAGCTTCGGAGAAGGGCCGTAGAGACCACACGGAGGACTTCCGAAGGCCCGCTCTGCACCCCTCTGGCTTTATGCCCCCGCCCGGCATCCCCTGCCTGGGGCCACACAAGATGGCCTCCCGAACAGAACACTGGAAAGCTTTCCCCGTTCCCACCCTCTTCCCGCTCTCACCCCACTCCCATCCCCATCCCACTCCCACCCTATTCCCCGTCCTGGAGCTATAGGACTCTGTGCTTCGCTGCCAGGGTGGGACCGGGGTGTGGGGACACGGCTACGGGGCGGTTCGGGGACAGTCCCCTCAGCCCACAGTGTCTGGGGGCAAGGTTGCCACGCTGCCCCCCTGGATTCAGAATGCGTGTGTGGCTGCACCCGAGAGCCCCCATTCCCCAGGGTGAATTCTCTGTGGGGGCCCCACAGCCTCTGGGATTTACTTGGTAAACTGCTCTGGCCCGTTGCCTTGAAGACCTCCCAGTCACTGTGAGCACGGTCCTGGGTGTTCCCCCGGGGCCCCGGGCGTGCCACCCACCCTCCTCCCAGGGGACAAGCATCTGGCCTCCACCCACAAAGTGGGTGCGTCCCTAGTGGCCCCTGGGCCCCGCACAGCCCTGGGGCGGCCCCTTTCCCCGTGCAACTGGCTTTGCCCACCCCGCGGTGGGGGGAGTCCGCCCTGTGCTGAGCTCCCAGTTTGAACGGAGCAAGGGTAGATGGGGCAGGGAGATGCTGGGACCCTCCCCGAGGGTGGTCCCTGGGGGGCATGTGACCAGGAACTCCCAGAAGGAAGGGGTGGCCGACATCAGGCACTCCACGTCTGGGAGTCCCATTCCAATTCCCCCCCAGCGCCATGGCCCCAGCCTCCCAGAAGCGCAGGAGGGACCAGGGACTTGTAAGACACACCTTCCCAGACTTTGGGAAGCCCAAGCCCTGGGAAATTCAGGGCTGCTGAGGTTGCCCCAGGAGCAACCACTTCTGCTTTTCCTGAGGACACTTTTATATCCCGAAGCCCAGGTGAGAGCTTGTAGGTCCTTCAGAGTTAGAATGAAAATAACCCCTACTAACTCACATCACCGGAGCACCTGCATCCCCAGGGCAACCAGCCAGCCAGCTCGCAGAGCCTGCCCCTGCCCCAGACCCATCTGCCTTCACAAACCCAGCCCCAGGCTGCACACCCCTCCCAGGGCTGGGGGCCAAGACAGAAGCCATGGACATATGGGGGCCCCATCTCTGTAGTCCACAGGCACTGGGAGGGTGGGCGAGGGAGGACACCGACCCAGCACAACTGGGGGATCAGTGGGGGAGAGGGGCAGCCTCGACCTGTGGAAGGAGACCCCTGGACTCCAGGCAAGGCCCTTGGAGGCCTCTGGAGGTGGCAGGATGGGCTGAGGCCAGGGTGCCCTTCTGTGGGTCACCTGCTCCTGCCCAGCTCCTTCCTCTGTCCATCCAGGAACGTGGTGCCCAACTCTGGGCTTAGGACATGGATGAAGCACAGGGAGGGCTGGGCGTGGGGCCTCCACGGTGGACATGAGGACGGCTGGGCTCACTGCCCCCGTCCACACTCAGAGGAGGGGGCTCTGTCCAGAGGAGTGGCCGGCTCCTCTCGGACCCCCCCACGCAGGTCAGATATGTTCTCCGAGAACGAGGCAGGGCTCCCCACACTTGGACACTTGGACACGCAGGGTCAGGACCGTGGGTATCCCTCCCCACCTGCCACGAGCCAGGAGCAAAGTGCCACGTAGGGCCCTGGACCACTTGCAGCCCAGCCCCGGGTGCAAACGTGGAGGCTCATGGCACTCCGAGGGAAGGCACGAGTGCGTGCCTGTCCTGCCCGCGGCCCCGGGGGTGCTGGGGCCCCAGCCTGCCGTCCGCCGTCCCCCGACCCCAGCCCCGCGGCCTACCTCCGCCGTGGCTCTGGCACAGGTAAGGGAAGCGCCACACGTTGCCCAGGCCCACGCAGAAGCCCACGCACGTGAGCATGTACTGGGCCTTGTTGTCCCACTTGGGCCGGGAGCTGGCCTCCTCCGTCTCGATGGTCTCCAGCTGACCCAGGGATGGGATCCGGTCCTCCAGGCCCGGGTTGGGCAGCACGAGCCTCACCATGGTGGTCGCCGGGCAGGTCCCTCCAGCAGAGGTAGGCGGGCAGCCGGAGGGTGAGTGGCCACGGGCCCAGAGCCTCAGTACTTTATAGGGAACCTTTGGCACCTTGCCCCAGGCACCTGGCGTCAGCAGATCTAGAGGTGAGTCCGCCCCAACTGTTAATGCCTTATCTGCAGAGGCGCCGCAGACCCTCCAGGGCAGCTCCACAGGCACCAGCCAGCCCCTCCCGCTGCGCAAACGCTTGTCTGCCGGCCCCCACCCCCGAGGTGCTCCCAAGGCCGGACCCCCACCCCCGCTCTGATAGGCCTGCCGGGCTCTGCAGGACGCTGCTCCTCCCTAGACCCTCGGTCACTCTGCTCGCCGCCACACCCCGCCCCCCCAGCCGCAGAAGACGGCCAGGAGCGGCCCTGTCTCCCCGGCTCTCTCTGCCAACGGGCTCGGTGCTGGGGCATCCGTGACCCCCGTACTGGTCCAGGGACATGACCGGGAGCCCGGGCCCTGGGAGCAGCCCACCGCCCTGCCCACACCCACTTGGAGCTGCCTGGACCCCTCCTGGCCCTAAGCTCTAGGCTCTAAATCTACCAGCATCGGGGTACCCAGAGCCACTGCAGACCTGGGGCTTCTAGACTGGCCTCCAGGGCACTCGAGCCCACAGACTTCCCAGAGGCATCACCCGTCTGCCACCCAGCCTCTCCCCAGGGCAGCAGGATTTCTGTCCTCGCACCCAGTGCCTTGCACGGGGCAGCCCCCCAAGCTGGGTGGTGGGACCACGATGGGAAGCGGAGTCCCCGCCCCCCAGAACAGAGTGGTCAGGCAGGGAGACGCAGGGAAGCCAACGGCACATGGAGAGTGGCCTCCACCAGTGCCCTCGGGGCCGAGAAGGGCGGGGGATGGACAGGGGCCAGGACGGGGGCCCAGCCTCACGTCAAGGCTGGGGGGACGAGAAGAGAACCCCACCCGGGGCTGGACGTCTAAGCAGGGACTTTGGGGCAGAGTTTGTGTGCAGGGAGCGGGGGGTGCCCCCACCGCAGTCCCGAGCCCAGCAGTCCTGCCCACCCGCCGGCCCCTTTCCTCCGGTGACTGGGCCACACCCGCCGGCCCGCGGGACTTTCCCGGTGACGCCCTTCACCGGCCTCCGCCAGCCCTCAGGGTCAGCGGTGCACGAAGCCCTCCAGGGCACCCGGTCCTTCCCGGAGGGACGGCTCCATCCCTGTGACTGTCTGCTTATCAGTCTGCTCAGTGACCTGCCCCGCTGGACAATAACGTCCCCAAGGCCGGGCGCCGTCTGCTCGACCCCGACCCCACCCCACGAGACTGATTCACACTGACATTCGAGGAACAATCTGGTGAAGATGGGCGAGGGCCACTCAGAGAGGGGTGAGTTCAGGAGCCCGACCTTTGCCCCTAGGACAGGGGGACTGGGGAAGGGTGGAGGCCGGAAGGGAGGGGTCAGGTCAGAATTTAGGGGCACCTAGTTCCTGAGCTGAGAGTGCAGGGCAGGTGAGCAGAGGCCACTGCAGAGACAGAGCTGGAGAGAGACAGAGACGGAGGGGGAGACACAGAAATGTAGGGGGAGACAGAGACGGAGGGAGAGACAAAGATGGAGGGGGAGACAGAGATGGAGGGAGAGACAGAGATGGGGGAGACAGAGACGGAGGGAGAGACACAGAGACGGGGGAGACACAGAGACGGAGGGAGAGACACAGAGACAGAGGGGGAGACACAGAAATGGAGGGGGAGACAGAGAGAGGGAGGGAGAGACACAGAGACAGAGGGGGAGACAGAGACGGAGGGGGAGACACAGAGACGGAGGGGGAGACACAGAGA
>NW_023270865.1:675378-679358 GCF_011800145.1 Mirounga leonina | reverse complement strand
ACAGAGACGGAGGGGGAGACACAGAGACGGAGGGGGAGACACAGAGATGGAGGGAGAGACACAGAGACAGAGAGGGAGACACAGAAATGGAGGGGGAGACAGAGATGGAGGGGGAGACAGAGACAGAGGGAGACACAGAAATGGAGGGGGAGACAGAGACAGAGGGAGAGACACAGAGGTGGAGGGAGAGACAGAGGGACAGAGACAGAGAGAGAGACAGGAGAGAGGTGTCCCAGGCTGGCCCAGACCCGGGGTGGGGACAGGGACAATCTGGAGATGGGAGGTGTCGCCTGGACCAGAGGGCCGGTGAGGGGGAGGAGTGAGGTGGGGCGCGGTCCAGGGCTCCGTCCAGAGTTCCAGGGTCTTCGTGACAGGTCGCTGCCCTTCAGAAATGCCAGGTAGCTCAGGTGAAGAGCGGATGAACTGACTCAACGAGCCTTTGTTTTTACTACAACCGTGACTGAAAATCGTCAGGAAGACTGAGGCCACCTCCCCACCCCGTCCCGGGTCCCGGGGTGGCACCAGGCCCAGACGCCTCCCTCCCAGCTGGACAGGCACATTGTGAGCGGTAGCGGCCGTCCACCACGGGCAAGTGTCCTGGGGCCGGTGAGGACCCTGGAATGGAGTCCCCGCCGGGGATGGTGATGACGCCCGGTCTCCCTCGCCGACAAGCCTGGGGCCGGGGTCCACAGCTGCGTGCTCAGACCGCGGCCCTTCACCCACGATTGCCCGAGCAACAGTTCTTTAGAGAAATACATGCTCAGTAAAGGAGAGTTTTCAGCCGTCGACTGCAGCTAAGCGCTCGCAGCTCTGATGATTCAGCACGGTTTTACCGCTGACCCTGGGCAGCGCGGCCCTGACCCGCCGGGTGCGCGGGGTGCGCGGTGCGTGTGATTGATGCGGGCCTACGGTGCGCTTTCTCTTCCTTGTGAGTCTCCCGGCATCTTCTTGCTGGCTGACGTTCTTGTAGGAATACCGTATAGAACACAACCCCATACGGAAGACGCCTTCGTCGACTTCCGGGCGGCAGTGGGCGACTGTAGTTAAGTCAAAAGTTACAGGTGGGATTTCTACTGTGCGGGACGGTGCCCCCAGCCCCACGTTGTTCGAGGGTCACGCTCTGAGTATGTGTGTGTGTGAGTGACACCTGGACACTCAGTCCCTGCTTGAAATTAAACTGTACATGGTTTTTACTTAATATTGTATTTTGAGAATTTTCCTTTTACTAAATTTAAAATGTTAAAGTACATTTGCTATTTTATTTATTTCATTTTTTATTACTTTTTATTAAATTTTTCTTTCAAATACCATTTTTGATGTGGAACATGAAAAGAATTCAGTGTGTTGGGGATACCGTAATTTATTGTAGAAAGTTTCCCTAATGCAGCTCATCTCTGCTGTTTTCCATTTTTCCCGTGACAAATGTATTTGTATGCACATCCGTTAGTGGTTTACAGGTTAATGAACTTCCATAGAGCAGGCACACAGAACATTCTAGAATCCCCCGTGCCCCCTCCCGGGTGCTATCCGCCCTCCCCCAGAGGAACCACGTTGCAGATCTGAAACCACGCCGCACACATCCGCACACAAGGGCCACACGGTCGGCCCCTCTGCCCGCGCCCCGGGCTCAGCCGGGCTGGTCCCTCCCTTCCCCCGGCGCGGCGCGGGGCGGGCTCCCAGCTGGTGTGAAGTGCCCCCCGGCCTGCAGCCATTCTCTTGGGGGACATGCCTGGTGTGTGCGGTTTTCATGAAAGTCAGTTCCTGCCTCCTGGCTGGCTCGCGAGCCGTCCCACCGGAGGGATGCTCCACGCCCTCCCCAGCGCCTGGTATCCTCCCCCTCCGCGTGTGCCCAGAGGAGCGGCCTTGCTTTTCTTTGGCGTTTGCCCCGCGGCCTGACACGGAGCTCCGACCCTGCACTTACGGGCGTCGGCTATCCTCCCTCAAAACACCCCTTCAAATGTCCCTCTCTATCGGATGCTGACCCTTCCTGTCAATCTTCAGGACAGCTTGGAAGATCCCGGAACACAGGCGTCACCAGCATCTTGCCCCACGCAGCTAGGCTGTCGCCGGCGTCTGCAACCAACAGCAACTCTCTGCTTCCTGCCCTCACGCAGGCTCGGTCTGCCGCCAGGTCGCGAGCATGCCCTCGCGTCTCCTTCTAGAAGAGTTAGACCACGAAGCTGCTCGCGTGTCGCGTGAGGATGCAGGACCGTTTGCTCCGAATGCTGCCTTCCCCACCGTCCTCGGGGCCGCTCTCCTCACGGAGCTGCTGTTCGTCCTTGACCTCCCATGCTGTTCCGTCAGCCTCTTGAGCACGTGGGCCGCGGGCACGCGTCTCCCTTCTGTGGCTTCACGGCAGGTGTACCTGCCGGGGGTCTCCCTGCTTCGCTGTTCAGGCCCGCACACCCCCCCATGGGGACGCGGGGACTCGGCCTGCGGCGCCGGGAACCTGAGCTCCCAACCACATGGAGCTCCTCTGACGGCCGAGGGAGTAAATCCCTCCCTCCCAGGCCTTCTTTTTCTCGGGAGGTTCGAGAGTTGGGGTGGAGGTCTTGGAGAGCTTTGGGTGGATCTAGTCCAATGCTTGATTACTTTCGGCGCCATCGTGATCGCGATCGCTGTCATGTTCGTCCTCCCGCGGCATGCGGGGACCTGACGACAATTAGCTTTTGTGTCCGACCTTGTAGCCAAAGCTGTTTCTATACTTCTAGTCACTGATTTTTACAGACTTCAATATAAAGTTACACAGACTGAAAGCAACGGTTTTAGTCCATCTCTCCCCATCCTTTTGCCTTTTATTCTTTTATTTTTCTTGCCTCATTACAGCACACACAGCAGGATGCTGGGCCCGCAGAGATGGTGACAGCAGGTGCCTGTTGCCCGTGGGGTGGAGCTTTCAGTCTGTCCCCCAAAGGGCGGTCAAGACATGTGTGCCAACACCCTTCTGCCCTTACTGGACGAAGGGGTCCTTTCGCTTTTCTGTAACAGCTCTCCTGAGATGTAACAATCACAATCTATGACGCGCTCTTTTTCTAGTGTATTCTCGGTGTTGAGCAGCCGACTTTAGAACATTTTCACCTCCCCAAAGAGTCCCTGCTCCTTTCAGGCGCGGACCCCGGCCCTGCCCTTCAGGATCCTTTGTTTATTATGAATGGGTGTCAGCTTCATGAAATGCTTTTCTGCATTTTTGAGATGATTATAAACTGTTCTGATTACACAGCTTGATTTTTACACATGGAAGGATCTCACATGCTTGAAGAATCCCAACTGTCCATCGTGCGCAATTGTTCCTATCCTTGGACTCGGTTCGGCACAGATTAATCTGGGGTTTTTACATCTCTTCCTTGACCATGTGAGTCAATCCACAGTCCGACTGCATCTGGGGCTGATGGCTGTGTGGGAATGAGGGGGCCGGGCGTGTGCCCCGGCGTGGACACGGACGACATGTTGCTCCATAGAAATGCTGAGCGCCGCGCCCACCAGCAGGAAGGAAAAGGCGCCCTCTCACGGCTCGGTCACTGACAATGGACGTTTTCACTTAAGCATCTTTGCTAATTTCGTAAGTTTAAACACATTTGGTTCACATGGACCAGACAGCTTCTTGAAGCCTTTACGGAGTGGATTCAACCCTTAATCAGTGTTGGTGTTCTGTCTGTCAGGTTTTATTTCAACAGGAACACAACCCCATTGAATATTTTGTACACATTGGTCTTAGGAGAGGATGCCCTGCCTTTCAGATCAATGGAGAGTGGGTGAGGTCTCGTCACGTGCTGGGCAGGGAGCCAAGGTGAGGGGCCCTGCCCCTAGGATATCCCCTGGGGCACAGGATAGCGCCCCGAAACCTGGGGGCAACAGGCATGGGGACTGGTTAGTAGTGACACACACCCAGATGCTGACGTCCTCACAGACTGTGAGCAGGTGAGGGCGGGCCCAGCAGGTGAGGGTGATCACAGGGGGTGAGGGTGATCACGGCAGGTGAG
>NW_023270865.1:649729-675368 GCF_011800145.1 Mirounga leonina | reverse complement strand
GGGGTGAGGGTGATCACGGCAGGTGAGGGTGATCACAGGGGGTGAGGCTGGGCCCAGCGGGTGAGTAGGTAAGGGAGGGCACATCAGGTGAGGGCGGGCCCTGTGCTGTCCCATGATCTCCAAAGTCATTAACCTTTGTCTTAAACGGGCTGTTTGTTTTCATGAAGGAGCCAGTTACTGAGTAGTCAGAAGTCTCCGGAAGGGATGTTTGATGCCTCCCCGCCCCCGCCCCCAAGCCTGCATTCATGGACTTCTGGGCCTGGAGTTAAGCTCCGAGGGTTACCTCCCCCCTACACCCGTCGGAGTCCACTCTGATCTTCTATCTGTGTTTCCTCTGCCCCTGTCTTCCCAGGGGGCAGGGGGAGCAGAGCACTGTCTGCAGGGACAGGAGGCCACAGGGAGCTGGGGGGCGGGGCTGAGACTGAGACAGGCACAGAGTGTTGGTGCCCTGTCCCCTCGCACCTGCCGGCACCCGAGTGGCGGTCTCGGCATTGGCAGAAGGCTCTGTGCTCCCAAGTGCCACGCTCTTGGGGAGCAGGGACGCCCAGGCCCCCCGCCCCCGGGGCAGCTCAGCAGGGAGTTCCCTGGCACAGTCACTCACCCGGCCCGGCGAGAGGCCAGAGTCGCCTGGAGTCCCATCCTGCCTGCTGGTTTGCTGCTGAGTTATCACTGACCCGGGTCTTCGGGTCTTCGAGGAAATCACCATCACGGGGGGTCGGCGGGGGGAGGCAGGTGAGTCTGCCTATTTGACAAGAGCAGCTCTGCAGCCCCCCGGGGGTCGGGGGGCTGTGGGCGGAGCACAGAGCTGCCAGGACCTCCAGGAGGCCAGGGAGGCCCAGGGTCCTTCACGCAGAGCCCTCCCCTTTGTTCGGTGGGAAACAGCTGCGGAGGCGCTGGGTTAAGGGTCAGGTAACAGTAGGTACCCGCGTAAACTTTGAGAACTATCTGATTATACAAATAACACATTTTTTTAAAAAGATTTTATTTACTTATTTGAGACAGAGAGAATGAGAGACAGAGAGCATGAGAGGGAGGAGGGTCAGAGGGAGAAGCAGGCCTCCCGCTGAGCAGGGAGCCCGATGCGGGACTCGATCCCGGGACTCCAGGATCATGACCTGAGCCGAAGGCAGTCGCTCAACCGACTGAGCCCCCCAGGCGCCCCCAAAATAACACATTTTTGTAACATAGTTGGAAAATGCAGAACAGATGAGTAAAAGGCATTTTCTTCTGGTACCTGTGTGCGCACACAGACTACTGTTCTGAGTCCCGTGCTCACAACGGGGTCGGCGGGCACACTCCACTTCAGGTGTGAGTGTGTCCGGTCCCATCAAACTCACAAGCCCTGCAGAGGGGATACATTCCAATCGTCACCCGGCGTTCCGGGTGTTACTGTTAATGTTGCTGCAATAAACATCTTTGTTTAAATACCCTTTCCCCATCTTTGAACTTCTGGACAGAGTTTTCTAGAAGGGACTTATTAGATGGAAGGCTATGAAAACTGTTTTCTGGAAAGATCTTGAAGCAGGAGCATCCATTTCGCTAACCCCTTGGAACTACCAGGCATCATTTTAATTTTTGCCAATTTAATAAGTAGGAATTGGTATCTTATTGGTATTGGTTTGTATGCCTGATTCCTGCCTATATTAATATTTCCTTAGATTTCTTTAGTTATTTGAGGGTTTTCATTACACATTGCATTGCCCCTCTTTCCAGGGTGGAGATCTCTGGGCAGTTTTCTGATCCTCAATCCCCTCCTCCCTGGGTGGTCAGATTCTGGGATGGGCCTCTTCCAACCTCTCAGCACATCAAGACGACCCCACAAGCCCTCCGTGGTGGGTGTCCCTGAGCTTTGGTTCAACTCACTGGGCCAGCCTCTTGGGGGAGATGCTGTCCCTCAGTGAGAAAGCACCCAAAGGCTGGAAGGGTGGGATTCCGAGCCATGAACATAGAAGTCCCAAGGGCACCCCAGCTGGAGTCCACCTTGATCAGAACAATGCCCAGAAGGAGAAGAGTCTGGGTCTGAGGACGGCAGGAGACACAGATGGAGTGGAGGCCCAGCCGGATGGTGAGGACCCCTGGCAGGCAGCATGGCATGGGGAACTGCATGGAGCGAGCTGCTGAGAGCTGTTCAAGGGACCCAGGCCCAGGGAGGGAGGAAATCAGCTAGACCATCAGGTAGCCTGGAGCAGCACCTGCACCTGGGGCTGGGAAATGTGGACCCGGAGGCGGTGGGCAGCAGAGATTGGGGCTTCGGAGAGGGCAGACCCTGGGGCTGCATGACCACCCTGCGCCCACATCTGCCCCGCTGGGCCCTGCAGCTGGACTCGGAAAGACTGGAACCTGCCACTGAAGGCAGTATCTGCCTGGGACACCTTCCATGGGGAGGACTGGGGCAGCCACGGACGGCGGAGCCCACATTTCAGGGAGGAACTTTACAGCAGCTCTGGGGGTTCCAGCCACGCTTTACATCTGTTTCCGGTACTTCAGATGAGGCTCAGCGAGGACATTCAGTCTTCAAAGTGTGGGATGATGTGAGGAGATGGTGGGGCGGGGACGGCGGCCCCCAGCCCTGCACCTGCCGCTCCCCTCACACAGAGCCTCTGCAGGAGGGTGGCAGGGTGAGCCCCTCCCCTACACTTGAGGAAACTGAGTCCTGGGGATGTGGGCCCACCCAGGCTGGAGGCAGAGCAGGGACCAACCCCTGGCTTCTTCCCTCCCTGCTGCTGCCACAAGGCCCCGCGGATGCCTCCCCACTTGCCTGTCCCTTGCCCTCGGCAAGGACTTCTAGCAGCCTCTCCCAAGGGCTACACCACCTCCCACCTGAGGGGCTCCAGGGCCCCCTGAGGGCCTGCAGGGGGTGGGGGTGCTGGTTGGTGAAAGAGCCCAGACCCCAGATCAGGAGCCCCAAGCCTTCCCTCTACAGCCCAGAGAAAGGCAGTGGACAGTGGGCTCAGGGGTTCGGGGTCCCCAACAGCTGTTTGTGGGGGGGTCCTCACCCGCCCCCAGGGCCCTGCAGCCCCCACCCACCCAGCAGCTAGCTGCCCCTAGCTCCTCCCCACTTGGGGCATTCCCAGATACTGGTCAAATTGTTTTCAAGAGGACACACGTGATTAACCATCAACCTGAGAAAATGACTTCTCGGTGGACTCCTGGCCAGTACTTTTCCAACAGGCCCTGGACGCTGGTCCCCACCCAGTGTCCCTGAGGAAAACCCCCAAGGTGCGGAGCCAGGAGCCAGGGTGCGTGGGACGGTCCTGGAATCCCACCTTCGCACCTGTGGCCCTTTGGGGGTCCCCACACAGCACCCCACAAGATACCCTCACTCCTCCCAGTTCAGACCCCTCCTCCCCAAACTACGCCCTCCCCAGAGCAGTCCGGGTGCCTTTATGCCTTGCACCTTCCCCACCCCCATAAGCCAGTCCCTTCCTGCACTCCAGCTCCTCAGTGATGCCCCAAATCCCTCCTCAGGCCCTGAGGAATGAGCTCAGGGACCCAGCCCGGGGCTGCCCCCACGCTCCCCACTGGGGACCCGTAGGTGCACACAGATGACCCAGGTCAGGGGAGGGCTGCCCAGACAGAGCATACGCATCTGTACGTTTGTGCTCATGTGCTCTGGGCTGAGCACAGAGGCTTCCGCGGGCCGGGGAGCAGCACATCGTTGTAGTGGGACTGCGCGGGGTCGGCCACTAAAAGGACATCGGCTCGAGGTTCCTTGTGGACCTTCAACAGGCCAGGTGGGCCAGTGGTGCAAATGTGCTTTCAGGAATGCAGTTTGGGGAACAAAATTCGCAGTTCACCATAGCCATCGTTTGGGAACTGTCTCTCCAAGGACCGCACCGGGAGCTGAGCTGTCCTTGCGCGGTCCCCATGTGCTAGGGGACAGACTCTGCTGGGACACCATGACAGTCATGCTCCTCTGTCTTTCTTTGCTAAAGGGACCATGACTGAGCCAAAGGGGGCTTGTGTCTCTACTGACATGCTCATGGGGGATCTCAGAAGGCCTTCAGCACAACGGACCCCGGGCAGCCGCCCCCGTCAGGTCCCGACCAAGCACCTCCTGAGCACCTACTCCATGCAGGTCCCCTGTGTTCCTGACAGGACAGCAAATACCAACCGTGAACCCCACCTGAGCCTGTGGAAGTGGGCAGGGGTGGAGAGGGGCCGGTGAGGAGCCCCAGGGCCCCCACATTCAAGGATGCCCAAAGGAGTCAGGTTTGGAGAGCGGGCCAGAGAAACGGACAGCGGTCCGGCCAACAGGGTGGGAGTTCATCACCCCAAGGGTGGGAGTTATTCCAAGCTAAGAAGCAGGGTGAGGAGACCCCTCAAAAGTGCTGGCTGCAGGGGGAGCATGAATGGAGAGGGCAGGGAGAGGCCTGGTCCAGGGAGGGAGCACTGTGGATGGGCTCACTTGGGGGTGGGGGGCTGATGGGACCTGAGATTGACAAGAGTGGGCTGAGAAGACCTCCCAGCCCCTGAAGATGCAGCCGCCCCCCCTGCAGTGCACAGGTGTGGCAGGTGTCCCCCGCGGGTCCCCCGCAGCTGCTAAGGACGCAGAGCGGGAGGCAGCTGGACTGGGGGTCAGAGACCTGGGTCAGGATGCGGTGACTAGAAGCCAGAGTGGATCTTGGAAAGATAAGTAGGTGAAGGTGGAGAAGGGGGCTGCTCTGAGCAGAATGTCTTCTCAGTACATTAAGTGGCACCTTTCCCAAGAATGGAAGGGAAGGACACGCGAATAAACCAGGCTACAGGCAGGGGCGGGGCGGGGTCCTCTGCCCACCTGCCACTCAGGCTGCTGGAGGGGGAGAGGGGTGGGAGAGGGACCGTGGAGGGGGTGGGCCTGAGCATCTGGAGCTCAACCCCCAAATGCCCCAGCAGGTTGTCAGGAGCTGCCCCCAAGTCAGGGGGTGTGGATGCCTTTGACTGAAAGGCTGAAGTGGAGGAGGGGAAGGAAATGAAGCAGGAGCTCCTGGGGACCCTCCTGCAAGACAGAGGGTCAGAGAGCACCCCTGGGGGACACATGGGGTCAGCCCGGCAGAATTCAGGAAGTTTGGAGGAAGAAGACAGGAAGGGTTACTCCCGCCCCCGCCACCCTTTTGCCGGGCTGGATCTAAGGTTGGTGCTTGGGAGAAGGTTCTAGAGCATGAGGACCGGTGAGGGCACTGGGGGGGGGGAGGTCGAAGTTGGAGATGAGCCTGCGCAGGCTGTCAGGCCCTGAGGCAAGCTGGCCAGGGTCCAGCTGGGGACAGGCCAAGGGCACTGAAGCACTGAGCAGGCCAGGCTGACAGCGCAGTCCTGGACTCGGGGCGGGACCTGGGGCTGGGGGTCAGATTGGACACTGGGAGCAGAGCCTAGGCTCAGAGAGTGACCGGCCTCGGGTGTGGTCTTGGGTGATGGCCAAGGTTCAGAGGGCAAGGTCACTGGCTCGGGGGGCCGGCGGGGTGGGCAACGCCTGAGTCAGCTCTCGAACATGGGTGGAGCTAAGAAAGTTGTCCTGTAGGGCAGAGAGCCTGGCCAGAGTCTTCAGAGGAGGGACCCGACTCAAGGGTTGGAGGTCAGAGGTCAGAGGAAGGAAGAGGGGGAGCGTGGGCCATGGTTTGGGAAAGGCAGGGTCAGTGAGGGCTGGGGGAGTGGGGCAGACACCCTCCATCCTAAAGTCCACGGGGTGGGAGAGAAACAGCAGCTGGGGACACAGCTTCCCCACATTGTCAGCGCGCTCCCCGAGCAGGCACGCGCTCCAGCTCTCTGTAGGGCCCGGAGCCCCGTCCGTGTCTCCAGGTACAACCATGAGGCTCCGCACTGGCCGCGAGCAGGTGAGAGGAGCCAGGGTCCCACCCTGCCCCCCACCGTCCAGGAACAGGCGAGGCCCCTCCCCTCCCCACTGCCGGGCCCTGCGGCTGCATCTGCAGTCAGCCCTCAAAGCCCGTCCCTGTGTCCTTGCTGGTTCCCCTTGGCCACAGGGCAAGGCCTGACCCCACTGTGGACCCTTAGTCACTTCAGCCCAAAACCAGCCCAAACCATAAAGCAACGGAACAGCTTTATTCGGGCCTTAGGCATTGCCATTCAGGAAACCCCGATTGGCTTGCCAAGGAAAGAGCGCCCAGGGGGAGGAGGAAGCATGCATAAAGGCGAGAGCCACAGGCTTCCAGAAGTCGTCTTGAAAAAACGGGGTTGGCATGGGCAGAAATCATTCCAGTTGGTGTCCACGGCCCAGGTCCCCGTGCTGGGCTCCGGCTGGGAGCTCGGTGACACACTCGGACCGGGGGCGGGTTGTGACGCCTGGTGCGGTCCGAAAGCTCCCATCCAGGTGTCGGCTGTGTGCCGGCCCCTGGCTGCTCCCGGACGTGGCGTTCCCATCAGCGCAGCACAGAGCCCAGGCCCGGGCCTCCATGCCCGGCCCGGGCCTCCATGCCCGGCCCAGGAGAGCTGCACGCCTGCCGCAGACATCCCCGTGTTGTGATGCCGGAGCCAACGTGGGAGATCCAGAGCATGCAGTGACCACCTGCCTGTGAGGGGCACGAGCCCCCCCACAGGCGGCAGGTGGCTGCTTCGGCATCCGGGCTCCCCCGTGGGAAAGTGGAACCGGGGACCATGGTGATGGAGGGCACAGCTTCAATACACCCCCACCAAGGAGGTGTTCACAGGTTTATTACCTACAGGTCCCAGCAACTTGGGGGGACGTGATGAGCCAGGGAAGGGGGCCCCGAGGAGGGGGAAGGGCCCCAGGACGGGGAGAGTCCCAAGGAAGGGAGGAGGGTCCTGAGGAGGGGGTCCCGAGGAGGGGGAAGGGGGTCCCAGTGAGGGGGAGGGAGTCCTGAGGAGGGGGTCCAAAAGGAACCAAGGTGCCAAACATGCTAATGAGGCCTTCTGGGACTTCCCACTCCAGCCCAGAGTGTGACCCCCACAGACCCCGGGGATGCAGACCCCAGGGGAGGCAGACCCCGAGGGAGGTGCAGGGCTGAGGCCCGCCTGAATTCCTGACTGCTGAATCAGGAGGAATAACAGCTGGATGCTGTTTTCTTCGAGCTTTGGGTGGTTTGTTTGGCAGAGAGTGATAAGTGAAGGGAAGGTCTGGAGGTGGTCCCAGGAGAACAATTGGAACCAAAAGCACTGGGCGGGTGGGCAGCCGCCTGTGACCTCATCGCCCAGGCAGGTCAGGGAGGCTGGAGCGTCCTGGCCACCCTGGAGTCCCCGAGTAGCAGCAGCGGTTGGGAGGGAATACGCAAACGGGGGTCCAAGCCTGCGCCCCACGAGCGACAGTCTCAACCCAAGTGATGCTGCTGTCTTTCCAAGTGGCAGAGAAAGTTGGGGCATTGCTGGAAGGAGGGGGCCCTGGCCCTGTGGATGGAGTCATGAGTCTGCGGATGCCCAGCCCCAGCTACCTCAGGGTGGGGGGGGTTGGGGTCCAGTGTCAGCTGACAGCATCGGCCTCGATGGCTGCATGTGGGAGAAAGGGCTTGCAGAGGTCCTCGGAGATCTGCCTCGGGTCCTGGGCCGTGTCCCCAGTGAGAGGCAGTCACAGAGCTCTGGGGACATGGAGGGGCTGCGGCGTCCATGGCGGGGCGGAGAGGGCTCGCCGGGGAGACCCCATGAGGGCAGAAATCCCCCATCGCACCCCAGCCACACCCAGAACAAGATGTGTGTGACCCAGGTGACCAGATCCCAGGAATGGCGGGTCCTCTGCCTGGTGGAGATCCCCGGGAGGGAGGGGGGCTTGCTTCCGCTCTCCCATCAGGAACCCCAGCTGCCCTGGGGTCACAAAAGAGATTCTTAAACTCTCACCTGAAGAAGGGAAGCAGGCCCGGAGGGAGGTCCTTGCCCAAACCTGTGGCTTCGCAGGGAGTGGGAGAAGCACCCTGGACCCTGGGCCCCCAGCACCCATGCCGCACCCCTGTGGAAAGGCATGTGGGATGACTAGAGCCTCAGCAGCCATCCTGGGCAATAAGGACAAAGCTGCTGATGGTGGAGCAGTGAGCCGGCGGGACACGAGGGGCCTGTGTCCCTGACACCGGAGTCCTGCGCCAGCCCTGGGCCCCTCCTGTGGGCTTCTCCAACGTGAGAGAAATACGCTCTGGGCGAGCCGAAGGCACTGGGTGGGGGTGGGGTAGGGGTGTTGTGCCAGCTTCTGCTCCCAGCTGAACCAGGTCACTATCATCCAGGGAGCTTTGCTGAGGGCAGTGTCCCCATAAACCAGCAGAGGGCACAAACACCCAAAGAAAACGAGGTTACACACACACCCACCCCTGCAGGTGTGCCCACGTGCACACGCACACTAATATGGCCCCCACGATTCCCCCAAGATGCAGGTTCAGAGATGGGCTGATGAAGGCCTTTTGGATCCACCCCCACCGAGAAGTCCTGGGGCCGTGGGGATACGGTGGGGACGGGGTTGGGGGATGGAGAAGAGCACTTGCATCCAGGGTCAGCGGGGCTGGTCTGCACTCACACGCCGCACCTCTGGCGCGAGCCCATAATCGAGGACGAGATCACAGGTCAGGGGTCACCTCCGGCTGTGGGTCACTTGTCATGTGCGGGGCCGTTGGAGGGACACCTGCCACGTCAGGGGGACACCGCTGACCTGGCAGCTCCATGTCCTCTGAGGAAACAGGGACTTGGACGAAATGAGGCTGGTCTCCTCTGGGTTTTATGTGTTTGTTTCTAAAGTTAGTACTTCCTCTAGTTGCAGTGTTTCTGAAGATCGCAGTGAAACCACACTCAGCCTCCGTCTGTCTCTCTACGTCTCTCTCTGTCTCTCCACACCTCTGTCTCGGCCTCTCTCACACCCGGCTCCCGGGAAGGGCCTGGGGGTGCTGCAGGGGACGGGGCAGTGTCCCCACAGAGGGAAGGCTCAGGTATAGGACCCTGGGGAGACAGTGAGGCGGGAAGGCAGGTGCCCCAGGGGCCTGAGGCAGGAGAGTGGGCTCCAGGAGCTCCTGGCAGGGGGTGAAGGTCCTGCACACCCAGCTCTGCATCACTTGGGTTGGCGTGTGTCAGCCTGGGGTCAGTGGGGCCGAGGCCCCTCACGGGCAGGGTGAGGACTGAGCTGCCCACAGTTCTGCTCACACAGACAGACCCATGTCCCCAAGCCTGGACGCCACACGCTAACTGCTCTTTGCTCACTTCTGATGGCTCTCTTTCATGGCTGTGCCTCCTGCCCGGGCAGGGGAGGCCGGTGGAGAGCAGGCTCGGGTTCCACAGCTCCCCGGGTGCCCCCGAGATGCGGCCGCAGCTGTGCCAGGCGTCAGGGTGGGGCCTGGCTGGTCCTGGATGTGCGCTGCCACATGGGGTCCCCCAGCAGGTGTCTGCGGCCCACGGGCTCCCTCTTGCCACCCTCTGGCCCCTTCCCACCCCCGGCGCTCTCTGCCACCGGCCTGGCACCGGGGATGCTGGTGGGGAGCCCCTCACCCTGGATTGTCTCAGATGGGCCCGCTTTCTGAACGGAGGTGCCTTTCTTTGCCCACGTGGGGGCTCAGAGGGCAGCCTCAGCCCTTCGCTCCCTGTGCTGGGGCCGCGGCGGGCGCTGGAGGCAGGACGGGCTGGGGGCCACGGGAAGGGACGCGTCACAGGCTCCCTGAAATGGGACAGGGAGAGGGGCTTCGAGCAGTGCTGTGGGGACAGCAGGTGGGGGCTGACGGCGTGGGGGTGCTGCCAGAGGGAGCCTGTGTTCACCGCCTCGTCCGGAAGTCACAGAGACGGGTCTGCCCGGGCGGGACCCAGCACGCAGACTCAAAAGGGCCTGGTTCAGGTTCTTCCCCAGAACCCGGGCGGTCCACGGCGTCCAGGGTTTGACCCCGCTCACCCTGGGGCAGCCCCCACCCCAGTCCTGGAAGAGGGCTTGGCCCCTGCACTGGTTCTGCGTCTTCGCGAGACACCCACGCCCTCCAGGGCCACGTGGTCGCGGTGGACTGGAAGCCCAGAGGGAGGCCGGTGTGGGAGGCCCGCAGACGCACGCGGAGCCTCCACCCCGGGGGATAATTCGGACAAATCTGGGAGCTCGTGGGCGACGGGTAATAAGGGTCCGTCTGGTCCTGGAAGCTGAGCTTGCGAGAGGGGAAAATGTCGGAGGGGGGTCGGAAGCAGTGGAAGGGGCGTCCCTGCGTCTGAGGAGGCAAGAGCGATGCGCAGGCCGCGCCGCTGCAGCTCGGTTTGTAAAGCTGGTTCCAGCTGGGGGCGCGGTGCGCGGGGGCGCGGTGCGCGGGGGCGCGAGCAGTCTCACAGAAGCCTCGCGGGCGCCAAAGCGCAGCCCAGCTGTCACCCCCAGGGCAAAGCGGCGGAGCGCCTACGGGGGTCCCATCGGTCTGCGTGTCATGCTGGGTTCGGCCTGACAAGGGTGACCTGTCTGGCGGGGCCGCCGTCCGCGTGCGGCTCCCAGAGCCCCCGGGGTTTGGAGGAGAGTGCGGGCTGCACAGAAGGGCGAACTGGCAATGGGGAGGCGTCGCAGCTCTAAGCGGAGGTGCGGGGGCACCGGAGTTGGGGGGTAAACACAGGCCATCGGCGCGCAGATGGCACGTGCTGAGGGCAGAGAAGGGGTGAGGCGGGGGAAGTGAGGGCCCCACATCCAATGACTGTGTCCTTATAAGACGAGGGACAGCACAGAGACGCGGGGGCCTGAAGGGGCAGGACGGGGCCTCCCCCGGAGCCTGTGCGGGGAGCCTGGCCCTGCTGCTCTGTGAGGTCGGACTTCCGGCTCCAGGCGGAGGACGAGCATCCCTGCTCAAGATCCCCGGGGTGGCCCCCAGACTCGGACACACAAGCAAGGAGATGGGATGTTCTCTGGGAGGGGAGCCTGTCAGTCGGGGGCTGCAGGGAAGGTTCTGGAGGGCGACTGGTGCAAGTAGGGAGGGGTACACACCGTACCTTGTCCTTCAGCTGTCCAAAGCCCCCGGAGACAGAGGAGGGGTGGTCAGTGGACAGGGAGGCCTGCAGCGGAGCGCACGCCCAGTGCCCTTCTTGGGAAGCTGGTCAGCCAGGGCAGCCGCTGAGGGCGGGCGGGAAGGGTGGGGATGGTGGGACAGGGTCCAGGCACAAGTCACTCTGGGGTAGCCGGCCCTCACCCTTTCCCCTCCTGCTTCAAACACGTGGCATTAGCCACCGTTCGAGGGCCAGAGGGTGGACTCCGAGGCATGGTCACCAGCTGGACGCCACCTTCTTCGCACATGTGGCACTTGGCCATCAGGGACATTCCTGTGACCTCTACGTCTACCTTCCGGGTGTTCTCCTGTGCCTGTTGGCTCTTCTCGGGGACCAGCCAGGCTCGCTGCAAGTGCCCCAGGGTGGGGGTCGTCCTGGCCTCCCCAGACCCTGTGTGGGCCATGTGGGGTGCAGTGTCCACAGCCGGTCATGCCCAAAGGCTCCGGGCTTCCCATGCATGTCTGACCCCTCTGTCTGCCTTCTGCCCCCAGGTATCACAGCCCCTTCTGGGGGATCCTTGCATTCCAGAACATTCCACCTTAAGGAAGGTGAACAGAGTTCCAGAGAGCATGCAAGGCCTCCCGTGAAGTCTGAGAGCTTGAAGGGTACCAGCTCCCTTGGGACGGGTGGATGGGAGGGCACTGACGGGCTGGCGGGACACAGCGCATGCCATGGACGCAGGTGCATCGGTAACAAATGTGCAGATGGTGAGGCCAGGGGACCAACCCAGCCCCGGGTCAGCCAGCAGCAGGGCCCCCTCGCCCCCAGGGCTGGTGGGACGAGGTTTAGGCCAACTGGTACCCCTCAGCCTGGAAACCAGGGGACCAGGGCTGAGGCCTTGGATGGGGGACATTGAGCAAAGCCTAGGAGGAATGCAGGCTGGAAGCAGGGCCATCCAGGGGAAAGCCTGGTGCGGGGGGGTTTGGATGAGGGCAAAGTCAGAGACCAGGAGCACGTGGGGGTTGGGGGAGGGTCTGAGGAGGGCGAAGAGCACATGTGCCCAGCCCGAGCCCCCAGTGGGTAACCCTGCTGGTCTGGGGCCAGGCACCAGCAGGGTCCTGGGACGGGCACGAAGGGACCCCAGCAGCGATGATGGGCTGACTGTCCCTGCTGCAAGGACCCCCACAAAGCCCCAGGAGGCCGGGACCCCTCAAGTGCAGCTACTCTCGAGAGCGCCCTGGGCCAGAGCGTGCTGGGTGTCTGCCCCGCCTACCCCGCGGGTGAATCGGTCCTCCCCACACCCTTGCAGGGCGGGCTGGGCACAGGAGGGGCCCTGAGCCCCCGTCTCTCCACGCCCCCCCCCCACCCCGCTCTTCCCGCGCGTTTCCTGGTGCCGGTCTTGTCTCCATGGCCTCTTGCGTGTGGAGGAGGCCCACCCAAAGACGTCATTGTACCGTAATCACCTCTTTAAAGACCCATCTCCAACCACAGCACATGAATCTGGGAGAACACAGTTCAGCAGTAACAACTCTGACTGATTCCATTCCCCTGTAATGCCGCGGGGGGTGCCCAAACACACGGAGCCTGGTGCCTCCCCCCAGGGTGAGGGCAGCGGCCACACCCCTGCACCCGCTGCTCCCGAGACCCGCTCAGCAGCTGAAGGGATGCCCAGGGCTCCGGATCCCGCCCACTGGCAAGACCCTTTGCTTGGGGCTGGAATGTCTTGAGCACTCGGGTCCTTGGATCCTGCTGGTTTCTACCACGTGGAGACTCCGCAGCACCCGGAGCATGACCGTTCCCTCGGCCGTAGCGCCGGTGTGGGACCTCTTCGTTGGGCGCACTTGGGCCAGTGCACACGTTCCGGTCTCCTGGGTGTCCTTCCAAGGCCCCAGGGGCCCCCTCACGCCTCGGTCCCGAGCCCTCCATCTCCTCCTGGGGACGTGAGTTCTCATGAGCGACCGGAAGCTGCCAGTCAAACCTGCGCCCGTCCTGGGATGGGGACCCCTGCCCCACTGACCGAGGGAACCACGCCAGCCACAGGTCTGTGCTGTTGGGCTGGCCGCAGCGTGGGGTCCGGCGTGGTGGGCTCCTGCTCCACGGGGTGGCCAAGCCTGGGCCGAGGCAGGTGGATGTGCAGGTAGTCCCCTGGCCAGGCTGCCCCACCCATCCCTCGAGGGTCTGGCTGCACGGACGGCCTCTCTGTCACCTGCAGGTACCACTGAGCCCCACAGGACGTTCCCAGCTGCGTGGCTTGCCATGCAGCCAAGCTCGTGGGACCCACCGTCCGGGCGTCTCTCCCTCACTGGAGCCTTCTCTCAGCCTGGTCTCCAGTGAGAAATGGAAGCCTTCGCCTTCACTGTGCACTTAATGTGTGTTTGTGTCAGTACATCCTGCAGGGCTCCTCTGCCCAAGGGTCTTCTCAAGAGCTACCTGCCTGGGCCCCCAAGTTTGCAGAGACCCCCTGGTACCCAGGCAGGGGGGCTTGGTCCACGCCGAGTGTGAGCGTCTGCCAGGGGCCAGGGGCGGCCAGGGACTGGGGATGGTGGGGTGGCGTTTAGATCCCTCTCTATTCCCAAATGGACTCGAGGTGACAGACAGATGTGCACGGGATGGAATTTAACAATCAGGGGAGAAGGGGAGATGAAGCTAAATGTTCTGAACACAAGTGCAATCCTGGCTCTGTTTCTCCGGCTCAAAAGGTGAACTACTTCTTTCAAGTTGAAAACTCCGCAAACGAGAAGCCACGTTCGCAAAATACCACCTATCGGCTCGCCACGTCCCATGAGCTCCATCTACGGTGAGTTAAGCCACGAGCAGCCCCAGAGGGCCGGGCAGGGCCTCTCACCCCGGGCGCTGCGCAGCTTGGCGGTGGCTTTGACGCATCCCGGGGCTACCGTGCCACTTGCTCCCGGGACGTCAGGAGATGGGGCCGAGTCGGGGCCTGAGTCGCACTTCGGCTCCACCGCACGCATGGCCACATCCAAACAGGGCTGCACACTCCCGTCCCTCACCCCCAGCTCCGGCCTGACTCTGCCGCAAAGCCCCGGGGTCCCCAGACACAGAATGGGATGCCGGTGACCAGCCCTTCAGAAAAGAACAGCCTGATTCGTGGCGTTTGCCAATTTCTCTGGTGAGAATATTTCCAATGCGGCTGATTTCAAGCTACTGATGCTTAACAGCCAGCCCACAAGCCCCTGATCATCCAACATTGCTTTTTAGGCCAGGATGGGGTGCCGGCCCACCCCCAAAGCCACCAAGGCCAGAGCCCACAGGCTGACGCAGAGGAGAGCCACGCTCTGCAGAGGGAGGGGACAGGGAGGGCAAGTGTTGGCTGTGTCCGACCCCCCAGGCCGCACGGGGGAAACCGGTACCTCGGGCGGGCCTGTGTGCTGGGCCCTGGGCCGGGCGGGGGGCCCCTGCCGGTCACGGCTCCTGGGAGGGTGGGGGGGGTTGTGGGGCAGCTGAGGACCTGTGGCGGGGTCCTGCGGTGGGGTCTGTGAGAGCCGCCCTGGGGGGCCTCTCGTGGGGAGACAAGTGCAGACTTCGCTGTGCCCCCCAGTCAGGGTTAGGGCTGAATGGAGGAGGGGTGAGGGTGGAGACCCCTCCTGCCACAGGTCTGAGGCCACCTGTTGGCTCCTTTCTCCAGGGGCTGGGCCGTGTTCGTGGCTGCGTGGAGGCCGGTCCCCGCGCTGCCTATTCCAGGCGGGGCCCGGGCACTGCAGCCCCCGACAGTGTCTGGTCAGCTCCTGATGGGCGGACCTCAGGGAGGGGCTTCTGCAGCCGATAGTAGCTGTCCCCCAACTCCTCACCACCCCACATGAGCCAGACAGCATCCCACAGGCTCGGCACGCACACCCAGGGCCCCGAGGGCTGCCGGAGCCCCTGTTGGTCCCACGGAAGTAGGGACTGACACCTCTACCAGAACCCTATCTGGGCAGGGTCCCCTGCCCAGCACGTCCATCCCGGCCGTTTCTCCTGGTTTGGGCGACTCCAGGCCCTTCCCGCACCTTTCTCCAGGGTGCTGGGCCACTGGCTCATAGCACGATTTGGGGTCCTCAGACCAAACCAACAGGACAGAAAACCTCACCCAACACCTGTCGCCCACACTCTTGTGTGTGAATTACTGCAGTGTGTTTCTGCGGAGGGGACGCCTCCTCACAGACAGGAGGGAGGGCTGTGGCTGCACGTGGGCTGCCCGGCCGGGGACTCACAGACCCCAGATCCGCTCATCACCCAAACAAAAGCCAGCAAGCCCAGCCCAAGGCCACACGAGGTATTTTTCCTAAGGGAGACGAACCCTGAAAAGCAAATCAGAGTGATCACAAGGATCCACAGGGAGGGGATTTCAAACCCTAGTGGATGAGGCCAGTGGCCAGGAGAGCAGAGGCCTGATTCCAGGGCTGATGAGGGACAAACACCTCAAGGTCTGGCTCTGAGGTCAGACAGCTGGGGCAAATCTGCTCAGTGCCGACCAGCTGGAACCAGGCAAGTTACTCTGTGCCTCAGTTTCCCCATCTGTCAATTAAAATGTTCTGTAAAAATGGCATAATGTGCACCAAGTGCCTGTCTGGTCCCTGGCCCGGTCAGCGCTGAGTGTGGCTTTTATTCTACTGTGTCGACCAAATGCCAACACGGGAGAGAGTCCAGGTGTGGGCGTGGACCACAATCTGCCTCATGAAACTAGGGGAGGGACCCCAAGAGTGTAAAACGAGACAACCCCTTTGGAAAAATGTTTGGCGCTCTGTCAGAAATTTAAACATGCTCGCAGTGCGCGGGCTGGCCCTTCCGCTCCGGGGTGTCTGCCCAGGAGAGACAGACACAGTGAAACGTCCACACGGGCGCTGGCACCCACAAGGCCCCACCCCCGGCTGCGCCCCCTGCAGCGCCCCCTGCACCACCGCGGCCTCCGTCAGCCCGAGAAACCGGGAGACCAAGTGTGGTGCGTCCCCACTGGCATCTCGCTCGGTGGCGGGAAGGGAGGAGGCGCGTCCAGCCCCACACGGCGCCGTCCTGTTCGCACGGAGTTCGGGATCGGGCGGTGCTGGCCCGGGGGTCGAGAGAGCTTTCCAGGCGAGGGCGCATCTCTGCTTGTGCCGGCCGCAGCTGCGCAGACACAGGGCCCTCCGAGCTCTGCGCTGACCGGCTGAGGTCTCGTGCAAACCACACCTGGAGAAGAGCCCTGGCCTCTGAGCCCACCTGCCCGGCGCATGCGCCCCTGTGTCTCCGGGGCCATGGGGAGGCGGGCGTTGCGCGCAGAAAGCCCTGCTCTTGCCTTGAACTGTACCCAGCGGTGCCCGGCCTTCCTTGGAGGGCCCGTGTGTCCGGGCGTGTCCGTCCTCGGCTGCAACGTCGTGCTGCTCTAAGCACGGTCTGTGCAGGAAGGACCCCTGCACGTCTGAGCCGACGCAAGGGGTCGGACGCACCTGACAGAACTCAGGGACGAGGCTGGGCTGCTGGAGCAGCAGGAGGTGACCGGGAGGAGCAAGGGGACGCTGGGAATGAGCCAACCCTGGAGGAGGAAGCCTCACTGGGGGGCAAACCAGGGGGGTGAGGGGGAGGGAGCAGGGGGCAAGTGGGGGCCCCTGGGGGCAAGGCTGGAGGTCCAGGGCATTCACAGAGGAGAGGGTGAGATGGGGGGTGAGTGTGCAGAGTGAGGGGCGAGCCATAAGGAGCCTTGACAGCCACACAGGCGTTAGACTTGGAAATAGGAAGCCACTGAAGGTTCCAGATGGAGGGCAGCCTGAATGGAGGAAAAAGGAAGCACTAGATCAAGGAGGTTATTTCACTCATTTTCATTATCAGTCTCTGGACCTTAAGTGACAGATGCACAAATTGAAAATTTCTCAACAACAGAAGGAAGAGCTCTGGAACCTCACAGGCAGAACATGGCCAGGAAGCTGAAAGCAGGACCAATCTCTCATCTTTCCTTTGTTCCAAGTTGCTTGCAGCCTGGGACCTCCACACAGACATCTTCTGTTTCTTCCTAACTGCTCTGAACCCCCATCTTTGTCCTGATGGGCAGGATGGGCCCCATGCTCCCTCCCCACTGCACTGCCCACCATGACTTTGCCCTCCTCTGGGCTCCTCACACATACCCTTGGCTCCCCTTGTTTTCCTCCTGATGGCAGGCACCTCAGGAGAACCACCACAGGGGCTCCTATTTGTGTCCCCAGCCCAGTGCAGCAACTGATCCTCCACATTCCCTATACCATGGATGGATGGAGGAGTGGAAGGATGGTGGTTGGATGGATGGATGGATGGATAGATGGATGGATGATGGATGGGTGGATGATGGATGGATGGATGGATGAAAGGAGAGAGGGAGGGGTAGATAGATAATGGATAGATGAATGGAGGAGTGGAAGGATGGTGGATGGATGGAGGGAAGGGGGAAGGAGGAAGGGAGGGGTAGATAGATGATGGATGGATGGTGGAGAGGTGGATGATGGATGGGTGGAGGAGTGGAAGAATGGTGGAAGAATGGTGGATGGAGGGTGGATGTGTGGATGTGAATGGGTAGTGGATGGGTGGATGATGGTTGGGTGGATGGATGAATGGTGAATGGATGGGTGGGTGGGTGGATGGATGGTGAATGGGTGATGGGAAGTAGATTGCATGTACTGAATGCATTCTGTCTTAGCCATTCTCAAAGAGCCGTCTGTCTGTGATGTGAGAAGGCTTTGATATTCAGACTGCCTACCCATGGACAGCACCCAGGCCACCCAGAATGGGAAACAGAGTCAAGTGGGGTCTGCTGCCTCTTGAGGCTTGAGGGCCACAGGGTTTGATACACTATTGGGAGGTAGCTCGGGAAGGCTCAGGGCCAGGATAACCCGGGCACCCCTCGTTTGAGTAGGCTGAGATGCCCAGCCAAGGAAACCTGACCTCCCAGGGGACTGAGGGGCCAAGGGAGCCCAAAGGATCAGGTCACTATACTGAGGAAGGCAGCAGGTCGGATGGCCCAAGTTTCCATGTTTATACATCCAAAGTGGGGCAGGTCTCACCATAGGGAGGGGCCCATGGCAAAAGGCTGACCCAATGACTTGGGAACAGTATGGCCAAGGGTGGGACTGGGGCTTCCAGGCAGGAGAGGCACAAGGTGCCCATCATGGGGGTGTCTGAGCATCCTGACCCTGGGATCCTCCGAGACTGATTTCAGAATCCGGGCTGACATGTCTGACTTGACCCCCCCCCCCCCAGCACCAGACACCACTGCTGAGTGAGCCCAGATAAGGGCAGGGCTACCTCCCACTGTGCTAGCCATAGGGTACACGCAGATGGACTACATACCCAGGCACAGGGGCTTCCACACCCCTGCCACAGGCCTGAGGAGGAGACTGCCACTCCAGTTGGAACATTATCCCCTGGCCCTATAGAAATCATTCCCAGAAAGGTCCTCTTTCCCCCACTCTTGCTCCTCACACCTGTCCCCACAGCTCATTGGCTAGACACTTTTTACCTATCCACACCAAAGCCCAGCAAGAGGGTGGGGCTGCAGAGATGGGCTCAGATTGTGGGTACCTGCTGGAGTCCTAACAGAGAGGTGGTCATCTGGACAAACCTGGGCTTCACCAGCACGGTAGGAGGGCAAGAGGGAATGGTCATGGGGATGGAGGGCAATGTGGCCACTCCCTGCTGCTCAGCCTGTCCCTCCTATGTGGTCTTCCCCCAGCCCCTTGCTTTGGCTTCTATCCAGCCCCACTAGATGATCCCAGCCAGCCTTCAGGGTCACCCTGCCATCTCTGAAGCCAATCCCTGCATCTTCCCCAGCACACCCCTGCCACATGTGTGCTCTCCCATGTGTCTGGTTCCTCACCTTTCTCTTTCTCCCTCTCCTTAGCTAGATCAGACTCCTTGAGGGTTTAATCCACCTCAGCACACAATTCAAGGGAGAGATGCAGAAGTTAAGCCAAATAGCCATGAGCCAATAGCCATTCCAACACTTTCCAGAAGAACATAATGAGAATCAATATTCACTGAGTGCCAACCCTTCTATAAGGAGAGTTCCAGACATTTATCCATGCTTCTATCATCCATCCATCCACCATCCCTCCTTACATCCATCTGTCATCCCTCCATCCACCATCCCTCCCTCCCTCCATCCATCCATCATCTGTTCACCCATCATTCATCCATCTTCATCATCCTTCCCTCCCTCCATCCATGAGCCTTCCATCCCTCTATCCATCATTCCTCCTTCCATCCATCTGTCATCTCTCCATCCATCCATTCACCATTCATTCACCATCCCTCCTTACATCCATCTGTCATCCCTCCATCCCTCCATCCACCATCCCTCCCTCCCTCTCTTCCTCCATCATCCACTCACCTGCCACCCATCCCTCCATCCCCCATCCCTCCCTCCCTCCATCTATCATCCATTCACCCATCATCCATCTATCTTCATCTTCCCTCCCTCCCTCACTCCATCCATGAGCCCTCTCCATCCCTCCATCCATCATCCCTCCTTCCATCCATCCATCATCTCTCCATCCATCTGTACACCATCCATCCAATCATCCATCCACCCATCCATCCTTCCATCTACCCACCATCTCTCCATGCATCCCTTCATCATCCATTCATCCACCATCCATTTATCCATCATTCCATATTAATTTCTGAATGTTAGAGGCACTGTACACCATCCTGGGTGCTGAAGTAAAGCAGGAAACAGTACAGAAGGGTCCCCTGGGAGAACCAAGTTCCACGGGCAGCTGCTTCTGTCCAAGAGGGTGCGCTGGGCTGATAGGAGCCATCCAACAAGCACACAGGGGACCTCTAGGGCCCTGGTTCAGAGCCAGAGGGCATTTCAAAAGGGGAAGTGGTACCAAAGGTAATCTAACTCCCCCTCGGGTTGTCCTGGGAACCCTAGGAGGCACCTTCTGTGTGTATGGGGCCCAGCTCTGTCTCCCCAGAATGGCTGACATGCTCCTTTGTTGGTACTGTGAGGACCCTTCAGGTGGGAAACATCTTTCAGAGGCAGTGGGGTGGGAGGAGACCTTCCCTGCCACACCCTGGATCTTGAGTGTGAATCACTTCTCGGCTGACGTCCAGGAGCCCAGTGCATGTCCAGCATCTTCCATCACACCCCTGGCCCCCAGCTTTGCCCCAGTGCCCTCTCATTGCATCTCTCCCTCAAGCTCCTGATGGCCAGTGACAGAGGGCTGTGGCAGTGGGCAGGACTTGCCCACAGCAGAGTGCATGAGAGTGCTTTGAGCCATGCAAACACGGGCTCTGAACCAGGGCCTCACGCCACCCTCTTCACAGCCAGGACACACCCAGTACCCGTGGTCTCATCTGGTCCTGGCTGCCTGTAGAGTTAGTGACAAGAGCAGAGTTCCCTGGTGTTTTGCAATTATTTGCCATGATCTGGCTCACTGAACCCTTGTACCAGTCCTTTGGGGAAGGCATCATTGTTATCCTCATTTCAAACAGGAGGAAACTGAGACTTTGAGAGAATTTGTTTCGTTCGCAGGACGAGGGTATCAGTTAGCAGTTGCTATGTCAAGGCTGTGTGACAAATCACCCCAAGGCGATGATTATTCTCCTCACTCATGCGTCGCCAGGCCAGCTGGGGGTCCGTCGATCCAGGCTTGGCCCCACACTGCTTGAACCCACACTGGTTCTAGAGCTCTCCGTGGCTCCTCGTCATCTGAAGCCAATAGGCCACCCGGGCATGTTCTCCTCGTGGCAGCAAGAGAGGACAAGTCTCATCTGCAGGAAGTCGCTAATGCTCCATGACCAGAGCAAGCACCTGCCAGCCCAACACCACTAGGGTGGGGAAGTCCCCTGACTCTGGGAGAGGGAGGGGAGTGAGTATCTGCTGCCCCATCGTCCAAACGCTCCTGCTGAGTCTGTGACCGCACAGGGATGGAAACCAGCCTCTCTGTCCGCAGAGGCGAGGATCGTGGGTGATGTCAGCCCGAGTTAGCCCCAACTGGCCACTCTGGATCCAGCTCCACCACCACCCAGAGCCCTTCAGCACCCAGTTCCAGCTACCCCAAAAGGAGCCACCTCCTGGAGTCTAGAGCAAATGGGAGCATCCCTGTGCCTCCTGAGGAAGAGGGGTGGGCACCGCTGCGGGAGCCGTGCCGCAGGCTGTCCCTGTACCCGCATCCAGGGCTGGGCCAGCCTGCCAGGCTCTGCAGAGGGAGTGGCTCAGGCAGCAATGTCCTCCCTCCCCCAGAGAGCACGGGGACCTGGGGCACGCCTTCTCTGCCCACGCAGGTGGGGGCCCGTGATACCCATGAGATGCTGCCCCCAGCCATGCAGGGCCTGGCTGATGGGGCCTTCCCTGCGATTGGCCCGCGTGGACATCAGTCCCTGAGCCCTCAGGTCTCAGCCAGTCACTGCCTCCCCGAGTATCAACGGGTCATATGGATTGAGAAAAAATACGAGTCTTTCAGGATGTCATAACCCAGCTGGTTCATTTCAGTGTCTTAAAGAATATAATGTGTTTCCATCCATTTGATTTTTTTAACTTGAAGACTTTTTAGAGCAGTTTTGCGGTTACAGAACAACTTAATGGAGAGTACGACAGTTCCCCTAGCCCCCCTCCCCTGATGCCCGGTTTACCTGGTTTTGAACACCCTGTGTTAATGTGCTACATTTGTTACAACTGATGAGTCAAAATCAATATGTTACTAACTCATCTGTTGTATGAAATGTTCACTCCTTTGTGAGCCTGGCTGAGTGTTAGCGGGAGAAGGGTGGCTCCTGGCTCCTGGGCTCAGAGGTGCAGCCAGGGTGGGAGTGAGGGGCGGGCAGGGCGGGAGCAGCTCTGCACCGGCGTCCAACCCTTCCCAGAACCAAAATCGAGGCAGCATTTAAAAAACAGTGAAGCCTGGGTGGCTCAGTCAGTGAAGCGTCTGCCTTCGGCTCAGGTCATGATCTCAGGGTCTTGGGATCGAGCCCCGCATCAGGCTCTCTGTTCTCAGGGAGCCTGCTTCTCCCTCTGCCTCTGTGATCTCTCTTGTTCTCTCTCAAATAAATAAATAAATAAATAAGTGTTAAAAAAAAAAAAAAAGACAGTGAAGGAACAGAGGGAACTTGGACCCTCCAGGGCTCTGAGCCCCCACTGCTGAGCATGAGAATGTTCCAGAGCGGCTGCCAACCCCCTTCCCTCCGGCCCCCCTGCAGGAATGGGGGTGGCCCCCGCTCTCACATGAGGACAGCGCATTTCACACAGAGGTGACGCATTGCTTTTCAGGAGCCTGAAATCCAAGTGGGATCTGGTCGCCCTCCATTGAGCCAGGGAAGGTCGACCTCCAACTGGGTGTTTGAGGGTAACAGAGTTCATGTGTTCGGGGGGCATGGGTGTGTGACATGATTCTTGTGAGCCTTAAAAACAAAACAGTTATTCTATCAACAAAAACAGGTTTATTCGGAAACCCACGCTTACGTGGTCAGTTAATCTTCGACAAAGCAGGAAAGAATGTTCAACGGAAAAAAGACAGTCTCTTCAACAAATCACGTTGGGAAAATTGGACAGCCACATGCAGAGGAATGACACTGGCCCATTCTCTTACACCACACACAAAAATAAGCCCAAAATGGATGAAAGACCTAAATGTGAGACCTGAATCCATACAAATCCTAGAGGAGAACATAGGCAGTAATGTCTCTGACATTGGCCTTAGCAACTTCTCTCTAGATATTTCTCCTCAGGCAAGGAAAACAAAAGCAAAAATAAACTATTGGGACTTCATCAAAATAAAAAGCTTCTGCACAGCAAATGATCAACAAGACTAAAAGGCAGCCTACGGAATGGGTGAAGATATTTGCAAATGACATATATGATAAAGGGTTAGTGTCCAAAGTATATAAAAAATTTATCACCCCCCAAAAAAAATCTGGTTAAAAATGGGCAGGCTACATGAACAGACATTTCTACAAAGAAGACATCCAGATGGCCAAAAAACAGACACATGAAAAGATGCTCAACATCATTCATCGGGGAAATACAAATCAAAACCTCAATGAGATTCCACCTCACACCTGTCAAAATGGCTAAAGTTAACAAGTCAGGAAACAACAGGTGTTGGGAGGATGCGGAGAAAGGGGAACCCTCTTGCACTGTTGGTGGGAATGCAAGCTGGTGGAGCCACTCTGGAAAACAGTGTGGAGGTTCCTCAAAAAGACATTAAAAATGGAGCTACCCTATGACCCAGCAATAGCACATCCATTATTTACCCAAAGAATACAAAAACATTAATTTAAAGGGGTGCATGCACCCCAATGTTTATAGCAACACCATCTACAATAGCCAAGATATGGACGGAGCCCAAGTGTCCATCGACAGATGAATGATAAAGAAGATGTGGTGTATATAATCAATGGAATATTATAAAAGACAATGAAATCTTGCCATTGCAATGACCTGGGTGGATCCATGGAGTATTATGCTAAGCAAAGTAAGTCAGTCAGAGAAAGACAAATGCCACGTGAGTGAGTCCAGTGCCCAGGCCAGCCACACAGACACTGTTGCTGAGTTTCAGGGACTGCCTCACACACCGCCGGACAGTTTCCTGCCCCATGCGCTGCACCCCCTCTTGGCCCCACTGGACCCAAGGCACTGGCGCAGCCTGGCCCAGGACAGGCGGAGAGGGCGTCCATCAGTCGTGCGGGCCTGGCTCCGGGAACAGGCAGAAAGGACCCTGGGGCCCTGGCTCCTCCCTGTCTCTCTGTCTGTCTCTCCCTTTGTTTATGCTCCACTTCTGTCTCTGCTCTGTGTCTTCCTTGCCTTGGGCCTCACCCCCATGACTGAACCTCTGCTCACTGCCAGGAGCCCAGTCCTGGCAGGAGGCGGCCGTCCCCCCCAAGACACCCACCATCTCCCCTCACAGGGGACTGCTGGTGGGGGGCAGCCTCCAGGGTTTTGGTGAGCCCATCCAGAGCCCCCAGGGCACAGGTTTGCTGAATGAGGCGGTAGGAGCCCAGATTCTGACTGAGCCCTGTGTGGGGAGCATGGGTGGGCTGTCCTACTCCTGGAGTCATCAAAGAGAACTCCAAAGTGAAGGGCGAGGCTTGGGGGTCCTTGGCGCCCCTGCTCCCGAGGGCAAGTCTCCCCACCACTCAGACTGTCAACTCATCGGCCAGCTGTGTGCTCTGATGGACACCCATCCCAGAGTCCACCCGGTGCGTTGAGGCGCAGGCCTCTGGGCTGGCGCATGCTGAGGGGGGTGGCTCTCGGCAGCCAGTGGGTCCCCTGTGGGGGCGTGGACAGCAGCATGGCCAGCGGGCAAGCTCAGGATGGCCATGCTCATCTGAGAGCCCACCTCTGCTGGGAGGCCAGGCCAGCATCAGGGACAGTGGGGGCTTCTGCACACTCCTGGCCAGATGTCAGAGGACTGTCCACAGCTGCCTGCTTGTTCCCGTCTTCGTGCCCAGGGCCCCACCCCACCCCCAACACACACACACACACACACACACACGTCCGCTGCTGGCCATCTTCTGTCCACTGAATGACTCAGAGGCGGTGACTTTCGGGGTCCACGCACAAAGCCCACACCTTGCCATCATTGCGTCCTGGAGGCCTGGCAGTGCGGCTCTCCCGAAAGTCGGGCCGCGTACAAGTGCTTCCCAAGACGCGTTTACAGCCACGGTGCACAGCTGAGACACGGGATTCAAAATTGTCCAGGCTGTGACCAAAAGGCTGCATGCTGCATGACGGACGCCACTTATGGGACGTTCTGGAAGATAACGTAGGGATTGGGAGGGACCAGTGTTGCAGGAGGAGGGCCGGGGCAGGATGGGGCTCTGTCCTGCTGTTCTGCTCACGTTGGGCAGGACCATGGAACTCTGCCCAGAAATGCTGAGTCTGATGATGTGCATCTGAGACCTCAATCAACAGTCAACCAACCAGTAAATGTGTGCCTACATACACACATAGATACACGCATGCACACACATGCACACTCACATACACACATACAGATTCACACACACATATGTATAAACACACACTATAAAAACATACACAGAGAGACGCATGCATATATGCACACATGCATACACATGCACATGCACACAAGCACGCACACACACAGACACACACACACATGCACACACACGCACACACACAGACACACACAGACCAAGACACACACGCACGCGCACACACAAGCATGCACACACAGACACACACAGAGACACGCACACACGCATGCACACACGCACGCACACATACACATGCACACAAGCATGCACACACATACAGACACACACAGAGACACGCACACACACGCACACACATACGCATGCACACAGACCAAGACACACGCGTGCGCACACACAAGCATGCACACACAGACACACACGGAGACACGCACACACACATGCACACACGCACGCACACAAGCATTCACACGCACACACACGCATGCACACAAGCATGCACACACATACACATGCACACACGCACGCACACAGACACTCACACAAGCATACATGCACACACACATGCATGCACACACACAGACACACACAGACCAAGACACACACACATGCACACACAAGCATGCACACGCATATAAACATGCACACACGCACACACACATACACATGCACACAAGCATGCACACACGTGCGCACACACTGAAGCATGCACACAGATACACAGAGACACGCACACATACACATGCACACAAGCATGCACACACACAGACACGCACACATACGCATGCACGCAAGCATGCACACACATACAGACACACATGCACATGCACACATGCACGCACACACGCACACATGCACACAGACGCACACATACATACGCATGCACACACAC
>NW_023270865.1:634248-649719 GCF_011800145.1 Mirounga leonina | reverse complement strand
CACACAAGCATGCACACAGAGACACACACAGAGACACGCACACACGCACACACATGCATACAAGCATGCACACACATACACATGCACACATGCACGCACACACAGACACGCACACACACATGCATGCACACACACACGCACACACAGACCAAGACACACACATGCACACACAAGCATGCACACACATATAGACACACACAGAGAAACGCACACACAAGCACACACACATACACATGCACACAAGCATGCACACACACGCACACACATACACATACACATGCACACAAGCATGCACACACATACAGACACACGCATGCGCACACGCACACACGCATGCACACATACATGTGCACACAAGCTGCACACACATACAGACACACATATGCATACACACATGCACGCACACACACAGAGACACGCACACAAGCATGCACACACACGCACACACATACACGTGCACACAAGCATGCACACACATACAGACACACACACGCACACACAGAGACACGCACACAAGCATGCACTCACACAGAGACACGCACACACGCACGCACACACGCACACACACAAGCATGCACACACAGACACGCACAGACCAAGACACACACACATGCACACACACATACACATGCACACACACATATATAAATTTGAAACTTAGAGACTTAACATTTTATTAGCTGAAGAGATTAAAATCGTAGACTAGGTAGAAAATGATGATGTTGAGAAAACACCCAGAAGAGGCTGGCCCGAGAGGGACCCTCACCTGGTGGCCGCACTTGGGGTAAGATGTTTCAGGGGCAGAGAACCCAGGGGTGGAGCCTTGGCTGCAGCTCTGTTCCAGGCCTGTCCGTCAAGCCTGTCCACAGCTGCCTCAGGGTCTCGTGTGGACAGAGTAGAGCTTTGGGGTCCTTCCCTGCTCTGTGAACCCCGGGGGCCTCTGATGACCGAGAGCCCCCAGACTGTCAGGTCCCAGCCCTGCCCTAGCAGAGCGGAGCAAGAGACCCTGTCCCACATCGTTGACCAGCATCCTGCTTCGCTGGGAGGCCCCAGGCTGTCCTCAGCTCAGCTCAGACCAGACAAGGAGCTCCAGCCAATGTGGTATTTCCTGTTGCCTGGGAATGTCTAGAAAATTCCAAGACAAGACCAAAAAGGGGGAGAGAAAGCAGAGGAGGCACAGTGAGGAAGGACAAGTCTGCACTGATTTATAGGTAGGAAAGTTCCTTGTGAACTGGAGACCCAGCCGTATGACAGAACCCAGAATTCTGCCAAGCAGCGGGCTCCTAAGCAAATACACCTGCGCCAGTCACCGTGCGTCTTGGTTTTGTGTTTACATATCAACATAGTTGCAAGATCCGTTACAACAGTAACAAGAAATGGGGACATATACAAACAAACTTCATGAACAATCCCTCTGTAACCTGGATGAAAAGGCGACACCATAAAGATGCCAGTTCTCAGCAAAATTATTTATAGATCCGGTGTCTTTTCTTTTTTTTTTTTTTTAAGATTTTATTTATTCGAGAGAGAGACAGAAATAGCAAGAGAGAGCACAGGCAGGGAGAAGAGGGAGAAGCAGGCTCTCTGCTGAGCAGGGAGCCCAATGCGGGGCTCGATCCCAGGACCCAGAGATCATGACCTGAGCGGAAGGCAGACACTTAACCGAATGAGCCACCCAGGTGCCTGATCCGGTGCCTTTTCAACAAAAGCATAAATGTATTAGGGGAAAGTTCCCCAAATAGTTCACATGTTCATCTTGAGCAAACATGCAAGGGGCAGAAGGGGCCCAGAAAATACTGAATGGGACTGGGTGGGGGAGGGGCAGGGCTGCCATCTCCATCTGTCCTGGAGAGCATCCCCTGCCTGGACAGCCTCCAGAGCACCCAGAAGAACCCCAGGAGGTTGTCCAGGAATGAGATAGGTGTGGCCAGGTGTGCCTGCAGGTGTGAGAACTTGGTCCCCGCTGTTCCCTCTGCGCTATGGGAGTGGAGGTGGGGAAGCAAGGGGAGGGGGGTGCAGAAAGGAGTCCTCAACATCCAACACCCTGGATCTTTCTTTCCTCCTGTGCTCGCTTTGCCCTAATATCTAACCTCTCATTCCTCCTCATTAACAGAGCCCCCAAACGTCAGCAGGCACATTTCCCAGCCTTCTTCATGGGCAGGTGTGGCCATATGACTAAATTCTGCCTAATGGGTCAAACGAAGGTATTGCGTGTGGCTTCTGGGTTGTCTCTTGGGAGTGGGGGCTAATTGCCCTTCTCTGGACTCCTCTTTCTACTGCTGGAATATAACTGTGATGGCTGGACCAGGAACAGCTATCATGGACCATGAGGTAAGTGAGTCGAAATTACACAGAGCTGATCACTGATCTTCTTTAAGTCGTTGCTCAGATATCATCTTTTCCTGGGGGCATCCTGGACACCCCACTTACAGTTTCACCTCACTAGACCCCTTCTTTGTTTGCTTCTTCATTACAGCTCTTCTGCCTCACTTCTAGAATGCATGCTTCAGAGAGGTGGGGATTTCTGTCTCCTCTGTTATCTGCATGGCCTGGCATAGCTAGGCACTAGTAAATATTCGTTGAACAAATGAATGTGCAAAAGATGTTGAATATTGTAAAGTGCTATACCAAAAACATGAAGTGGTAGCAATATTAACACAAAATTAACATGTGCTGCCGGTGCCCATAAACAGAGTAGGCTAGTTCTTGCCCACATTTTCTATCCGGTGCATTGCTCCCGAACCTCCTGGTCTCACCCCCCTCCTTCCTGACTTATGCTCCATCCAGGTAGAAGTCTGAGGCTGGATGGACACCTAATGGTCAAGAGGCCAGAGCTGGGGGATGGGAGGATGCCAGGCCAGGGTGTCCCTCCCCCAGACCCCACGGTCCAGGAGGCCTCCACCCTCACTCACTCCAGGAAAGTCTAGCACTGACCTCCTTGTGACTGGTCCCTGGCTGCCATTCTGCCGCTGGGGGTGGTCGCTGTCCCAGACCAGAGAGGTCTCCAGCATCCGCTGGCAGCCTTGTCCCAGGCCCTGGCACTGACCCCTGCTGCCTGGGTTGGGGGAGGGGTGTCTCCAAGGTCTTGCAGCGAGGTCCCCCAAGGCTCTGCTGTTCTGAAGGGACACTCTGGCTGGGAAATGGAGGCTTCCGCGCCTCACGGAGGGAATGTGCCCCTTTCCCGAGTGACTGCGTCCCCAGCCGCGCTCCTACTTGTCCTGGCCGCCCCCTCCGCGCTCCCCGTCGGGTCCCCTCTTCCCGCGCCATGGCCCCCTCCCGGGTCCTTGCAGCGCCGGTCCCTGAGACGGGCTCTGCCCCCGCGCCAGCCCCGCCCCCGCCGCCACCCCGCCCCCGCCCGCCCGGCGCAGACCTGGGCCCCGCCCTCGGCCGCACCGGCGGCTCGGCCCCGCAGCTTCGGCGGCGGCCGGGGACCTGGAGGCTGGGGCTGCGCTCCGGCCATCATGTCCCAGCGCTTCGTGGTGACCCCCGCGGCGAGCGGGGCGGGGGACGCGGGGCCCAGGCCCGAGGGCAGCGGCAGCCAGTTCCCCAGCCCCAGCCGGGCCCCGGATCGCGACCCCGCGGCCGCCCCCGAGACGCCGAGGGTGGACGCGCTGCCCATCCTGCGCTACTGCCGCGAGCCGAGCCGCTACGGTAGGTGCGGGCCACGCGGGGACGCCCATCGAGGGCGCGCGGGCACCCCGTCTGCGCGGCGGAGCCGGGCGGGCGCGCACCGGGAGGGTCGCAGACGGGGCCGGCGAGAGCGCTGCCCGGGCGCTGGCCTCGGGGACGGCCGCGGTGGCTGCGTCGTCAGCGTCGGGGGAGCTGGTGTGGCGCATGCCCTGCGGGCTCGTCTGGGGACGGTGGGCTCGGCCCCGACGCCCCCGCTTTCTGCTCTGTCCTGCGCCCTGGAGGGGGATGCGAGTCCCCGGGTCCTTGTGAAAGCTCCCTGGCACCCTCTGACCTCACCGCCCCTGGAGCGCCGGGCATGCAGTGCAAGTCAGGGTGCCAGTGCGGGGAGTGGTGGGCGCTCAGAGCCCACGGCGGCAAGGCTGCCATTCCTCCTGTCGGGGTGAAGACACCCAGCGGTCAGCGAGGCCCGCCGGGCCTGGACAGCGCTCTGGTCAGTCACTTGGTTTGTGCCGCCAGTGGACTCCCCACCCCCTCGCCTTTAATCATCAAACTTCTACTAGCGACTTTCCTTTGGTTTTGAGGATTGTGGTCGGAAGGCCCTGAGAAGTGCAGGCGGGCACCTCGGTGATCCCTGCCCTGACCGGGCGTGCTGGGGGGGGGGTGCTGCATGGACCACGGCCCCTCGCACAGGCCGGCGCCCCACAGCCCTGGGTGGGGGAGGGTGCAAACAGGAGGACAGGCAAAGGCCGGTTCCCAGCAGCTCCGGGTCTGACTGGATTCTGAGAGGCCCTTGCCCTCGAGCCTTAGGCCGCTCCTGGGGGCAGATGGTCCTGTGGCTGCCCTTGGTCTGTGATTTGCCGGCCCCTTTGGGAGCCAGAGCCTCCACCTCTGGGCTGATGTCTGAATAACCTGCAGCTTTTCAGGAGCCCAGGCGTTTCCTGCAGGTCAGCGGGGGGAGGTGGGTCTCTGGACAGAGGGGCCTCAGTCTGCCCCCCCCCGCAATGTAGGGGGCGCAGTGCATGCGGTGAGAGCTGAGAGTGCCAGGGGTTTTGGATTCTTTCCGACAAGGCCTTTGTTGACTTACTCGGGAAATTCTTTAACACGGAGATGAACTCTCAGCCATGCCTCCCTCACAAGCCTGGGCGTTCTGTGGCTCAGGAGCACACGCACACACGTGCACGTGCCCTCTCTCACAGATGGCATTGGTCCAGACACGTGGTGGGCACTGGGGTGTGTGTCCACGGGTTTCGCTCTGAGCCTAGGTCAGGTGTGGCCATGACACCTGTCACCTGGGGGCAGCCAGTTCTCGGGTCCTGCTCCCTGCCCATCGCCCTCTTAACCTTGGGGGCCTTTGTTTGCACTCTAGGAGGGGTAGTGGCCGCGGGCAAGGCAGAGGGGCACCCTCCCGCCGCTGCCCCTGCTTACCCGGGAGCACCCTCCTCTTGTTTGCTCTGCGAGCAATGATTCTGCTGTTAATCGATTTGTATGAGTCAGAACAACTAATTATTTCTGGGACTGCCGGCTCCTGTGTTCTGAGGGAAATTGCTTTTTTTTTTTTTAATATGTAATCCCTGAGGGAAATCGCTTTGACAAAAGGGGTCAACAGAGACTTCTGGGAGACCGTGGGTGAGAAAAGAGCCCCCAGCTGAAGCAGGTGGTCCTCCTCACGTGTGGCCGGCAGCAGGGAGAGAGCGGCCTCTCCACTCCCCGTCCCGGGGGTACCCAAGGCCCCAGCCTGGGCTTGCTGGCCCTGCCATGGTCTTCCCCCCAGGAACTGGGGCCTCAGAGGCCGTGGCCTTGCCTCTTGGCAGGAACATGGACTCTCAGTGGGCCCTGTCCTGGCATGGAGCTGTTCGCCCAGCAGTGTGCAGGTCCCGGCTCCCCGGGACTGACCCTCCAGGTCCTCCTCGAACCTCGTACCCCCTCCTGGTCCCCTCTGCCCCGCTTGTCCTGGGCCCCCAGCATGCTGGCCTGTGCCCCTGGAGAAAGGGTCTGGTGCCGGGAGACACTCTCCAGTCTCAGCTTGTCCTCTGCCCTCCGAGCTCCTAATATGTTCGTCCTCATGCTGACGAGGAGAAGGGCATGGCCCCAGAGTCCTCGAGCGGTAGATGGGAGACAGGGGGCTGTTTGGGGCCAGGGAAGCCCTACAGTCCCCCCACTCCCACCTTCACCTCTTCTCTTGGGCCTGCGGTCCAGGAGGTCAGACCTCCCTCCCTCCCCTCCCCCCATCCGGCCGCCCCAGCCCTCGGGTGTGGGACGGTTCTGAGCCGGGGCCACGCTGTGCTCTTGCCCCTGGCTGATGTGGTTGCCGATGCACAACGGGGCTCCAGTGGGGCGGCAGTTACAGGGGCGCGGTTCCAGCCAGGGATCAATCAGCTGATTGTGTGCCCTGCCCGCTGCAGGAGAACAAAAGACCGATTATTTGACGAGATGCTGCCGGTAAGACAACGTGCACCAAGTTTAAAAAGCAACTCGGGTTCTGTGGCGTGCCTTCGCGCGGGGGGGCACCTGCCCTGCATTGCCCTCCCGCTTCTGTGTACGAATGAGGGGGCTTTCGAACCCGGGACGACGCGCAGCCTCCTGGCACAGAGGCGCCTCACGCTGTGTCAGGACCCCGCCAGCTCCGAATCGGCCAGGCTGAGCATCGACTTTGCCCTTCGACCAGCTCCCCTCCAGTGAGTCTGCTTGCTGTGCGTTTGTGCATACGGGCACTTCGAGTGGGGTGTCCCTTCTCTCTGCCGAGGGACCGGACGTGATCCCAGCTCCCGGCGCCCCGTCCTTGTGTCCCTGGGAGCCGCGTTTCCTTGGCACGCACCGGTCTGCTGTGCATTCTGTGCCGAGTCCCATTCCTTCGTCGAGGGTGGCAGGGTTTGTGCTGGGAGGGAGGGGAGGCTTCTTCACCCCAGGAGGCAGGGGTGCCGTCCCCAGGCCACCTGCCTGCCCTGCCTGGCTGCACCGCGGGTCTGCATGCTCCCGCAGGAGGGAGACGAGCTCGGCAGCGAGCAACTGGGCCGGGATGGGCTGCCGTAGCACCACCACTTTGGAACCCGCCCCCGCCCGGGAGGAAGGGCAGGGACAGAGGGAGCCTTGGCCTGAAAGGACGCCGCCCTGCGGCCACAGCCACCCACCTGCCCCTGCGACGCAGGCCACACTCCTTGGAGCTTGGCTCCCCAGAGGCCCAACTCCCCTCAGCCCCCACCCAGTTTCAGGTCTGGGCGGGTCCGCAGGTTGGGGGGTATCAGACAGAGGCCTGACCCTGAGACAGGGCCTCCGGCCCCCGCTGTCTCCGCAGGCGCTCTGAGCTGTGCTCCTGGGGAGGCCAGGGCAGCCCCTCGCTGAGTCAGGTGGACCCTCACGCGGCTCCTGGTTTCCGCTCTGCCCTAGGGTGGAGGCCCGTTTCCAGCCCCTGTTGCAAGGTCGACTTTCTGTTTCTCTGAAGGCACCGTGGGGCGGGGGGGGGGTCCTCAGAGTCCCACAGAGGCTCAGATGACAGCTGGGGGGCTGGTCACACAGGCCTGTTGTTCAGAACATTCAAGTGTGTTTGCACGTGCGTCTTTGTGTGTCTGTGTCCACATACATGTGCCTGTGAGTGTCTCTTGTCCGTGTCGGGGTGTGACCCCATGTTTGGCTCTTCGCTGCTGGAGGGGGAGGTGAGGGTCGGCCACCGAGCCTGAGAACCTGCTCCGGCCAGAGGGGCATCGTGTGTCTGAAGGGGGATGCTCCCTCAAGAGCCGGGACCTGGGAACCCGGGAACGGGACGAGGCAGGGAGCCGTCGTCCGGCATGCGGCTGGCCCCCCACACTGCTGTCCCCGGGGAACGGGCTCCCTGCTCACCGTCTGGGCCGGGCCCTCCGCGCAGTCTGTGAACCCCGGGAGAGCCCCCCTCCCCACCTGGACCGTGCGTCTGCACTTTGTGCGACTTCACAAGTGGGTCATAGGTTTCTGCTCCAGGTGTGTGTCAGGGGCAAGTCCCGGTTCCCTGGCCAGTGTTGGTGCTTTCTCGTCGGGTAGGAGGCTCAGCACCGCTCCTGGCTGCCCAGGAAGGCATGAGCCCGAGTCCAGGGTGTGGGCTGCCCAGCTCTGGTGTCAGAGAACCCGCCACCCCGCTGGGCAGGCTCTGTTCTCTTTTACTTAAATATTTCATGGGGTGCAGCGCTCGTGTCGGTTCTTACAGAGCAGCTCTGTCCAGAGCACCCTCCCGGGGAGCTCTCCTCTTCGTGGTTTCTAGCTCGCTGACGAAAACACTTGAGGGGTGTGCCCCTCACTCCCTGCTTGCTACTTCTGCTCCGTTTGGCATCCTTTCCATGGGGCGGTGTCGCGGTTTTGGAGGCACCAACTCCCATTAAACATCAAAATGACACGGTAAGTCTGTGTTCAACTGGCCACACCGCCGTCCTTTACCCATGGGGGCTGCGCGTGGGCAGGCCCAGGACCCTGGCAGGAGCCCTGTGCGCAGTGCCTGCCCGGGGCCCCCAGCGGCCCTGCACGCGCCTCCTCCCACCTGGGCCTCTGGCCCCGTGAGCAAGGGCTGCACTGTGTGAACGTGGGCTTGGGCTGGGGGTCCCAGACATGTGTCCACGGATGTTGGCTACCGTACAAACGTGGGGGTGTGTATGGCAGAAAGGTGGACAGAAGACGTGGTCCTGCCACACGCTGGAGTATTGTCCCACCTTGCAAAGGAGGGACGGACGTCCTGACACCTGTTACAGCAGAGACGGGCTTGAGGACACTGCTCAGTGAGACGGAGCCGTCACGGGGGACACAGCGTCCCTCCCCGGAGGCCCCTGGAGGAGTCCCGTCCACAGAGACACAGGGGAGGGCGCAGGGGCTCCAGGCGGGCTGGGACAGAGGGTTTCACGAGGACAGACGTTCAGAGAGGGGAGGCGGGGATGGCCGCACAACGCTGTGCACGTGCTGAGTGCCACTGTATACAGAATGGCTGAAAGCTTCAAGTTTTAGGTCAGATCTGTTTTGCCATAGTCAAAAAAGCAAACAGGAGAGGGGGTGAGAGGAAACCGAATTCGTCCCCTCGCCGACCCTCTGCTTCCGGCAGGTAGGCTAGCTGCTGTCTGGTTTTCCGGAGGAGGAGGAGGAGGTCACTTTGATTAAATCCGTGCTCCCCAGCAGGGCTCTCGCCAGGGTCCTTTTCATCTAAATTACTCTCTGCAAGGTGCGAGTTCAGGCCCTTTGCAGAAGATGTTTTTGTCCAGGGACCTTCCTGCTTCAAGCAGCCCCCAGTGTGGCCTTTCTGGCCTGGTCCTGGAGCAGGAGAGGGGTGGCGGGCTCGCAGTGGTGGGGTCGGGGAGGGGCTTGGGCGCGGCTACAGGCCTGGGAGACCCCTTCTCACCCTGTCCCCGAGCCTGCTTCTCCAGGGACCAAGAAAGAGCCCTAGGCCTCAGTCACCCAGCCAGGAAGGCCCCTTCTCCCTGGACACCCCGGGGACAGCCTGTCCTGGCCGCTGGGCCCGTGGGCCCCCTCACCCCAAAGCAGGAGGCCAAGTTCTCCAGTCGGAAGGAAGGGCAGGTGCAGGGCACTGGGGTGGCCCCTCCAGCCGACAGGTCCTCCCTCACCAGGGGCTGCTGGGTCTGCCCTTTGCTCGGCATGCTGGCCGGTCCCTAGAGATGGGGACAGCGCTGCGGGCTGCACTTCTACCTTCCAGATGCAGCACAGAGGGGCTCTTCGCCTCAGTTGGCCTTGGGGGGTGGGGGGTGGGGACCCAGCTTCCTGCTCCTGGAGGAACCTGAGCCCTGCACAAGGGCCGAGACCAACAGCGGCCCCAGACGGCCCCCTGAGTTGTCTGGCCGTGTCTCAGTCACAGGCAGGGGCGGGTGTGTGCTGCGTGTGAGTCCCTCCCGCCCGCAGAGCCGGGGGCCAGGGCTTGCCCCCCCCCCCCCCCCCCCCCCGTGGAGACTGCTCCTGCATGATGTCATCAAGAGTCAGACGGGGCACCTGGGAGGCTCTGTCGGTCAAGTGTCCGATTCTTGATTTCGGCTCAGGTCATAACCTCAGGGTTGTGGGGTGGAGCCCCGTGTAGGACTCCGCGCTGGGTGTGAAGCCTGCTTGGGATTCTCCCTCTCCCTCTTGCACCCCGTGCCCCTGCTTGCCCTCTCTCTCTCTCCCTCCCTCTCTCTCTCTCTCTCTCTCAGGCCCACGTGGCCCCCAGTCCTCGCTGGGCACAGGGAGCCTGAGCCCTTCCTTCTGCCGCAGCCCTGGGCCTGGTGCCACCCCCAGTGGGCAGAGTGGGTGCCTCAGGGCATCGGGTGCTGGGAGAAGTTCCCTGGAGGCCGCGATGGAGCCGTGATGCTCACCTGAGAAAATGTGGACAGTGTTGTATTCGGGGGCCCCAGAGAAGCGGAGCCAGCAGGATGTGTGCATGGAGTGAGAGAGATTCCAAGGATTGGAGTAGTTCATGCAGCCGTGGCTTAGTGTGTCCAAAGTCTGCAGGGTGGGCCGGCAGGCAGGAGACGCGGGGAAGGCTGCAGTGCCCACGGGCCGCCTGCCGGCAGGGTTCCTTCCTGCCTGGGGAGGTCAGCCCCTGTTCTGCCAGGCCGTCAACTGATTGGACAGGGCCCACCTGTGTCAGGGAGGACTCAGAGCTCCTCACTTTCAATGTTCATCTCATCCAAAAGCATCTTCACAGAAACACCCGGAATAATGTGTGACCTCGTACCTGGGCAGCGAGGCCCAGGCAAGCTGACAGGCACAGTGAACCGTCACAATAATGGAAAGAAAATGTGCTCAGAAGTAGTCCCTGTGAAAAAGCCTCTTCCGGGCTGTCTCTGCGTGTCCACAGTCACGTGGCTGTGTCCTCGTGGTGTACCTGCTCTTTCCAACTTTACCTCTTAATGTATTGGAAATGCTTTTTCTGAATAAAAATGCCTTTATTCTTTTTATTCTTTGGCTCTGGCTTTTAGAGGACGGCGTTAGAAAACCAACAGAACATGGGCGCCTGGATGGCTCAGTCGGTTGAGCGACTGCCTTCGGCTCAGGTCGTGATCCCGGAGTCCCGGGATCGAGTCCCGCGTCGGGCTCCCTGCTCAGCGGGGGGTCTGCTTCTCCCTCTGACCCGCTTCCTTCTCGTGCTCTCTCTCATTCTCTCTCTCAAATAAATAAATACAATCTTTAAAAAAAAAAAAAAAGAAAACCAACAGAACACAAAGCTCGAGGCAGTAAGACTTCTCGCTTTCGGTGAGTCCACGGCAAAGCTGGCTGTTTGGTTGCCAGTCCTTCTGGGTGTTTTAGGTTTTCTCCAAAGCCTGTGCAGCCGGCTACTCCTTTCAGGGCTGTTCCTGTGGAGAAACACACCCATGTTCGCATCTCAGCGGCCGCTGTTCGGGAGGGACCGGCTTCCCACACCATGACCCTGCAGAGGGGTGCTCCCACGTGTCCCCGGCCACTGGCTGAGACCTGTGGCCGCCAGGGACGCAGCAGAGCGGGGCTGCGTGGGAGCGGGGCTTGCCCGTGGCCGTGGCAGGTGCGCCCCGGCGGTGGTGGGGCTGGGCGTCCCTGGCCGGTCATGTATGTGGCTGATGCTAGTCTCGTGGACTCTGTGTCAGGGCTGAACGGATGCTTTAGTATTCGTTCACGAGCTTGGAAAGTCTGTTACCTTCAGAGGCTCAGAGACGAGACACGGCCCGGGGGTGGCTGCCAGGTTGCCTGAGATCGCAGGGAAGGGCGGCAGGTGGGAGGCTGGGACCCAGGGCCTGTTTTTCTTGTTTACTCAGATGGTCACTTCTGAAACACCATTGCAGCAACTTGCCGCGTGTCTCCATCGGGAGTTATTTGCCCCACCCCCCACCCCATGACCCGTCACACACTGGGTGGTGAGCTTTTGCACTTAATCGACGGTGCGGGGCTGTGGCGTCTGCTCCCTGGGCGACATTTGGCGGGTGCCCACGGGCAGCCGGCCTGCCCTCCACCCCTGCGCAGTCGGGGCTGGACACACCTCTCTCTTCCGTTCAATCCCTGGGACGCTGATGCTCCAACCCAGGCAGGCTGGCCCAGGGAGGGTCTGGCTGGGAGGCCATTTAAAGTCGGATTGGAATGGGTGACGCCAGTGGGTCGCAGGGTCCAGGTGGCTGAAGACGCCCCTGCGCCGGCCTGGGGGCCAAGGAGACGTGGAGCGGGTGGGACTGGGCACCTCCCTCTGCCGCTGCCCGCACCCCTAGGCTGCCCTCGGTGGAGGCTGGCGGGCCTCTTAGGACGCCCTCTGTGAGGCCAGTGGTGTGCAGACTGCCTGAGCTCAGGGAGCAGGTTCAGGGCACCGTCCGTGGAAAAGCAGGCCTGGATGTTAGGGAGAACCCCAGAAAATCGACGGAGTTCACATAGGCTACTTAACTCAAAGCGTCTCCTTTCATTTGAGAGGAATGCCATGGAATGTTCTGGAGCCCCAAAGGCTCACCTTCCCGGGCTGTGGGAGACTCTGCCTTCCAGAAGTCGCCACGTGGCGCCAGAGCCCCGTTCCTTCCTTCAGTCATTCCCTGGCTCACTCATTCCTCCATCCTTGGGGCCTGAGTGGTCCCACACACTCATGCTGTCCCCTATGGCAGCCGCCAGCCACAGGTGGCCGTGGAGCTCATGGAATGTGGCTGGTGCAACTAAAAACTGGATTTAAATATTTTGAATTTTTAACTAATTCGAATTTAAACTCAACCAACTGCCTGTGCTTGGTGGCTGCTGAATTGCACAGCATGGGCCCGGTGCTGGGGCAGAGGGGAGCACGTGCCCAAGCCCGCAGCTCGGGGAGCTTGCACTCCAGGCCACGGCCCGTGAGCAGGGGCGCAGGAAGGTGGGGCTGCCCAGACAGCTGACGGCGCTGGGGGTCCTGGCCCCAGCATCTCAGAGTGTGACTGCACTTGGAGATGGTCTTTAAAGAGGTGATGAACAGAGCCACGGAGGGGCGACCACGTGAGGACACAGGCCACGGACAGAGGCCTTGGGAGTAATAGCCTCCAGGACGTGAGGCCACGCAGGAGGGTTGTGTGTGCCCCCAGCTGGGGCTGCCCGTTCTGCCACCGCAGCTAAGATAAGCCGTGGGCTCTGGTAGCCAGTGCACGCCCCCTCCCCCGTCCCCCCAGGGGGGCTGAGTCGGCTCAGCCTCCTCCACCACAGAGCTCCCGCGAGCAGCCTCCCGTTGTGGTCCACCATGAGGTCACTGAGCCCATCAGAGCCCGCGCAGGGACCCTGCCTCACCTGGGCCAAGCTCCCGCCCCTGCTCCACCTGCATCGGGCTCCCCTCCCCCTCCCCCCAATGGCCACCTGAGCCCTCCCCAGGGCCCCAGCGCCTCCTCGCTGCCTCGTGTTGCCTGGAGACCTGAGAGCTCTTGTCCTGCTAGACTACAAAGCCGAGTGGCGTGGGCCAGCTCCGCCGGTGGTGTCAGGCACCCTGGTCAGCCCCCGCCCGCCTCCCTGGGGGGCTGCTGCGAGGGGCTTGAGGGGTGCAGGTGATGCCAGCAGCCCACCTCCATCCCATGCACCTGTGCCCACCAGGCCTGGGGACGCTGATGACCTGTGGGATGACCAGACACAGAGCTGCCTGGGGATGCAGATCAGTGGTCAGCATCACCCTTTGGAGACTCCAGGGCCCCCCACGCTGCCCCATGCCACCACCTGGGGAAAACTGGCCAAGATCAGGGGCTGCCTCCTCTGGACAGCAGCCTGCCTGAACTCACACAGGCCTGTGGCTCCCTACCCCGGGGTGGGGGCTGTAGGGTCCTGTGGGTCTGGGTGTCCCCCTAGAGCCATCACATGGTCACGTCCCAGCCTCCCGTGGACAAGGCCCCCCACGTTGGCCCGTAGGAAGTATGGACCTGCTCCCACGCACACACCTCTCTGCAGGGTTCTGAGCCACCCGTGAATCTGGCCTGGGCTGAGGGACCCCTGGGAGCTCGCCAGTCAGCTACAGACATGGGCCCCTGGTCCACACGGCCAGACCCTGGTCGAGAGCTATGTTTCCCGAGGGTCTGCTGAGGATGGCTCCTTCGGGGGTGCTGACCGATGCAGAGAAGCAGGGAGCCCCTTGGCCACCACCCTCCCCCGCCGGAGCACCCTGGCCTGAAACTGCTCCTCTGGCGTTAAGCCTGTCCCATGCCTTGGACGTGCGGGGACTCAGCGACGTCCTGGGAGGCGGAGGGCATATTCTGCCACACCCAGCACCTGCGGCCAGAGGTCTTCTCCGCTGAGCCCTTCCTGGGACTGGTGACCTGAGTCATATGCGTCAGAAACTGCTTTAGGGACATGGAGAATTCCCTCTGGATGCTTCAGAGCCCACCCAGGTGTTCCAGAGGGTAGGAATGAGATGCGCCCTAGGACAGAGCAGGAAGGGGGCTCACAGGACCCCACCCCCCAAAGGCAAGCAGGCCTGCTGGTGGGAGGGGGCAGGGTTGCAGAAACAGCTGCCCGAGGGGCCAAGCAAGGCCATGCTGTCTGCCATGGGCAGGGGGCTGAGTGGATGCCTGCTGAGGACTGTTGGGGTTTGCTGAGCCCCCCTCTCATCTGTGCCCACCCTCCAGGGACCACCTCTTTCAGGCTGGGCTGGGCCTCGCTGTCGCCCGCTCTCGGCTGGGGGCTGAAACCTCTTGAGAATGAGGTTGCCTTCCTGCCCTGCCCCCTCCTGCCTCCCCATGTGCTGCCTTCAGCCCCCGCTCTGTGTGTGGGCCCATGGGTCACCGTCCCGGCTTCCCTCCGTGAGAAGCCTTGCCAGCCTCTTGCTGAGGCCCAGGAAGGCCCCCCTTCCCCTCCTGCCTGTGGACTGTGAGTGGGAGACAGGACTGGCCCAGAGGGAGAGGATGGAGCCTGGCTTGCGGGACCATCGGGGGTCCCAGAATGCACCTGCTGTGGCCTGAGCCCCTCCACCCCAGCAGCCCTTCCAAACTGGGGACCTCAGCTGTCCCCCTTTGAAAGACCAGACGGTGGGTGGGGGCCCACTAGGGACAGGGCACAGTGGATCTCCTGCCTGGGAGCTACTCCCTTGAGGACACATGTTTTATGACCACAACTGTGAGGATGTGGCAGAAAGCCCAGCATTCTGGGTGAGATAGTGGCAACCGGGGTTTGCCAGCCCGTCCCACAGTCCGAGATGGTCCCACTGTGTGCACAAGGCTGCAGAGGAGCTTTGGGGAATGACCCTCCTCGAGCCCCCTCCCTGCGAACCAAGTACTTCTAGGTTTGGGCCTTATCTTGCATTAGTTTTGAGGCTGGTGGTGGGCTGAATGGTGGCCCCCAAAAGATATGTCCACATCCTAACTCCTGACTCCTGTAAATGGGACCTGATTTGGGAAAAGTATCCTTGCAAATGGGATTAGGTTAGGGACATGGGGGTGAGAGGTCATCCCGGGTTATCCGGTGTCCTGAGTCCAACAACCAACATCCTTAAAAGAGACCCAGAGGAAGACACAGATGCACCAGGGAGAGGCCACCTGAGGAGGAGACGGAGGTCGGAGTGCCGGGCCACCAGGCAGAGGCAGGAGGGACCGTCCCCTGCAGCCTCCCGAGGGAGTGGGGCCCTGCGACACCTGGCTGTTGGACGTGTGGCCCCAGGGCCCTGTGGACTGTGAGTGGGAGACAGGACTGGCCCAGAGGAGAGGATCCGCATCTTGCTTATGCCAAGAATTCCTTGTGTCTACTGAATGCACTCCGTGGTCTCAGAAACGTGTGTGTCCCCTACCGAGGGTCAGGCCCTGAACCAGGTGTGAGGGGGGCAGGCCTGGCTCAGATCCGGGCGTGAGGAGCCGCCTCCCTCGCAGCCCTGACTGTGAGTTCAGATGATGCGCTGGACTGAGCAGGAAGGGCCTTGAGTGCAAAGGCCGCTTCCAGGAAGAGGTGCCCTAAGCTGCCCAGATG
>NW_023270865.1:613915-634238 GCF_011800145.1 Mirounga leonina | reverse complement strand
AGTGCAAAGGCCGCTTCCAGGAAGAGGTGCCCTAAGCTGCCCAGATGTCCAGCCCAAGGGCAGCAGTGCAAAGGCCCTAGGGCAGTGCCAATGTCAGGATGGGGCCTTGCATGTGAAGGACACCTGGGGTGGGCACTGGCAAAGCATGCTGTGGGGAGGGGGTGGTCCATCACACAGGCCCAGGCAGGCCGGGGAGTGGGAGAGCGTCATGGCAGAGAGGGGGTCTGGGTCTGCTTGGGATGCGGGGGGAATGCAGCTTAGCCGAGGACAAGGAGCCAGCCTCCTGTGTGGTTGGTTAGGCGACTGAGTGGTCGGTCCTGAGCTGGATGTGGGGCAGTCACCGACCAAGTCTTGACCGTCTGGACTGATCGCTGCCAAGGTCGTGGGCAGGGTCCTGTTGTCCGTTTCTGTGTGGTGAGGGGAGCAGGCTCTGGGTCATTCCTGGATTCGGACTTCTGTTTGCTTGTTTGTTTTTAGGTTTCTGAGAGGGGGGTGGACAGCCCCTGCAGTGGAGGGGACATAGTGGCCTCGAGGTGACTGGTGGAAAGTGGCTGGCCGTGAACCATGGGGCACATCCGTGACAGTCCCAGAGAAGTACTTTCTCCGAGAACAAAGGCCCTGTGGCCACCAGTGTGGGGCATGGTTTGCAGGTGGAGGCTGACTCCTGAGAACGGGGGCCTCCGCGCTCGGCAGGAGACACCGGAAGGAAGTGCAGAGGGCTCGCTCTCGAGGTCTGGGGGGCTTCTTCCTCCCCACCCCATGCGCTGGCTGAATGAGAAAACACGCAGACAGACAAGGGCCTGCTGGTTTCTTTCCCTCTCTGGGCCCCGATGGCCTCCCTCTCGGCTCCCTGGTGGTGGGGGTGGATTCTGTTCTGAGGAAAGGTCCCTTGGATGCTGAGTCATGGGCGAGGTGACAGGCCAGCAGCTCCGCGGCCATGACTGTGGCCTGTCCTTCGCACCCGGAGCCTGCCTGGGAAGCATTTTGCTGGGGGCATCCTTGCCTGTCTTGCAGGAGATCCTGTTGACTCTAAAACATGAGGAAAACATGCACGTAATTGCTAGTCCGGGCCGCACCGGGCTCTTGCCTAATTCCCTCCCCGGGGTACCTGCGGGGCAGGGTGTCCAGGGAGTACTTGAAAATCTTCCACTCCCTGGGAAGAGGGAGGCTGGCGGGGACCCCGAGGCCGCCACACCTCAGAAGGCCGAGCCTGTCCACCTGCGCGCCCACCTCGTGCCCTGAGCACGGGGTGGCCAGACCCAGCAACCAGCCATGGGCGGGACGTGTGACATTCCCGTTTCAGTAGACACAAGTAATTCTTGGCATAAGCAAGATGAGGGACCAACCTCACCCAAGCAAAGTTCAGTATTTATCTGAAATTCCAGTTTGACCGAGTGCCCGGTGTCGGTCTCACAACCCCCGTCGGGAGCCCTCCAGCCACGAGGTTCTTGTAGAGCTGGCTGGTTTTAGGGCTGGTGATGGCCCTGGGTCCTGGAGGGGAGGAGGCTGGGAGCCCGCGTGGTGAAAGCGACCTGGACAAGCTGAGGGGACGTGTGGGGATGTCGGGTCAGCCTCAGCCAGCGAGCGTGGGCTCCAGGGCCGGGCCCGAGAGCCGGCGAGGGTTCCTCATGCGGGGGGCACCGCAGAAGGGCAAGATAGGGACAGGAGCTGCTGCTGGTGATGCAGGGGGCTAGGGGCCCTGAGTCCAGTGTCGCTGTTGGGGGTCGGCTTCTGGGGTCACACTGCCCATCTCCCCGGAGACCGGGGCTGTGCGGAGAGGAGACCGTGGGCCTGGCCCCCTCTGCTGCCCCCGGGGCCTGTGTGGCCCACAGGGGGCTGTGCGGGGCCCTGCGGGACTGTGTGTATCCCAGGCTGGCGAGATGCGGAGTTTCTGGAAACTTCTGCGCGCGGTGGGGACACTTGGCTCTCTAGGGGAGGCGGGTGGTTTCCGAAGCTGGAGGGCAGTGCCAGGCCGGCAGGCAAGCAGCAGGGCGACCAGTAGGGGGCAGGCGAGCACTGCGGGAGGGGTGGGGTCAAAGTCAGCCCTGTGGCCTGTGGCCGGCCCCCTTGTCCCTGCGTCACCTCTGAGAACTTGTCTGCACACCAGACCCCGCTTGTCCCCTTGTTCATCTGAGATCCTGCCGGGAGGCCAGGGGTCCGGGGAGGAGTTCCAGAAAGTTCCAGGCCAGCCTCCCACCCCTCCCCTAGCTGTGCTCAGGCGTCTCCCCACCCCTGCGAGTCCAGCCCCCACGCCACCCTCCCTGGTCAGGGTCCTGCCAGGGTCTGTGACGCTGCCCCTGAGGCCGCGGAGGCGCTGGCCCAGGACACTCACCTGGGGACCCCGCCCCAGGCTGGGGCGAGAGCTGTGGCCTGTGGAAGGTTCTGGAGGGTCCTGGAGCTGCTCACGGTGGCTGCCTCGAGGGGACAGCTGGACGGTCACCACGGCAGCCTCATGCAGTTTCAGGTGATTTTCTGCGTATTTTCTCAACTAGATCCAGAGATGAAGTCATGGAGGGGGGTTTGCTAACTTCCTTCTTTAGGACGGAGGCGGGGTGTGTGCGGGGTTGCCCCTGCGTGGACGCCCCTCCCTGCACATCCGACCCGGGCCCGAGGGCTCCGCGGCGGAGCCGGCACGGGACCCTGAGGACCGGGTGACCGCGGGCAGCACAGGACCTCCCACCTCTGACTTAGTGGCTTTTCCTCTTGCAGCCCCAGGTCTGGGCAGGGCTCCACCCCCCAGAACCTTCTGTTCCCGTGGGACACCCACCGGGGTCCAGGCTGAGGCCCTGCCCTGGGGCAGCGTCCCTGTCCCCCGCGGGGATGGATGGAAACCAGGCAAGCTGCCTCCCACCTCCCACCTCTGGCAGCACCAGTCTTGGTTAGGCAAGCTCAGTGGTTAGCAAATAATCGTTGAGCACCGTTGGGTGAGACACACTTCCTGCATCTGAGAGTTAATTCTAGAGCCTTCCATCAACAGGGTGAGGAGGAAAGAAGCTACCGTCCCAGGGCCTCCGCGCGTGGGCGTGGTTCAGGGCATCGGGAGACCGGGCGGCTGGGGACCAGCCTGAGGCGCAGGCCTCCCTGATTGGCTGGTGGTCGGTTGGCGCTTGTTTGCAGTTGACTTCTCGGAGACATGGTGTCGGGTCTCCACGGCCCCTCTCGGACCGAGGGGTTCTGCGTAAGAGTGCGCTGTCCTGCAGTCTTGTTTCTCGTGCCGCGGGACAACAAGGGCTTTATCTAGGCAGCTGGGACCAGCTGACCTGGACCCCCTGGACTCCGGGTACCGCTGACTCCCTGCCCTGCACGACCAGTTGGCCCCGCAGCGACAGCACCTGCAGCTTCGAGCCCGAGCACACCCCTGCCTCCACCGTCCCTGCCCGTCCCTCCCGGGGGACACATCTCTTCTTTTTTTTGAGATTTTATTTATTTGAGAGAGAGAGAGAGAGTGAGCGTGAGTGGGGGAGCAGAGGGAGAGGGACAAGCAGACCCCTGATGAGCGCAGAGCCTGACGCTGGACTCAAACCCACGACCCTGAGATCACGACCTGAGCCGAAACCAAGAGTCAGAGGCTTAGCTGACTGAGCCGCCCAGGCGTCCCTGGACACATCTGTTTCTAAGTAAACTTGTACCGACAGGTAACACGGGTAGTCAGGAGTACACAAATCCTGCTTTTACGTCTTCTTGAATGAACAAAAGGTGATCTCTTGAGAAACCACCCCTCGGGGTAAAAACAGAACGTTGAGCCCCTGCAGTTCATAGCGTTGTAGCTGTTTTCACGGGGTGTAGTTCGTCCCATCGTGGTCTCATCTTTCGGTTCCTTGATGACGAATGTTGATTTGACAAAACGAGTTAGGCAATATTCCTTATTTTTTTAACTGTCTGCAGGAGTTTACTCTAATTGGCGTTATTGCTTAAGTGTTTGGAAAATCATAGCAGCGCTGCCGTCTGGGCGGAGCGTGCATGTGTGCGTGCGTGTGTGCGTGTGTGCGTGTGCGTGCGTGGGGGGTGGGTTTGACTTCATGAGATATCGCACTATTCAGAGCTGCAATTTCTTCTTGTGAAAATTTGGGTAGGGTGTGTTTCCCAAAGAACTGGTCTATGTCATGTACAATTTCAAGATGCTTCCGGGGAAGTGGCTCCTAACATCTGACGATCAGCAGCTATGTCCCGAGCCTGCTCCAACAAATCGTCGCAAACCCGCGGCTTCAGACAACAGCACGTTCGCCTCTGACCTTCCGGAAGCGACAGGGCCTGAGTAAGGGGTGGGCGCTCCCTCCAGAGGCTCCAGGGGGTCTCCCTCGATTCTTGCAGCTTCCCGTGGCTCCGGGGCGTCCCCGGGCCCTGGCTGTGCGGCCACGAGCCCGCCTCTGTGTCCCCTCCGCATTTTCAAGCGTCTCTGCCTCCTTTCAGCACCGCCAGCCGTACTGGCTCGGGGCCCGCGTACCCCAGCGTGACCTTGCCTTAACTTGATCACTTCTGCAAAGACCCTGGGCCTAAGTCCACGTTCCCAGCTTGGCAGCGGAGTGAGATTTGCCTGTGGTGCGCGGGGCGTTGGTGCGTGCTTGGCTGTGCGTGCGTCTCCGGCATCTGCCGGTTAGGTCACTCGCGTTCCACGTGTGGTGCTAGTTTATCTCCACTGGCTTTTTTCCCCTCGTCCACTTGTTCTATCAGTTCCTGAGAGGCGTGTCTGCAACCCCTGTTGGCGTGGACGCTCCGTCCGCGTCGGAGGCCACGGCGCGGAGCCATGCCCTTAGAAGGGCTGGTCTGTGGCGTGCGCACCCGGTGAGTCGGCGCAGGGCCCTCTCTTGCCTTCTTTGGTATGGAGCGTGTGTTTTCGATATTCCGTTTTCTCCCTCCACGGGCTCCCTGTTCTCTCGTCACGGGTGTGTGGCTCCTTGGGGTGCGTGAGTGAGCGCGGCAGCCAGGAAGCCTCTTGGGCCCGTATCGCCCAGGAGCTTCATTCAACACCTGGATTGCCTGTTTTGTGCGTGAGAGCGCCACGTCACGTGGCCATTGCTGTGCGCGCCCAGACCCCACGCCAACCTCCTCCCCCTCCCGCTGAGGCTGTGTCTCTGGGCTTCTACCTGGAGCCATTTGCCTTCAGCTGGGGAAGAGGTTCTGTCTCCCGAAAATGCCATCGTGTTGCCCCGTGTTTAAGGACTGTGTTGGTGGCGTGGGCATCGACGTGGGCATTGACGTGGGCATCAACGTGGGCAGCCGTTTTCCTTGCACATTTCACTGAAGTGGCAGATCTTCCCGGTTCTGCCCTTTTAATGTGCGTGTCCTTTCTCCCCAGAAGCAGAGACTGGCAACCAGCTGCTCTCCGTCAGCCTGTGTTTTATCGCCTTTCTCCATGCTCGTCACCCTCGCGCACGTTCTTGGCCTGTGATGTCGGCTCTGGGAGGACCTGGCTCCTGCCAGGGTGGACAGACTCTGGGGTCCTGAGCTGCCAGGCCCAAGTAACCTTGGTATACTTCAGCAGCAGTCAAGCTTATTTTTAAAATGTATTTTTAACTCATTGCCCTGAGAAAATAGAAATTAATGACTTGCGGTATTTACACAAAAAGTCGTGCTCCGTAGACCCCAGCCGGGCTGTCTAGCGCTTTCCTCCATCGGGTCCCGCGGATTCGAGCCAGAGTTAACGTTTGAACGAGGTACTCAAGCCCGGAGATGGCTATCTAACTCAAACTGTGGCTCACACACCCTGCCCCTTCCCTCTCTTCCTGGGGGAACAGAAGGAAGCCAAGAAAAAGCTGTGGATTTTGGTTCAGGTTGCTGAGCAGAACTGGCCGTGTCAGCTTGAGGCCCCCCAGCTGGAAACCGTCTGGCAGAACCAAGTGCTGGGCCTCCGCAGGCCCTCGGCCCCGGCTCCGCAGGGTCCACCGCCTGCAGGCCCTGTATGGGCCGAGCGGCTCTGTCAGCCGTGGTGGGGGGTGGCCTCTGCTCGGGCCTCGTCTTCGGCCTTGTGGCCTTGCTGTGCGGGGGTAGGGGGCGCGCTGGCCGGGAGGCTTTATTCATTTAGGTGGAGGGTTCTTCTGCCTCGATTCCCGAGGCCAGAGGCCAGGGGTGTGGTGGCTGGTGTGGTCCCCAGGGTGTCGGGGCCCACCCCCAGTGCAGACCCCTCCTCCGGCTGCGGTCTGAGCAGTCACCCCACACCCTCCCCCAGACAGAATCCAAAAGCCCTGGGCAGGTCCCCACCTTCCTGGGCTGGTAGGTGTGACCTTGAGAGAGGCCGTTGGTCACCTTATCTCCTGTGGATAATAATAGGATAGAAATCACCGCCCCGGGCGCCTGAGTGTGACCTGCTTATCTCTGGGCAGCAGCTGTTTAATTGAAATGATGGTGAAGTATTTTTGTCTTAGCAACGCTGGCTCTGGCCACCAAAGCAGAAGGTACTGGGAGCGTCTGGTCCAGTCCCATGTCCTTCCAGAGGGCTTGTGTGGTGTGGGACGCCTTACAGACAGGGCGATGTACTTTCGATGCCTGTCTCTTACTTAGATGTATTCTCTGGGAACTGTTACACCTCACTCCATACAGGGGAATCATTTAGTGAAGCAAACACCGTGATGAGCTGAGGGGCCGTGGTGTGGGCAGCTTTCCCCCGGCTTCAGAGCCCAGCCCACCCCGCGGCCTCCTCAGTTGTGCTAGGGGGCGCCCCCAAGCCACTGAGCTACATGGTTAAATATGGTTAAAACGGCCAATTTAATATTCTGTATGTTTTACCACAATTAAACAAAATCAATTTTTTGGAAAGGGAAAGAAAAGTCAAAACGAGTGACATTTTTGTCAAGTCCCTGAGGTTGGGTGGAGGAGGCCCAGCGGCCCCAGGGCGCGAGGACTCAGCACCCTCAACGCAGGGCGTCACGGCGCGCAGTGGATGGCCTTCACCCCCACTGACTACGCTGAGGTCCCAGTGCTTGGCGGGCTTGGACGCTGCCCCCCTCCCGAAAAAGTTTGACTCCGTTGTCACCACAGCCCTGTGAGTGGGGGTCCTGTCCTCAGAGGGGACGCTGGTCTGGTCACGGGGACTCTAGGATGACCCAGTGACCATCCCCCGTGGGACTTGGGGACTGCGGGGGTCGCCACGGGCTCCCATGGACAACAGCCAAACAGGAGCCCTGGGCCTGGGTGCCCCACCCTTGGCCTTCCCCAAGACCCCTCGGGAGCGACAGGCTCGCAGGAACGGGGTGCCATCACTGTGGACGTGAGGGCGAAGCTGGTGTGGCAAAACAGTCTCCAAGGTGGTGGCCTCCGTCCGGGGCTGCCTGGAGACCCCGGGACGGTTTGGCACTCCCTGAGTACCACGAGCCCAAAGAAGGAACGGGCTGGGGGTGGGGGCAGTTCCCGCTGCGGCTGGCCCAGGGGAGCTCCTGGGGATGGTCCCCTGGGAGTGGCTGTGCAGTGGCTTCCAGGGCCATACTCAGCCTCCCGGGGATGAGAGTCCAGGGAGCAGACCCCCAAGTGACCAGCCGAGACACCTGGAGCAGATCCTGACCCCAGAGAAGGCAGCTGTCCTCTAGGACCTGGCATGCCCTGTCCACCCACCTCCCTGCATCCCCAGTGGCCTCCTATCTAGCTCCTTAAGCCATGGTCTGATCAGGGGTGACACCTGAAGTCGGCTCCACTTGGGCCTGGTCCCCAAGGTGGCACCCCTGCAGGCCCGAGGCCAGGGCCTCCTTCCCCCAAGTGCCTGCACCTCGAAGCACTGTGCATAGTCCACCTCCCTCCCCAAGGCCGGAGACTTTGTCTCCTACGCAGACAAAGCCTGGGATGTGGGACCCACTTTGCCCCACTTTGTGTGTCCAAGGATGGCCACAGTTCCTGGCACAGTGATGCTTGGGGATGGAGCTTTGAGCCCGTGGAGGAACTGGTCAGTGAAGGAGCGGACCTGCCCTGGGGGCCACATGACCCCTACCCTCGCCCTGCTCGTTGGGACCCCACCGCCCAAGGGCCACGGGACGAGGCCTGCAGCCCTTTCTTGGGAGAGCCTGCACCAACTCCTGAGGGTGGCCTGTAGACGGGCGTCTGGGGCTCCGCACCGCGGGGCCCGGGCTAGGTGCGCGTGGGCAGGGGGCTCGAGTCCCAGGAAAGGCAGAGCTCCATCTGGACACACCCGGCTTTTACAGCCACCTCCGGTCCCAGCCCCAGCGCTGTGCCACGTGGCTTCTCTGGGACTCACAGAATGGAGATCGTTATTGTGCCTACAGATGGCTGTCTTTTCCTTTCTCCATGACTAGTGGGGGCCACACAGAAAAAGACCCCGAGTAGTACCTGCTACATAGTGAGTACTGGGGTAGTCCCCACCCCGGGGCTTGGGGTCAGGATGAGGGAAATGGGCACGAGGGGCCTGGACGTTGGCCTCCCTTCCCCACAGGCTCTGGGACACTTGAGGGAGCAGATGCAGGTGCTGGGGCTCACCTGTTGGCCTTGGTGCAGGCCCCCATCAGGGCCAAATATCCATGGGGCTGACAGCCCATCACCCACCCACCAGCCGGAATCGCCCCTGCCATCTCCAAGCCTCGGGACCGTGTGGGGCCCTTGTTGGTAGAGGTTGTGAGAGGCACGGCCCAGGTGACCCCCTGCCCGGGAAACGAGGGATTCAGGCAGGGCGAAGGTGCGTCGGGGCCTGGGGCTCATGCGCGTGCTGCCCCATCCCTGGGCATCAGGCGGAGCTACGCTTTCTTTCTCCCACAAGGTGTAGCCTGCAGTGAGGAGCACTCACGGGGCTACACTGGTGAGTTCTGTGCCCCAGGCCCCAGCAGGCGCCCCTGGAGCTGCCGTCCTGACGTCTGGCCTGGACTGGCCCTGTCCGCCCCGAGCTGCCGGTGACCAGGGTCACGCAGCCTCCTCTTACCGACGCGGTGAGGGGCCGGCCAGCCGTGCACACAGTTGGCACCTCTCATGGACACTGCCGTCCCTCTGCCCGTTGTGTTGATGGGCTTCTGGGCCATCTGCGGCGTGGCTCACACGAATGTCCCGCTCCCAGCGTCCCGGTGCGTGTCCTTGCTGCCCGTGACTCCTTGGGGGGAGGGGGCTTGGAGCTCCTGGCCAGGGTGAGCGTGGGTCTACCAACGTGGCTGCACGCTTTCCATGCCCGCGCTCGGCCTGGAGTGCGGCCGTGGGCCGGGGTCCTTGCTGGTGGCCGGGCGACCTCGGTCCTGCTGCTGCCTTCTCCTTACTGATCTGCGGGCTGACCTTACAGAATCCGGACACGCCTGGCCAGCCACGTGGCTCACAGCTGTCTTGGCACCCTGGGGCCCACTTCTCCACTCTGCATGGAGCTCTGTGAGGAGCAGAGACCACTTAGGCACTTTCTTTTTCGGGAAGAGTGCCTTCGAGGCCACGAGGGAATGCCACAGCCACCGTTTTTAGCGTAAATCTCTGTCTCGCGGCCCCTGACTCTAGGCTGTGCTCCTGCAAGCTCGGGATCTCCCTGATGGCGTCACCTCACATGCAGGCCCACCCCGGAATGGGGGCCCCATGGCGAGTCCAGCGAGCCTGCCAGGGGGCTCCATGGCAGGCTGAGGGGTGAACCCCGGCCAGCCCCATCAGCAGAAAGATGCTGAGTGGACCAGAACCTGGGAGTCACATGTGAGGCCTTCAGAGGGACGGGTGGCTGGGAGCGGCCTGCGTGTGGGCCTCGGGGGGGACAACGAGGCGTTTGGGTCTGAAGGGAGGTCAGGGGCACCAAAAGGCCCAAGGCCGGATGCTCCTGTCCCCACCTCGTCCATTCCCAGGAACTCCCTGGGGGAAGTCCAGGAGAACTGGGCGCTCCTGGATCCTTGACAGCCTCTGGAGCAGGGTGGGGCCTGCCCTGCCCACGCCGGAGCCACAGGGCTGGGGCCTGGGCTGGGAGTGTGGGTGTAGGAGCCCGGTGCACAAGGGAGGGCCTGGCACGAAGCCCTGTTGCCTGACGGTTTCTGGGGCTCCTCACCACCACCACCCGCGACCCCAGCTCCTGTGGGACGGGCTGAGTCCGGGGCACTGGACCGCGTGGACCCCGGGACACTTGTCGTGGTGAGATGGGTGGGAATGGATGCAGAGGTCACGCGGAGGCTACGTGGCTTCAGACATTTCTGGAGGGGGTTGGAGATACCTGCATTGCTGAGCTGACGGGCCTCAGGGGTCTGGGCAGTGCCGTGTGGGGGCGGGGAGGCAGAAGGGTCCCCGCCGGTCCCTGGCGCTGGCCTAGCGGTGAGGGTGCCCTGCGTCCAGGCCCCGGGAGGGGTCTGGCAAGAAGGGGGCGGCAGCCATCAGGGCAAGCATGCTTTCAAACCCCACCTGTGTTGCAAGGGGCTTCTCGAATTTCCACCAAGATTTATTTGAAAAGAAGTGACATGTGAAACCAGAACAGGGTGTGAGGGCAAAGCAGTGTTTTGGAGTCTGAAGCTCTAAAGAAAGTGGAAAGGAAACCTTTCTTTGTTCTGTAATCAGTGTCCTGACCGCGAGGTGGGAACAGGGGCACAGGGTTCCCACCCGCTCCCTAGAGAGGAGATATGAAAGTCCCCGCCAGCCACCGTGGGTTCCCCGGGGAGGGGGGGTTTGGCTGCAGTGGAATTCCTCCATGTTAAAGGGTTATAAACCCTGGTTAGCACTCAAGTCCTATATGCTTTCTAACTTCTAGGTTCTCTTAACACGACTTGCTTATCTCAAAAAATAAAGCCCAGCAAGGTCTCCAAGGAGCTCTGGAGGTGGGATCCCGCCTTCCTGGCTTCCAATTCCTGGCTGCAGGCCCTCCTTCAGCACCGCCTCGGCGGGACCTGCCCCCCAGAGTGGGTGGCCCCAGAGTCCCCCACAGGACGTCCTGAGCTGGGGACTGGCAGAGGCCATCAGAACAACCCTCCAGGGGGCAGTGGAGGTCACGCAGAGGACAGGGTTTTTACGATATGGCCATCTGTCCCTTCAAAACCAGGAGGTTTTCCTAGAGCTATAAAATTATCTTATTTTGAAAGATTTCCAACCTACAGAAAAGTGCAAGACGACTGTGGGAGCCACACAACCCAGCTGACCCCATAACGTCCTCTGCAGCTTTCCCTGCCAGGCCCGCAGATTCTCGCTTCTGTGTCCTCAGGTGACAGTGACGTGTTGGAGGAGTCAGGCATTGTTTGCAGAACCCCAGAACCGGTCCAGGGCTCAGGGCGGAGAGCCTGCCCCGCCCTCCTCAGAGCCGGAGTTGTGTCCCCGGGGCAGGCTGCAGGGCTTGTGAGCCGGGAAGCCACCCAGACGCGGGCGGTCACAGGGTGTGCGCCTGGGGCCAGGGGCCGAGGGCTCCAGCTGAGAGCCGGGGCGGGGGCGGGGCAGACACTGGGTCTGGCCTGCGCCTCTGCGCTGCCCGCCACCCCACTGCTGCAGCCCCCTTCCTGAGCCACGGCAGGAGGGCAGGAGACGGTGGGATCTTGGGTGGTCCCCTCAGAGAGAATTCTCCCCGCCCTGCCAGCCAGGAGAGTCCAGTTGCCACAGAGCTGTGAAAGGCTCCTGAAGTGACCTCTCCCCTCCCGGACTTCTGTCCCCTGCTGTCCTCACCTTGCCCCCTGCCAGGGACGGCTCACCACAGTTTGCTCTGAAGAAGTAACTTTGGTTTTAAGTAAAGGGGCCTCCCTCCCCTCCCCCTGCCTCTGGAGCATCTCGGGTTCCTTCTGCTCGCCCTCTTCCTCCCCTCCTTTCTCCCCGCCCCCCATTTCCTTCCTCTCCCTTCTCCCCGCCCTCCCGCCCTCCCAGCGGGCTTGGCTCTCAGTCCAGTAGCCTTGTGGGGCATCTCCCTTTGTGGCAGGAGCTGACCTTTTCAGGATTAGCCCCAGGCCCACAGAGGTGAGCACCCGCGTGGGGGCCAGGATCTTCCAGCCTACAGCCGCTGACTTCCTAGGAGAGGTGGTCTTGGTCTCCTGGGGCTGGTCTCTGCCCTGGACCCGGGGCAGTCAGCACCCCATCCCTTGCGTATCCTCCCTGGTGGTTCCTGGACAGCAGGCTCCCAGCCCGGAAGGATGAGCTGAACTCTTGGGCCGGGAAGGTTGGAGGATCAGCCATGGCCTCTGAAAAAGGGAGAAGAGAGTCACCCCCCAGCCCCCTGTGAATGACCCTTCACCTCTGGACCTCAGTTCCTCATCTGTAAAGGCGTGGGTCCCACTGGTGAGCTCCTGTGGTCACCTGGCCCTGGTCACAGACCATTTAGTCTTGCTCGAGAGCTCCCCGCATCCTGGGGTCAATAGATTTGGTGAGTGCTGAGTGCAGAGGCTCAGTCAGGGCCGGGCAAGCCTGTTTCCACACTCCTACCCTTCAGCACCACACTCCGCAGCTTTGCTGAGCACCGCCCAGACTTCTTCGACAAAGCCGGCTCTTCCCTGAGAAGGACCCCTGGAAACCCTTCTATACTCTGGCGGGGGGTAGCCTTCTCCCCACCTTTCTTGCGGCTGCCCTAGGGAGGCAGCTGAAGGCACCTCCGCCTTCTGACACTCCTGACCCCTGCCACAGGACTCCGTACCTCTCTGTGGAAGCCGGGGTGTGAGGGTACACAGGGCAGTCCTGGGCAGCCCACGGGCCCAGGCCACCCGGGGAAGCTGGTGCTGGTGCTGGGTGGGGCCGGGATCCTGGGGCCACCTGACCGACTTCTTTTGATTTTAATTGAGAATGGACTTTCTGAATTTGGTTTTACGTTGTTTGTTGTTAATATGAAAAAATGCAGAGAAAACGCAGACCTTTGTAATGCCAAGGCCCAGGCCCAGAGATAACCGCTGACCTTCCTGCGGACTGTTCCGGGCGCATTTTTCAGCCATGATGGCCCCTCCTGGTGATCCTGTTGCAGTGCGTGGTGACCTTGCTTTGCCCTCCTGCGTTGCTGCGTCCTGGCCGTGAAACGCTATCTGTTCGGCTCCTTGCGCCTAGACGCCATCACCGCTTGGATGCAGAACTTATTTTCACTTTGATGAACATTTTATTGTTCTTTCCACATGTCCTTTGTTCAGGAGCTGGAAGACGCAGGCCAGTGGCGGCCTGGGGGGTGCCTGGCTGGGGTCCGAGCCGCCCTCGCGGGCCCTTCCTTCCCTTCCCTGGCTGCCCCGGCAGGGCCCAGACAAGGAAAGGGAGGGCTCCCCAGGGTACAGGCTGGGAAGCACTCCCTTGAGCGGAGGGGAGAGGCCTGGGGTCCTCTCCGGGCCGGGGCCTGTCTCAGGCCCTTGGTAACTTGTCTGGGTTATGTCCCTTGAGGACGGAACCCCCACAGCAGCCCGACAGCCGCCCACACAGCGGCCTCCGCTCCCCACCCTGTGCCCTTGCTAAGCATGGCTCCCTCCGGTTGGAAACCCCTGCGCTGGGGGCGCCTGAGCCGGGCACGGAGGGAGAGCGGAGACCAGATCCCCGCTTGGGTGGGGGGTACTGCCCTGTCCTCTAGGGATCCAGACTGCGTGGGGGGACCCTGCGGGCAGGGGCCAGCTGGGGGCACGGTGGCAGCGAGGATAGGGCGGGCAAAGGCCTGCTCCGGGCGGGCCGGGCGACGCTGGGGGAGGGGGCGCCCTGGGCGCGCGGTCGGTCCCGGAGGGCAGGCGGGGGAGGGGACCTCCGAGGAAGGCGCCCCGCCCCGCCCCGCTGAGCGCAAACTTTTCCGGAGGCCGAAGGGACGGCAGGTGAGGTCACGTGGTCAGGGGCGGGGCGAGCCAGGCCGGGGGCGGACCGCGCGGACCCCGCCCCTGCGCCCAAGTCCCGCGGCGCGTCGGCAGAGCGCGGGCCGGAGCGGAGACCGGAGCGCCATGCCCACCAACTTCACTGTGGTGCCGGTGGAGGCGAGGGCGGACGGCGGCCAGGACGAGGCGGCCGGGGGGGCCGAGGCGGCCGGGGGGGCCGAGGGCACCGAGGCGCCGGGGCCCCCCGAGGGCGAGCCCGACTGCCAGAGCCCGGGTGAGCGCGGCCGCACCTGCCCGCCGGACAAAGGCGGAGCCGGGCTGCGCGGGGCCCGGGGACGGCCGGGAGGGGGGGCGGCCCCGGGGGGGGGCGAGGGCGACCCGGGAGGAGTCTAGAGGAGGGGACGCAGCGAGGTCGGCCCGAGGCAGGCTGCTTTCCACCCACTCTCCCCAGTCCCTTCCCTCCGGGGTCCCCCCAGCCGTTCCTCTGCCTCACCACTACGTCTCGCCTCCCACGAAGCCCCTCTTGCGCCCCCCGCACCCCTCCAGCCCGCAAACTCCCCTCACAGGCTTATCCCGGGGACGCAGGGCTCCTGCCGCGCCCAGTACTCCGGGGGCTGTGGGCTCAGCTTGGCTGCTCCGTGCCTGGCCCACCCCACTGGGACCCTGGAAGCACCTTCTCTCCCGCACTCTGGGTGGGGCGGGAGCTGGGGTGGGACGCCCGGGGTAGCTATGGAAACGGGGAGGGGCCTCCGCCTGCGTGAGAACATCCAGGGCCCCCAGGTCCCGGGCGGTCCCGGTAGGGCCGCCAGAGTGCCTTCCTGCTTCCTTCCTGTTGCCTTTGCTCTTGCGTGCTGGGGCAAAGGGCCTCTGGTCCGATAAGCGCGGCCGAGAGGCCAGGTCTGTGCGCCGCCTGATTGCCCACGAACCCGCTCTTTTGTGGGGTCATCCGCAGGAAGGTCGGCTGGTCCCCAGCGGGGCTGGGGGAGGCGCCGCCCCATCCCAGCAGAGCTGTGCTCTGCCCCGGGCTCTCCCATACCCGCTTTGTTTCTGGACTCCAGAGGCGTCCAGCGCTTTCACTTTCTCTTGGGGGGATCCCCCAGGCCTGCTCCCTCTGTCCTCCAGGCTCCAAACCCCAGGTTCCCTGGAGTGGATGAATGGGTCGCCCCCCGTAGGTATCCTCTAGAATTGGGGGGTCCTCCGAGAACAGTCCACAGCCGCGGGTCTCACTCCACTGCGTTTGGGTCGAGGCTCCCTGCTCCCGGTGGCCCAGACCCCTGGGGCCAGGCCAGGCACCTTGTGAGGGCACCCACCATCAGGTGCACCCCCTCCCTAGGTGTCCCTCCCATCTGCGGGGTGAGGCCCCTGTCCAGCTTTCCTGTGTGTGTCCTGGGGCCTGGGACAGGTCGTGGCCTCCTTCTGGCTCGAGGGTTGCAGACTAGGTGTCAGGTTAAGGCAGGGTCTGCACCCAGCCTCTCCTTGGTTCTGAGCGCACTCTGGCATCGTCCCCCTGGGTGAGCCCTGTCCTAGCGGCCACCAGAAGTGCATCGCGTTTCCAGGGGAGCCTCCATGCCTGCATGTCCCGCTCCCCATCCGCTGGCCCCTTCTTGGGCGGACTGTGGTCCTTTCTTTCCAGACTTGGAGTGTGTCTTGTTTTGAACCCGGGGTAATTTTCTTCCTGCTCGTTTCCTTGTCCCTCCATTTAGGAGCTCCACACAGTGGTCTTGGGCCTGTGGGCTCAAGAGCCAGGTACTGCAGCTGCCAGGAGGGCTGGGCGTCTTACCCATCAGGGCTGGTGGGGGGCCTGGTCTTGAGACCCCGCCTGCCCTCACTGAGTGCTGCCCACGGTCTCAGCCTTCGTCCCCTTCCCTTCCTGCCAAGGGCTTGCCAGGAATCTCAGCGCCTCACGTGACCTCACGTGGACGTGGGCTTTGTGCTCACCTCGTAATGAAGCTTGCCATCTGAGCTGAGCCAGCACAGAAGTTACCTGGGTCTTTGACATTTTGTGCTCTACACTCTTGCTTTTCCCGAGGAAAGAGACAGGGTAGCGTCCCCCGCGTGTTACTGTGTGCTTGTCTTTGGGGATTCTGCTACGGCGGGCTTTGATGTTTCACATGAGGTTCTGGAGTGCAGTTGGTGCTCAGAGGTAACGTGTGACCGGCACTGTGTCATCAGCCTATGAGGGGGCTGTCAGGGAAGGTCCTTAGCGAGCTGGGAAGGCCAGACTGGAGCCCCTCCTGAAGGCCCACTTTGCGGGCCAGGGTGCAGGGTGCACGCCCCGAGGTCCCAGCAGTGGCCACGTCTGGCCCCCTCACAGGATTGCTGGCACTCAGGCCAGTCCCCCGGGGAATTTCCCGGCTTTCTGGGTGGACCTCCCGGTGGTGGTAAAGCAAGGCTGGGGAGACCCTCCTGGGGTGTTTCTGGAAGCCCTGGGCTGTCTGGTAAGAGGAGGCCTGAGACCCTGTAGGTTGAGGGCCCAGGGTGTGCTGAGAGTGACTGGCAGGCTGGGAGGAGTGGCCTGGCAGAGCTCAGCGGGACCATGGGGTCTGCCCTGCCTCGGTGAGGGCCAGTGAACTGTGACCCAGGGCTGGAAGGAACCTGAACGCACCCAGACTGCTGTTCCATGCACCCCAGGCAGATGCTGGTGTCCAATGCCTCCTGAGGCCGGGTCCTGTCCCCCCCCGCCCAGGCCTTCAATGCGCAGGCTGGAGGAAGCCAAGCACTGACCTTAACCCCCCTGCCGCGTTGCCCCCGGCCCTGCCCCTCCAGGTAGGCCTGTGGTGGGTGCTTTAGAGCCAGGGGGACGGGGCTCTTGACCCGGGTGGTGCTCCAGGGAGGCCTGGGCCCAGGGAGGGTTGGCACGGGAAGTGGAGGCCAGGATCAGCATCCTGCTTTGGACCCTCCCCACCCTCTGCCAGTGAGGTGGGGATGTGTTCTGGAATGACAGTTTGTCTTGCCGAGGGTCCTGTGCCTCGTCAGGACATTTATTCTGCGTTTTCTTGTGATTGGAGATTGCAAGTGGGCAGGATGGACTCTGTGTGTCTCTCTGGTGTTTGTTGGTGAAATACTTCTCAGGGGAGGTGGCGAGGAGTGGGGTGCTTTCCTAAGTTCCAAGTGTGGGGTTTTTACCAACTTCAGGGAACCCATGTGGCTGTTGGGCCTGGGTGGAGCCCCTCCTGGGCCTTGGGGGGGCCCCTGGGTCAGGCAGGTGCACATGTGAGGCATGGCCACAGGCTGTGGGCCCCCACGGAGGTCGGGCTCAGCCCGTGGAGGGCGAGGGCTGACTGGACGGCTGCCCTGTGTCCCCGTCCCTGGCTGAGACTGTCCAGCCTCCTTGTCTCGGTGACTTCCGCTCTGCAGCTCAGCTCCTGTTGGGCACCCAGGGGTCTCTTCCCCACCTGCTAAGAGGCGGGGGGTACTGTGCTTCCTGGAGGCACTCACCCGGATGGTCCCGGGCAGCGTCACCCACGCTCTGCCAGGGCGTGTGGCGGGCTGGCCATCGGCAGTGGGCCGCACTCAGGCCATGACCCCAGACCTCAAGCAACGTTTCTGTTGGCATGTGGCTGCTGACGGGTTGGGCGGGGGTTCCTGGAACAGCGTGGTCAAGGAGTGAGGACAACAGGGCTTCCAGGTTTGGTTCTGCTGGGCGAGGACGCGGGGTTTCAGGACGGAAGGACAGCGTCCTGGCGGCCGTCTGAGCAGAAAGGACAAGCCATGCGGCTGTCCCGTTGACAGCGCCTCCGAGCACCGTCTTGGGGAGTGGCTGTTAGCAGTCCCGTGTTGTTCAGGGAGATGTCACAGTGTTAGACCCCGGGTGGGGGGCAGGGCCACCACCCACGGTTCTGTGTACGGGGAGCAGAGAGGGGAAGCTCACCGAGGAGCGTGTGCGGCCGAGTGCTTGCTCACACAGCCTCTGTGCACCTGTCGAGGTTCCCGATGGCCTCCAGGGGACAGGCCCTTTTCTTGAATAAGTCCCCCCGCCGAGCCCATGTGTGTGTGCGTGTTGTCTGTGCGCACACGTGAGCCTTGTGTGCATGTTTGTATGTGCACATGTGGGTCTTGGTGTATGTGGGTGTGTGCACACGGGTCTGGGGGTGTGCGTGTTTGCACGTGTGTACGTGTGGTCTCTGGGCACGTGGGCACGTTTGTGTGCCTAAACATGGAGGTGGGTACAGGGCCTTGGTCACGTGGTGCTGGCTGTTCCTTCCCCCGGCCCCCAGCGGGCCCCGGCTCGTGGAGGGGCTGGAGGTGCGCCTCCGGGGTGCCCGCCGGCTGTGGGGGCAGCGGTGAGACACGCCTGTGCCTCTGATCTGAGAGCTGTTCCCGTGACCGGTACCAGGGGCCTTGCTACCTAGATCTAGGTCTGTGTTCTGGAAAGTTCTCAGACCCTCTCAGTTTGTACCCGCTGAGCTGGAGCAGGTATCTGAGCTGTGGACACAGCGGCGTCACTGCTCGGGGAAGGGGGGGTGTGCGCCATGAGTCTGGGCACGAGGGACGCCTCTGAGGGTCTGGCTCCCGTGGCAGCCGCCCGAGGGGTCCGCTGGGTGCCCGTCACCGGCAGCTGCCATCCGTCCTGTGAGTTAGTGTGTGTGCGCCCCCCCCCCCCCACTCCATCACGGCCTGCGGCGCGTCGGCGAGCAGACCGGACCGTGCTCCCCTTGTGGGTGCGCAGGGCTGCGGGACCGGCGCGTGATGTACGGTGCCCTGGGGAGGGTGGGGCGCCATGAGCTGCTGGCTGCTGGCGTGGCCTCACGGGAGGGGCGCTTGGGTGCTGGGCATGGGGGTGCCAGCGGCGAGAGTGGCCAGGAGGGCCAGGCCCCTCCATGCGGAGACCGTGGGCGTCGGGGCCCTTCGGTTCTGATGTCCCTGGCCGTGGGGCGTGAGCTGCAGTCTCCCCGTGGGGGTGGGGGCGCCCCGGAGGCTGGAACTGGCCCGTCCTGGTGAACCCGCCACCCACCAGCTGCTGTTCATAAGGTGGGCGGGACCGGGAGCAGGGAGCAGCTGACCCCGCAGACCGACCCTCTGCCCCTCAGCGCTCTCCGGTGACAGGCACGGGGGCCTGTGGCTGGCTGAGGGTGATGCGGACCAGCAGCCTGCCCCCCGCAGTGCAGCCCCCGGCTGAACGGTCCGGGGGGTGAGCCTGGCCCAGACAGAGAGGCGCGATGAGTCAGGGTTTACAGCCACGGGACACTGAGATGGCCCGGGGGAATTCCGTGGAAGGGCCGGCGGGGCGGGGGTGGTGGCTGGAGGAGCGCGTGCGGTGTGGGGTGTGCAGCTCCCGGGCCGCTGGGCCGTGGGCTCAGCTGGGCTCCCGAGCCTGTTCGCAGGGAGGAGTGGGCTCGGGGGGCTTCTGTGCCCTGTGTCCTTGGACACCTTCACCCCCTCTCTGCGCTGGGGCTTGGTGGGCCTGTGGACCCCCCGTCGCTGCCCGTGCCTCAGTGGGGCCGGTGTTGTGGGTGTTGTGACACTGTCGGAAAGCGGGAGCCCCCTCCTCACCCTTGCCGAGGGTCTGGGAGCCACGTGGCATGGCCCATGCCGCCCCCTCTGTGGTTGAGGCTCGCGCAGATTTCAGACTGTTTCAAGTAAATGGCCCCAAATGTTTCCTACTTAGAGGTGTGTGGCAGGCTCACTGTGTGTCCCTAGGGATATGGACGGAGTTCTGGGGGGCACCGTAGAGAGGGGTGCGGGCCCCGTGTGAGCACAGACCTGGTCAGGGCTGAGGCCACACGGGAGCCGGGAAGGTGGCTGGCTCCAGGGTCATCTTTGCTGCAGGTCAGTGTCCCACGGGGTGGCCGGAGTGGGTCCGAGCTGCGGGTGACCGTCCCCCCCCCAGCCCGCTGGAGCCCCCTCTGTCAGGGTCACCAGCCTTGTGGCTCCTGGGTTGGCCCAGGCTCCTGCATCAGGATGGGTGACCTGGGGCCAGGGACACCTTCCCTGGGCTGCTCACCAGGGTACCTGTGGGGCACTGGCCGGCAGGTGGGGAGGCCGTGGACGTTGGGCCTGCGGTCTGCTGGTTGCGTGCATGCTGCCGGCCTGTGTGGGGGCCTCCTGCTGCCCCCCACGTTGGGACGTGAATTCCGTGTCAGCCGCTGCAGATGTGTGCCCAGGGGCAAAGTTTGACGTTAGGTATTAACTCCCGATGGCGGGGCCAGGCCAGGCGCCTTCCATCTGGCGGGCTTAGCCAGGCGAGCGCTCCTTGGGGCCGCGTTCCCTGGTGCCGTGGCTGCGTCCCCTGGTGCCGTGGCCGCGTCCCCTGGTGCCGTGGCCACCGCTGTGCTGGGCAGGGCAGGCGTCTCCCCGCGGCTCTGGGGTGCAAGCCCGCGGGGGAGGCGGGAGGAAGACCCCTCTGCTGTGGGGTGGGGGGCCCAGTGGGGCGGGGTTGGGGCCTGGGGCCTTACAGGCTGTCAGGCCGCCAGCTGTGGGCCCCTGCGGGGGACCCTGGGCCAGTGGTGGTGAAGAGAGCATAGACGGTTAATACCCTTCCCTCAGGAGAAAGGGAAGGTCCCTCTCCAGAGAGAGGGCTGGTCTGTGCAGAGAAGCCTGGCAGCTCCAGCAGGACCAAGACCAGGGACAGACGAAGTGAGGTCCCCACACGGCTGTCCTGTCTGCACCCCAGCTTGTGTGTCCGTGTTACTGTCACGTGGGTCCTTGAGCCTCCTGCCACGAGTCCCGGTGAGAGGCCCCAACCACGCGGCCCCTGTGTCCTGGGGGGG
>NW_023270865.1:557035-613905 GCF_011800145.1 Mirounga leonina | reverse complement strand
GGGCGGGCGGACGGGCCCCAGCCTTGTGGCCCCTGTGTCCTGGGGGGGTGGATGGGGCGGGCGGACGGGCCCCAACCATGGGGCCCCTGTGTCCTGGGGGTACAGGGGTGGTCTGCAAGGCTGCGTCCCTGGTGGGGGGTAGGTGCTGGGGCCTTGGCCTGGGCCTCTGTAGGCTCTGGAGCCCTGGGGCGCCTTGGGCGTGTTTCCTTTCAGTTCTTGGGTGGTTTCTTCCTGGGGAACAATTGAGGGAGGAGGCTGAGGTGCTGTCCTGAGTCCTGTGTGGTCTGGGCTAGGTCGCTGAGGCAGGCGTCCCGGGGCGTGGTCGGCCGGTGTGGCTCTCGGCTGCTGCGTGCGTCTCCGTGTGGGGGAGGAGAGCGCACGGCCTTGGCCTGTTTGCCACTTAGAGTTGCTTTCGATTCCGCGAAGCAGGAGCTGCTCTGGGCTGTCTGCACAGCAGGAAGCTGAGCCTGTGTCCATTCAGTGGCCATGGCCTGGCGCTGCCCACGAGGTGGGGGTAGCCGTGCGCTGGTGTGAGTGGGGGCTTCCCCTGTGGGCACTGGCCATCCCGCTCCCAGGGTGCGGCGGGGCCCTGAGGAGGGCGCCTTGTGCCTCAGTTTCCCCATCCAGGAGCTGGCCTGGCCCAGAGTTGGCCCTGCCGTCCCCGCTCCGTCTGGCTGCGGCGCCCGTGGACCGACTGGTTCCCGGGGAGGCTGGACAGTCACTGGGGAGGGATCGAGTGGGGCCGAAATCGGAGGAGCTGCAGGTCAGTCTTGGGTTTCCTCCTCCCTCTGCCACGGGGTCTCTGTCGCCGCCAGACGGGAGCCGGTGTGGGTAACAGGAGCTGCCCCAGGAGGCCGGTGAGGGCTCGGTGTCCCTGGCGGACTCTCGCCGCCCCTCCTTGGGTCCCAGCTTGCCAACTCTAGGTCCTGATGTGGGAAAAGTGGAGAGGTTGTGGGAGAGGTCAGAGCAGAATGGGCACAGACGAGGGACTGACGGGGGGTGGGGGTCCCCCCTTTTCCCACGCGGGGGGCACACCCTTTAGGGAGAGAGGCTGGTGAGGCCTTCAGAGCGCGGGTCCCCAGAGATGCCCTGTGTGCTCATGTGGGAGGAAACGTGAGCGTGTGTGCGTGTATCTGCGTGCACACGCCTGTGCAGTGAATGCACACGCGTGTCTAGCCAGCCGGGATTTTCCAGGCAGTGTTTCTGTGTTGCTGCCCCTCAGTAGCTGAGTGTCCCCTGGGACGTCCCCTCTTTTCTGGACCAAGTCAGATTTAAAGAAAACGTGCTGCACGTGGGGTCTCTGCCTAGTCTTGGGGACCAAGGGCCCTTTGAGTGGCAGTCGTGAGTTGCCGTGGTGGCCTTGGTTTAGGTTGGAAGGTGGCTGTGTTTTTCCAGTGTCCAAAACCTTCCTGACCCCTTCTCCCCAAAGGTCCCTGAGGTGTTTTCCAAGGGAACCTTCCCTCTGGAAGCGTGGGGCAAGTGGAAGATGGGGGGGAGCCTCATGGGTTGTGCTGGTCGGTGGGGAGTGATGGGATGCACCTGGACGCGGCTGGACTTGGAACCCGAGGCCACACTGCCCTCCAACCACGAGGCTGCTCGTGGGGGTCGGCTGGTTTCGGGTCACACCTGGTGTCACAGGAGTGCTGGGTCAGGATGCTTCTGATGCTTTATGCTGAGGCTCTGTCCTTGATGGGGGCCTCTTGGAGTGGTAAGCAGGCCCAACTGCCTCTGCGGGCTGGACACGCCGCCTCCGGGGTGCTGGGCTCCGTGGATGCCACGCACACGTGGACGTCACTCGTGGGTGGACCCCGGCGTTAGGGAAGTCATGCCTCCATTCTGCATCAGGGACCCCAGAGCAGAGCAGACGTGTGACGTGGTCTTAACATACAGGGCCTTGTGTTTGGGGAGTGTGCTGGATGTGGGGGCAAAGGTAACCAGGCTTAATGTGGCGACGTGGAACTCGGGAAAGGTGACTCTGGCATCTGTCCCTTCCCTGTGACCCCAGTGGTGGCCCCGCAGGCCCGGGCAGTTGACCTCAGTGGGCACCGAGGAGGCCCTGGGATGGGCCAGTGCCGGGCGGGTAGGAAGGGCGTCCACGTTCCCGCTGGCCTGAGGCCCTCTGCTTCCTAGTGGGGCAGGCACGCTCCCAAGACATCCTTCCTTCCGCGTTCCCGGAGACCCAGGACGGGAAAGGCTAGTCCATCCTCCCCACAGAGGATGCTGCGAGGTGTCAGCGGCCGTCTCTGGCGTGGGGGCCCCGAGGGTTTGTCCTGATACCTCCTCTGATTGCAACACAGTGTTTCTGTGTTAGACAGAAATTTGCTGTGAAAGTCATGGGGACTCTGACCTCGAGCCTGGTCCTGGTTTCCCGGCCTGAATGCAGAGCGCCGGTGTCCCAGCCCCTGCAGGGCAAGTCCCACTGGCCCGGATTTCAGATTGCAACGGAGGTCCTGGATGTGAAGCACTGGGGGGCGGCGGGGGCTGGGGGTCACGAGTCCACTGTCAGGGATCCTGCCGTAACCGCGTCAAAGAGATCTGGCTGCTGGGGCTGCACCGGGGGGTCCCCCGAGGGGACGCCGTCCTGCTGGGGGGCAGGGAGAGGGGTGGCCCACCTCGGGAGCCATTCTTGGGGGGAGGTCGGTAACATCCCAGTTACACATGCAGAAGCGGAGGGAGCCGGGGAGTGATGTCTGGCACACTCCGGAGAAGGCGAGATGAGCTGATGGATGCTGTAACCTGAGAAGGGGCCGGGGTCTGGTGTGCCTGGGGCCAGCCTGGGGCCACACACCCCGTGCCCACCTGTGCCCCTTCTGGGCTCCAGTCCTTCCTGAAACCTTGGTTCTGGCCCAGCAGACGCCACACGTCTGGTCTGTCCTGGGAGGGCCCGACCATGGCCTCTGGGTCCAGGGCCTGGATGGGGCCTGCTCACCGGTGTGCCCTGTGAACAGGTGCAGAAGGTGTGCTGCTGGGCCTTCCCTTAGGACCCGGGGAGACCAGCAGCTGTGTGTGGTCACTGCGGTCCCTTCGGGGTACAGAGAGGAGTGCTCCCCTGTGAGGCCCTGGTTTCCACAGATGTCTCTGAGCTGGGATCTTTAAACAGGCTGATCCGCCCTGCTGTGAGGTGGGGCAGAGCAGAGACAGCTACTGAGGCTGGGAACACACAGGGCAGGTGGAGGAAGGACGGTGGAAGGACGGCCACTTCCCTGCTTCGTGGCCTCCCGGAGAATGGCGGCGAACAGCTGTGTGTTGAGAACCTGCTGCTGGGCTCTGCAAGCCAAGGTCTGGCTGCCTGCTTTTTGTCAATAAAGTTTTATTGGCATATGGCCCTGCTGTTGGGCTTGTTCACATGTGGTCTTGGTGCTCTGGCAGTGTGGCCTCCACGGAGGAAGCCTGCTGGTCCCGTGTCTGGAACCTTCCTCCACATCTGTCCTGCCATCGGCATGCTTGGAGGATGTGGGTCAGGAGTCTTGTAAAATGCTACAGAATTTATACGTGGCCGTTTTCCTGGGGTGGTTTTCAGGAGAAATGCTTCGTAGCAGGAGTGCCATGGGGTGTCCTGTCACTGTCTCGCTGCCCAGGTGACCCGAGGTGACCCTGGTACCGGACACCTCCCCTTTGTACTGAGGCTGTGGGGACCCACCCCCTCTGCCTCTCACCCAGCAGCTACTGGTGGATTCTTGCCTGAATCGCTTCATGTGGTGGTTACGTGGACGCACACGCACCCGCGTTCGTGAATGGCGCCTGCCTGCCTGTGTCTTCCAGGCCTCAGTTCTTAAGTTTTCTCTTTGTGGTTTCTTTGAGATAAAAATTACCTCTTCATTTACTGGGTGAGCTTTATGTTTGGCACAGCTCTGGACTTGCGGCCACGCTCCCCAGCCCCACGTGGCCTGCACCCCGAGTCCTCCCTGTGTCTCTTCTGCCCCAGGAGTCCACGTGGCATCTTGGCCTGTGGCAGTTTCTCCGGCTTTGCTTCCTCCTGAGGCTGTGGGCTCGGGACCTGTGAGCTCGGAGGGCCCGTGGCCGTGGGGTGGTGGGGGAGCGTGGGCCGTGTGCTGCCATGGGGCCCTTCAGTGTGCCGTTCTGGGAAGGGGCTGCCTGGTCACGGAAAAGCAGGTCTGGCGTGGGAGCACCTGGAGTCCACAGCCAGCCGTGCGGCGGGACCCCCACAGCTGCAAACCCAGCGCCAGGCCGGGCGCTGCTGGTATCTGGGATTCGGCGCATGAGCCCCGCCCCCGCAGTGCTGCCCGCCTTGGCCCCCTGCTCCCTGGGGTGCTGACCGCGCCCTGCCCTGGCTTCAACGCTCTCTGGGTCGCTGTGTCTTGCTCCGAAGGGATCTCGGGGCTCAGCTGAGTTGTGACATCGTGGCAAACGGGCATTTATAACAAACAGGTTTTAAAATGATTTCTGTAAACGGGAGGCGAGTGTTTTCCGTGCTTAGACGTGCAGGCGAGCCCGATGCGGGCTCCCTGTGGCAGGAAGTGGGAGAGGAGCTTGCCGCAGACGGTGTGGGGACGAGTCCTGTGACCTCCTCGTGCTGCGCACTGGTGGACCCCCGGCTGGCCCGACACCTTGTGTGTGCGGCTGTCCCTCCTCATGGTCCTGGCAGAGGACGCAGCGGGGCCTGGCGGGGCCTGGCTGCCCTCTGCCCAGGTTTGTGTGGGTAGAGCTGAGCCCGCCCCCAACCGCCTGTCCCAGCAGCGAGGGCGCACTCACGTGACGCTCGGATGCGCATGGTGCGCCCGCAGACTCATGCTGGTTTTAGGAGTGCTCACCCGCATCTCTGGAAAGGGCACCGCCTCCCAGGGCCCCCAGTTTTCCGGGTCTTCAGTGCAGGATTTAGTCTCAGTACTTGGGCCGTTTCCTTGATCCCTGCTTGGGGTGATGATGGTGTCCAGTTGAAACATGGTCGTTTGTGTTTTGTCCATCCTCATTTTTTTCTAAGGGTGGGAAACACAGGGCGCGGTTTCGGAAACCGAGCAGGGAGGCGCTCCCCGGACGAGCGCAGGGGGCTGAGGTCCGGAAGAGGCCGCGTGGCGCAGACCGCAGACCAGGCGGGTGAGCGACGGCTGTGGTGGTGTGGGAGGTCGGGTGCCATGGGCTGGGACCCTGAGGGTCTGGGGGCCTTGCGCAGCTGGGTGTGCCATTCAGGAGCAGGGTCTGCCTGGATTTCGGGGGCTGTTCAGCTGACTGGGGGTGAGGAGGGTTTCTTTACTGTGCCCATGGAGACCCACTATTGCCCCCCCTTGTCTCTTGAGCCGCCACTTGGGGACCTCCCCACCCCCACCCCCGAGCGGCCGGGCAGGATGGGGACCAAATCCCGGCAGATGACAGGTCTTACCAGTGACCCTTCAGGTCGGGGACCATGCAGCCCAGACGCAAGCGCAGTGCCCGCAGGTGACCCTCTTGCACCCGTGGTCCCCATGGTTATTCCTCACGGGAACCATGATGCAAGCCTCCTCGCTCACGAGGCGATTTTGGGCATTATTACGAAGTTGGACCAACAGGACCTGCTGTGAGTTCTCCCAGCGCCAGGGTCCTGGAGTCTCCTTGCTAGGAAGCCTTCCGGTGTGGCCTTGGGTCATAGGTCAGAACACCAGGTGGCCCGAGCTGGTGCTGGTGGGCTCGAGGGTCTCTGTCTCCCTAATCAGGAACGGACCCGGGAGGAGGTCGTCCACGTTCACACTGCTTGCGGCCCGTGCTGCCTTCCCTGCTGTGGCCTCCTGACTCTGGACGTCCAGGCAGGAGCCCCCCGCTTGGGGGTGGTGACTCCCTGGAGGGGACGGTGTTGGGGGGACGCGAGTGGGTGCCGGTGAGGGGGCGCGGCCCCGGGCTGCCCACCTCAGCTGACCCTGTCCGTGGCTTCTGCCTGTGGGGTGGCATCACCCTCCCTGAAGAGATGGGGCTGCGCTGGGGCTCCTGTCACCAGGGCTTGTGGCTTTTCCCTCCGCTTGGATTTGGAGCCTGGGATCGGGTGCCCGGTCTTGGGGTCTGGACTGGATTGGGACCTGAGTACTTTGTGCTCCTCCGTGACCTGGTGGCGTCACTCTTCTGCGCGGCCTCGTGTGAGCACGCTTTCCTGTCAGGAACGGTTCTGGCCAGGGCACGGCGGGGTCTGTCGGATGTGTGTCCCGGGGCGGCGCCGCAGGGCCTGAGGGGGGCAGCTTGGGACTGGAAGTTCCCGAGTGGGCGGCCGCCTGTGGGGCGCCCTCACCTGACCCCCTGCAGATAGTGCTGCCCGTGAGCCTGGCACCGGGGGCTGGGCGCTGCGTGCTTCTCGGAGGCCGAACCCCCGAGATAGGACCCATTCTGGCTCCTGCTTTCCTCCTGACATCCCGTGGGCTTCGTTTGTGTCCACCGTAGCCCGGCGTTGAAATACGCGCAGGGCTTTATCGTGCACTGAGCCGCGTCTAAACCCCAGTGCCCGGGAGTGGGCCACGCGGGGGCAGAGGGTGTTTTCTGTTCTAACGAGCGCAGGGCGTCTTGGTCTGGAGGTGCCTGGCTAACTTCGGGCGTCTGCAGACGTGGCTGTGGCATCTGAAAGCCCGTGCTGGCCTGGAACCACCTCAGCGGGCCGCGCTGCCGGGACCGGAGCGCCTGCCCTCCCCTGCGTCCCGGGCCCTGCGCTCTTGCCCAGGATGGGGTGAAGTCGTGCTCTGTGAACACATCACACGTGAGGTTGGCGTGTTTCGTGTGCTGGGCGTGTGCGTTCTTCGTAAGGCCTGTCGGAGAAATAGGGAGAAGTGGTGGCCATCCCTGGCTTACTGGCCAAGGGCCTGGTGTGACCCCTGCCCACACGGAGGTCACCTCCTTCCTCTCCGACGTGGTCACTAGGGTGGCAGCTGTGCTGCGTCCAGGCTCTTGGTGGAGGGTTGAGGGGATGCAGAATGGTGGGGGGCCTGGGGGAGGTAACGGGCTGGGGCCGGGACCCTGGCTTCAGGGAACAAAGGTCAGAGGTCACCAGCCCCCGGGCACACCCCCACCCGCCCGCGTGTGGGCTGCTGCCCTCCTCCAGCCTCGCCTCGGCCCAGCCCCGGGGCCTTAGTGGGGGCGCCGAGGCCGCAAGGGGCAGCTCCCGCGAGGTGGACTATCTCCCTGCGGCCAGGCCGCCGTCCGGGTGCTGGGGAGCGTCTGCTGGGGGTCCTGGGTGTTGTGTTAGCCACCCCCAGTCCTGGCATCCAGCTTGGGTCCTGATGAGAGTCAGTGGGGGCTGCGCTTGACTTGGTGGGGAAGCACAGTCGGGGGTGGGGGTCCTGCCTGTCGGTGTGGGGGGGGCTGGGGTCCTCCCTGCCGAGGGGGGGTGGTGGTGCAAGGGCCGGAACGTGCCAGACCTGGGCCTGGCGCACAGGGTGGTGTAACTTCCCTGTGTGGGGGTCTGGTATCGGGGGTACACTAGGGTCTGACTTGCTGGCCTGGACCCCGGGTCGGCAGGGATGGGGCCCTGGACCCCTCTGCATTCGCGGGGGCCGCTCCGCCCTGCACCTGGCCTCCGCTTGCCCTGGGCATGGCAGCCCTTCCCGTCCTGCCCACCAGCTCCACCTGTTACCTGCCCCCACTCTGTGTTCCTGAGTCTTGTCGCATAGGTGGGGAAACTGAGGCGGGGAGGGCTGGGCTGCTTAGGCACAAACAGCTATCCCAGCAGCCAGGGCTACGACCTTGAGGAGTGTTGCTGGCGGGGTTCCCAGGCACAGGGTGACGTCTGCAGGTGACATGCATGTCTGTGTTCTTAGAGCCCAGCGGCCTCCCCCGCTGCCCCGCGCCTGGCTGGGCGGAGCCATGGGTCCTGGTGTTCCACAGGGTTCCCCCCAGGCCCCGGGGGATGCGTGGGCCTCCAGGGGCACCGGTCCTGTTCAAGCCACTTCTAAGACTCACCTGAGCGGGTTCCCCTCCAGGAGATGGAAACCCGCGAGAGAACAGCCCGTTCATCAACCACACGGAGGTGGAGCAGGAGAGCTTTGAAGGGAAGAACATGGCGCTTTTTGAGGTGACTCACACTTCCTCCTACAAGACGCACGAGGGCCGGGACTTCAACAGACACGGCATGGGGGCTGTGGCCCCAAGACCTGGGGGTTGGGTGGAGGGCTGCCTGCCTGACTGTACGCCGTGCACAGGGGGAGCCTCCTTGGCCGCCACCTTCTTGGGAGGGGCCATCTGGGAAACCCTGGACCCCTACTGGGTGGCCGGGAGCTCCGAGCTCTGCCCCGACCCCTGACTTGGGACCTGGTGTGCATGTGTCGGGTGATGTGGGCCCATCTCAGCCCCGTGGACCTCGGATCTGGAGCTAGAAATGCTGGGAGCTCTGTGGGGTATTGCTCCAGTGGGTTTGGGGATCCAGGTGACTAACCATGTCTTGGCCCCAAACAGGAGGAAATGGACAGCAACCCCATGGTGTCCTCACTGCTCAACAAGCTGGCGAACTACACCAACCTGAGCCAGGGTGTGGTGGAGCACGAAGAGCACGAGGACGACAGCAAGAGGCGTGAGGTCAAGGTGCGCCCATCCCCGCCGTCCAGTCCTCGTCCCTGTCCCCCCAGTCCCCCGTCCCCATCCCCCTACCGTCCCCCTCCCTGGGGCATTCCCCAAGTCCCAGTTAAACATGACCCCTTTCCTTTCTCCTGCACATGGCTCAGTTAAGGGTGGGAACTGGCCTTCTCTGCCTTGAGTAGGACGAAGGCAGCATGGGGAGTGCCTGGCCCCGCGAGGGGGTCGGCGTTCCTGCGGGGTTCCTGCCAGCTGGGTGTGGGGGTGTGGAAGCCGGTGGAAGGCCTGGGTTTCCTGACGGCCGCCCCTTCCCTCTCTGTGTCCACCCTGCTTGGCACCAGCCACGCGGCCGGGGTGCCAGGCCCCCTGCGTGCATGGAGGCCTGCCTGCTGCCTGAGCACCTGTGTGCAGCCTGACCTCGGCTGTCAGGAAGTCTGGCCACAGAGGGGGCTTGGTGCGGGAAATGCAGCAGGATAGGTCCTGCTTTTCCTTGACACTCAGGGTGTTTGTCGTGCGTTCTGCGCGGAGTGGTAGACATGGGGTGTGAGGGCTTCCTGGCCCAGCCTTGCCCTGGCTGCCCTCCTGGGGCAGAGGACAGTGGGGACAGCGGTCCCCGGTGACACCGTGTGGGAAGGTGACAGTTGTGTATGCTGTGGGAGTGGGCGCCACAGGCCTTTCTGTGCGACCGGCACAGGACTGTCCGTCTTTCTGTCCACTGGAGCTTGTCCCAAGGTGCCGTCTGTTGGCAGTAGGACCGGGCTTTCCTGTGGTTGGCCCGGCTCGTTGCCTCGTGGAGCCCACTGTGGCCCCTGCTGGCCCCCCGCTGGCCCCCCGCTGGCCCCCCCTGGCCCCCGCTCCCCTGCTGTTCCTCGCTGGCCCCCGCTGGCCCCTGCTGGCCCCCGTTGTCCCCCCGCTGTACCCTCGCTGTCCCCCCCTGACCCCCCCACTGTCCCTCGCTGGCCCCCGCTGTCCGGCGCAGCCCAGCACGTCCTTCCCTGTGACCCATGGCCAGATCAGGACCTGGGAGGTCCTGTCCCTGAGGCAGGGGTGCTGCCTGGCCTCTGTCCCCTGCCATCGCAGGAGCGATCCAGCACAGCTGTCCTGTAGACAGGTGGACGGGTTCTGGTTGGGATGAATCATCCGCCCCACTGGGGACTGACTAGGTCCTCGGGGTGTGGGGACTGCCCTTACTGTCCACTGTCCCCCCGGGTACAGGAGGGTGTGTCCAGAGACCCAGCCCCCCTGCAGGGCGCCATTTCCAGGGCTCTGGACCTCACGTGCAGCTGGGCTGATCGTCAAAGCTGCCTTTAGGAGAGAGTGGGAGGCCCGTCCTGCCCTTCCTAGGTGACTCGGGGTCTGCCTGGCCACTGCCGGCAGGACATCAGTGGACACCCTGCAGCAGCTGGGGCTGGCTGCCTGACGCGTTAATCGAACCGTGAACGAGAAGCCGTGCCCTGCCTGGCACCACTGTCCCCTTTCACACAACGGGGAAGTCCCTGGGGTGCTCTCCGCCGGCCCTGTGACCACTCCGGGGGCCCTGTGGGTGGGCAGTGTGTGGGCTGGGGACGCCACACAGGCCCCGCGTTAAAAGGGAGCCGAGTGTCCCAGGTGTCCAGACCCAGGGACCCCCTGTGCCTCAGAGTCTTTTCCTGGGAATCCCACGGGGCCCTGTGGCCCTGACCCGTCCCGGCTCATGGGGACAGGCGTTCCTGGGTGCACGCCAGTCCTTGGACCCTGAGAGGCCCCCTGCCTCCCTGAATGTGGGTGCAGGTCAGCAGAGCCGCCGCCTGGGCCCTTGACCTCCCGGGCCCTTGTCTGCAGCCCCTCTACTCGCAGCAAATGTTTCTAAAGCAAATCTTCCCCAATTGTGTGGATTCTTTTATTCACCTGAGTTTGAGATATTTTCCCGTTGAGCATTGTTTTCAGTCAGTCTCGAGATCTCGAGTGTGCCCCTGACCACGGTGTCAGGCCAGCTGTGGGACAGGATGGGCTGGGACCCCAGTGGGGTCCGCCCTCTGTGCTGGCTTCTGGCCTGGTTGCCGGCCGCCTGCCCGCCCGGCTGGTGTGCTGAGCCCTGGTGGCCTCCAGGATTTCAGAGGACACCCCGTCAGGCACCTCCCAGCTCTGCATCCTCGGTCACCCCGGAGATTGCCCCCCCGGGCTCATGCGGCCGCGTGTCCCATCGGAACTTTCTGGCGGGTTTGATTGAGGCACTGCTGATTTTATGGGACTTGGCTTTGCGGGGACTTCGGCGTGGTTAGGGGGCAGCCGCCCATCTCCCGCCTGGGCCTTCGGAACCCTGAGCTGCCCCCCGCCCGCTGGACAGGGCCTGGCTCGTCCTGCTCTCAGCTTCGCCGACGTTGCCGTGGCTGTCCTCGTGGCGCCTCCCTGCTCCCTGGCAGCGACGTGGTCTCAGGTCCTCCCGAGCCCGCCCTCTTGAGGATTCCTCCCAAAGCCTCCCTTCCAGGGGTGGCCTGGCTTCCCCCAGCCGTGCAGCCTGTGCAGCCTCCCTTCAGCGTCCGCTGTGCACGGGCGCCTGCCGTGGCTGGCCCCCCTGGAACCACTGTGCTCTCTTTCAGAGCCCGCGCATGGGAACCTTCATTGGTGTCTACCTGCCCTGCCTCCAGAACATCCTCGGGGTGATCCTCTTCCTGCGGCTGACGTGGATCGTGGGGGCGGCCGGCGTGCTGGAGTCCTTCCTCATCGTGTTCATGTGCTGCACCTGCGTGAGTGGTGGAGGGCCCTGTGCTGAGGCCCCGGGGTCCGCCCAGGGTAGCCTCCACGGGCACTGGTGCCTGCGGGGGGAAATCAGGGCCAGCCGGACTCCGTCCCTGCGTCTGGGGGAGGACGTGGCCGGGGGCTTCTGAGGGCACGGTCAGCATGCGTGAGGGCCCACGTTTGACACGGTCCCTTCCAGTTCGGAAGCTCCTGGGCTCCCTGTTTGAAGGAAGGGCCCACGCCAGTGACTTGTTCCGCCCCGACCCCGGCTCCCCACCCCTGCGTGTGCCCAGGCGTCTGCGTCCGGTGGCGCTCAGTGTTCCCACTGCTCCTGGGTCGGCCGTGGGCCCTGCACGTCCTGGGCACCTGCTGTGGCAGCCTCAGGCTCGCCTGCCCCCACACTTGTCCTGGAGACCGGAACTCGGCTCCTCTCATCCCCCAGGTGTGAGCGCTCCGACCCCAAGAATTCAGACAACACAGACTGTGCCCCCTGCAGCCTCGCGGGCTGTGGCCTCACCTTCTAAACTGTCCCGTCCTTCCTCCTGTGACGTTTTTTTCCTGGGGAAATCTGGATGGATCTAGAGTAGTTGCCATAAAACCAAATAAAAATCGGGATAAGGACCAGGGTTTTTTTTAAGTGGGACCTTAAGCCAAAGCTGCGCCTGGTGGGATCACGGTGACCATTGAGACCCTAAGCTCTCCCGAGGCTGTTCCTTCTGGTCCTTCGGTTGCAGGCTGCCCCCCAGCCTGTGGTGTGGTCACTTCTGAGCCGTGCTGGGCACTGGAGGCAGACCCACCCGGGACAGCTCTGGAGGTCCTGCATCCAACCCCCAGGGCGGGCACCCAGATGGGGTCCCCCTTGTACCCCATGGGCGGGCGGGCACCCAGACAGGGTCCCTCTTGCACCCCATGGTGGGGCAGACACCCAGATGGGGTCCTCTACACCCCAAGGGTGGGCGGGTACCAGGATGGGGTCCCCCTTGCACCCCACGGCGGGCATCCAGATGGGGTCCCCCTTGCACCCCATGGCGGGCGGGCACCCAGGCAGGAGCTGGCCTTTCATTCCAGGTGGGGTCCTGAGTTGGGTATTTCTGAGTGGCCTGCAGGAGCTCAGCTTGGGGCATTGAGTGGGAGATCGGGGGCAGCCCTGAGCATCCTGGAGCCCGCGTGCCTGACTGCTCCGCAGCCCCTCTTGAGATGGGGCTGGGTGTGGCCCCCGAGGCGCCCTCTCTTCTGAGAGGATCATCTGTGTTTTTGCAGACGATGCTGACGGCCATCTCCATGAGTGCCATTGCCACCAATGGTGTGGTCCCAGGTAAGGGTCCTGGGGCAGGCTGTGTGGGGTCCCAAGCTGAGCCCTGCTGAGCACCCCACCCAGGGCGGCCTCCGCCGAGACGGGCAGCACTCTGCCCCTCAGGGCCTCAGTGTGCATGTGCCCTTCCCTGCTTGGCGGCCAGCCTGGAGGACGGAGACCTCCACATCTGGTGGGCAGGCGGGCGGGCAGACGGGGGCGACTCTGCACAGCCAGGCTCTCCCGGAAGCCATCAGCAGGGACCCCGCCTCCAGGCAGAGGTGCTCACGGGCTCCCGGCTCTCAACGGTGCACCGAGAGCTGGTGCCTGGTGTCCTGGGCGGTGTCTTGTGTCCCCTGAGGGCACCATGGGCTGTCCTGAAACCAGGTTGTCACCAGCGCCTGACCCTGCGCTCAAGGTGCTGTGACGTTGGGGTTCTGCTCCCTGTGGGAACCTACGTGAACACTTCCCGAACTTCCTTAGGAAATTTCGCCTTTGATCTGTGGTTGGAGACCCTGCCATTTTAGGAGCCGCTTCCTGCTTTTGGTTCTGCAGTTAATTTCTCCCAGACCCTCATTATCTAGAAATAAACCAAAGCGCCAGGGTGGGCAGTGCCTGCCACAGGCGCTGTGTGGCCGGGGTGGAGGTCTGGAGAGCGGAGGGGCTGTGGGGGCTCTGGGGATGGCCCTCGGTCTGGGGGGGGCTCGGCTGGGTGGGCAGGGGCCTCAGGCGAGGAGGACCGGGAGGGACGCTGTGCTGCGTCTCCAGGTCCCAGGGAGGCCGCCTGTCCCCGGAGGCTCCATGCCCCAGCGCGTGGCAGTGGTGTGGACGTGTGCATCCACAGTGATGTGTCCTCGTCCACCAGCCGGGTCCGGGGACGGTGCTCCAGCAGCCACAGGCATCCTCAGCCTTTTTGGGGCGAAGTGCACAGAATCGCAGTGTTGGGTCCAGCGTTGGCCTCACAGTAAACGGTGCGATGCTGACCTGCAGCTTCTCTGTCCCATTGGCAGCTGGTGGCTCGTACTACATGATATCGCGGTCTCTGGGGCCTGAGTTCGGGGGTGCCGTCGGCCTCTGCTTCTACCTGGGCACGACATTCGCCGGGGCCATGTATATTCTGGGGACCATTGAGATTTTTTTGGTAAGTGCCTTGTTTTGGGCTGGTTTTCTGGACCCCAAGGAGTCCCTCCCAAGGCACACGGGCCCCCTCAGCCAGCCCCCTCACTCTGACGCCTGCCTCGGGCTCTTGGGCTGCGCCGTGGCTGGCGACTGTGGCCGTGCAGCAGTGACCTGTGGGTCCGTCCGTGGCTATGTCCCACTCTCGGTGCTGGCCCATGGCTGGCGACCCTGCCCGTGCAGCAGTGACCCAGGGGGTCCGTCCGTGGCTGCGTCCGTCCATGGCTGTGTCCCCCTCTCGGTGTTGGGCCGTGGCTGGCGACTGGCTGTGCAGCAGTGACCTGGGGTCTGTCCGTGGCTGCGTCCCCCTCTCCATGCTGGGCCGTGGCTGGCGACCGTGGCCATGCAGCAGTCAGTCGGGGGGTCCGTCCATGGCTGCATCCCCCTCGCGGTGCTGGCCCGTGGCTGGTGACCCTGCCCGTGCGACAGTGACCCGGGGGTTCCATCCATGGCTGTGTCCCCCTCTCGGTGTTGGGGCCGTGGCTGGCAACTGTGGCCGTGTGGCAGTGACCCGGGGTCCATCCGTGGCTGCGTCCCCCTCTCCGTGCTGGGCCGTGGCTGGCAACCGTGGCCATGCAGCAGTCAGTCGGGGAGTCCGTCCATGGCTGCATCCCCCTCGCGGTGCTGGCCTGTGGCTGGCGACCCTGCCCATGCAGCAGTGACCCAGGGGGTCCGTCCGTGGCCGCGTCCGTCTGTGGCTGCGTCCCCCTCTCAGTGCTGGGCTGTGGCTGGCGACCATGGCCGTGCAGCAGTCACCCGGGGGTCCGTCTGTGGCTGCGTCCCCCTCGCGGTGCTGGCCTGTGGCTGGCGACCCTGCCCGTGCAGCAGTGACCCGGGGGTTCTGTACATGGCTGTGTCCCCCTCTCGGTGTTGGGCTGTGGCTGGCGACTGTGGCCATGCAGCAGTGACCCGGGGTCCATCCGTGGCTGCGTCCCCCTCTCGGTGTGGGGCCGTGGCTGGCGACTGTGGCCGTGCGGCAGTAACCCGGGGTCCGTCCGTGGTTATGTCCCACTCTCGGTGCTGGCCCGTGGCTGGTGACCGTGGCCATGCAGCAGTGACCCGGGGGTCCGTCTGTGGCTGTGTCCCCCTCTTGGTGCTGGGGCCGTGGCTGGCGACCGTGGCCGTGCGGCAGTGACCCCTGTGCCCTCGGCTGCCCTTGGACTCCGCCGCCAGGTCAGTCTTGCCAGGTCAACGTCCGCGTGTGTGACGGGCTGCAGACCTGAGCCCGGGGTCAGCCGCGCGGCCGTGGCCTTCAGGGCCTCAGCTGTTGGCGGAGGCAGGGCCGCCCAGGAATTGGTCCGTCCTGTCGTCCCCACTCAGTTTATGTTGCGCGTGCTCACTAGGCCTCCCCCAGAAACATTCTCACTCCCGGATGGTTAGGGCGCGGTGGCCCCCGGCCTGCAGGCTGAGCTGGGGGTGCCGTCCACAGGCCAGCTTCCACGACACTGACCCCGGGGCAATGTCTCTCTGCAGTCTTCCCTCTCTGCTCTCATTCTTGGCACCCCGGGGGCCCACCGTGAATGCGTTCTGGTGGTGGGGGCCCCCAGCAGGGGGAGGAGCCCAGCACCAGGCCCTGCAGACAAAGGTGCCCCCCTGTGGGGCCACCTTCCAGGCAGGGGTGCTTGACGGCCCTTCCTGACCCCGTCCGTCCCCCGCAGACCTACATCTCCCCCAGTGCGGCCATCATCCAGGCAGACACGGCGGAAGGCGAGGCTGCAGCCATGTTGCACAACATGCGCGTGTACGGGACGTGCACGTTGGTGCTCATGGCCATGGTGGTCTTCGTGGGCGTCAAGTATGTCAACAAGCTGGCCCTGGTGTTCCTGGCCTGTGTGGTGCTGTCTATCCTTGCCATCTATGCCGGTGTTATCAAGACCGCCTTCGACCCACCGGACATCCCGTGAGTCCTGGGCCTGAGAGCCGGCCCATCCTGCAAACCTTGTCTGTGCCCGTGACCACGTGGTCGGGCCGGGGTGGTGGTTCCGTGGGACGCAGATGCCCGTGCTCACGCCGGGCTTGGGGATGAGCCATCAGGGTGCTCGTGCGGCCGCGCCATCTGCACGAGTGGGATGGGTCCGCTGAAGGTCCGGGGCGGACAGGGTGCTGCTGGCCCCGAGGACGGCAGCACTGAGCTCCTCCTGGGGTGGCCCGACCTCCGTGCGCCCCGTGCCCTGGCTCCCCAGCTCCCCTAGTCCTTGCAGGAGCACCCCCGCCCGGCCCCAGTGGGTTTCTTTCTTGTCCCTCTTACGCACGTGGATGCCCAGTCCCAGGGAAGTGGCCCGAGGTCACAGCGAGTGAGCGAGCTGCCCGTGGCCCGTCGGGCTGGTCCAGGAGGGGCCCGGCGGGCTGGGAGGCCACTGGCATGAGCAGCAGCCATCCCTTGCAGCCTGCGGGGCGTTCCCGTCGCCCAGAGTGGGGTGTCCGAAGCAGAGCAGTAGGAGGTGCTTCACAAGGGCCGCACGTGCCCTCACGCCCGACCCCCGCGCTAGGGTCTGTCTGCTGGGAAATCGCACCCTGTCCAGACGTGGCTTCGACGTCTGTGCCAAGTTCCTCGCCGCCGACAACAGCACGATGCCCACCGCGCTCTGGGGCATTTTCTGCAACAGCTCCATGCCCAACGCCACCTGTGACGAGTACTTCGCCCAGAACAACGTCACGGAGATCCAGGGCATCCCCGGCGTGGCCAGCGGCGTCCTCCTGGGTGAGCGCCCCAGGGCCATGTGGGACCGCGCCGGCCCTCCCCCTCTGCTCTCATTCTTGGCACCCCCGGGGCCCACCGTGAATGCGTTCTGGCGGTGGGGGCCCCCAGCAGGGGAGGGAGCCCAGCACCAGGCCCTGCAGACAAAGGTGCCCCCCTGTGGGCACCTTGCCCCTGGAGCTGCAGCCGTGGTCAGCACCAGGTGGCAAAGCCTGCGGGTCAGCAGACCCTTCCTTCTGGGGTTTGCTGCTGGGCGCACACGGGGTCGTGGTCGGGGGCGACAGGGCTGGTCCGGCTGGTTCTGGGAGGAGAGGTTGCACGTCCTTGTGTGAAGTTGGAGCCCATCCACCCCCGCCGCCTCTGCCAGGCCTTCCTGATGGCAGGAGCCCGGCAGAAGGTTCTGGAACCTGTTACTGGCCTGTTGCCCCCGCAGATAACCTGTGGAGCGCGTATGCAGACAAGGGGGCGTTTGTGGAGAGGAAGAGCACGCCGTCGGTCCCTGTGCCAGAGGAGAGCAGGGCCAGCGGCCTGCCCTACGTCCTCACGGACATCATGACCTACTTCACCATGCTGGTTGGGATCTACTTCCCCTCCGTGACCGGTGAGGCCCTGCCCTGTACCTCAGTGTGCACACCTGCCCCAGCCCCCCAGGAAACGAGTGGCAGGGTCTCTGCTGCCCCCCGCGTGCTGATCGGGGTGTGGGAAGGAGCTTTGTCCCAAGCACTGCCGACTGACCAGCAGCACTCGAGGTCACTGACTGTGGAGGCTGTGCGTGGACCCGAGGGCCATCCTCCCACGACCTTCATCTGACTTTCTGGGACGACCCTCGGCGCACCAGTGCCTCATCCCCTGCCAGGACACCCCTCAGCGGCCCGGTGCACAGCGGGAGCTAGCAGCTGTCGGCACGTCTGGCCCTTGCCCGGGCCCTCGGCCGCCGCTCGGGCTTCCCCTCCACCAGCTGGAGCCCCACAGTTTGCAGGCGGGCACGGGTTCCAGGCGCTTCTCTTTAGTCCCACGCCCTCCCCGTGAGTCGTGGCCAAGGGCGTGGCCGGCGGCGTGTTCTGGGTCTGTGGTAACTGGGGGCTCTTCCGGCGGCTCCTGTAGGTATCATGGCGGGCTCGAACCGGTCCGGGGACCTCAGGGATGCCCAGAAGTCGATCCCCACAGGGACCATTTTGGCCATCGTGACGACGTCTTTCATCTGTATCCTCAAAGGGGCCGAGGTGAGGGAGGCCCCGATGCTCTGGCCGCCGCCGCCCCACGGGGAGCCGGGCTGGCGTCTGCCTGATGAGGGAGAAGGAGGGACTCCAGGTCGCCGAGCTCACGCCGGCTGCAGTCCGAGCCACTGTCGGTAAACTGCGTGGGGCACCCACGTCGTCACACGTGACAGGCGGGGGTGGCCCGTAACTGCGGGTGCGGGGCCTGGTGCTGTGCGCAGCGTCCTCGTGCTGGTTGCCGAGGTCTGTCCTTGCCGAGTGAGCCAGCGTCCCCTGCCCGGTGCCCGTGGTGGTCAGCGGGCTGTGTGCAGCCTGACTCAACTGGAAGCAGGATGGAGCCGCGAGGAAGGCGCCCTGAGGGCCGTGGGGTCACGGCGGGGCGCGGGGTGGTGGGGAGCGGGCAGCCGGGGCGCGGGGCTGGTTCATGCCCACCCGCCACCAGACCCTGCCGATGACGTTTGGCCCGCCGCTTCCTTGACGCAAGACACAGACCTGTCCTGCATCGTGCTCTTCGGGGCCTGCATCGAAGGCGTGATCTTACGAGATAAGTACGTTGGGTTTTGTTTGTGGCTTCTAGAAGCTTTCTGGTCAGCATCGGTTTTCTTGTGGATGGTGGTTGACCTGGGGACCTCCCCCAGGGTTTCAGCCTTCGCGTGGGGAGCCGGGAGCCCCATGGCCCCCCTGGGGGTTTCTGCTCGGTCTGGTATGTGGTCCTGTCCTGCCCCAGCCTGGAGCTGGGGAACTGCCGAGCAGCCTCCCGCCCGAGAGAGCGTGAGGGGTTCTGTGTGGTTCCGGACAGCGCGGCCATGCCGAGCCACTTCTCAGGAGTGACCGTGGTTTCCCTGCGCCTGAGAAAGGACACTTAGGGTGGGAGTGGCCTCGCTCCGGCTCAGAGCGTGGGAAGACGTTCATGTCTTCAGCTTGTGTTTGAAAGCCCGCCCACCCGACCCACAGGTTTGGGGAGGCCCTGCAGGGGAAGCTGGTCATCGGCATGCTGGCCTGGCCGTCCCCCTGGGTCATCGTCATCGGCTCCTTTTTCTCGACCTGTGGTGCTGGCTTGCAGAGCCTCACAGGGGCACCACGCCTGCTGCAGGCCATCGCCCGAGACGGCATCATCCCCTTCCTACAGGTGAGCGGGTGGCCGCCCTTCTGAGAGCAGGGGGCCCCGCGGGAAGGGGTGTGTCTGCGAGGGTCCCTGAGGGTCTGCCCCCGGAGCATGGTCTTCACGGTTACGGACTGTGGGACCCAGGTCCCCACCATCAGCCTGGCAGCCTCGCCCTGGGTGGTCACGGGGCTGAGGGCGCAGTGCATGTCGGGGACGGGGGGTGGCCCCTCACCGCCCTGGGCTGTGGGAACATTGAGAGGAGCAACCCAGGGAGCCTCCATTTCCTCAGGGCCGGTGTCTCTCCTGCTGGGTGCAGCGTCCTCCCTGCACCACACGCCACAGGCTGGGGGCTCAGACAACACACGGGGATTTGCTCACATCCCTGGGATGTGAGCGGAAAAGTCCCAGACGGGGGGGGGGGGGGGGGCGCTCCAAAGCTAGTTTGTCCTTGGTGTGTCACCACCTTCCCACCTTCCCCGAGTCCCCACGTGGCTTCCCTGTGCTTTTGTTCGTCTTTCTCACAAGGACACCGGTCACTTAGATTAGGACCGCCTGTAAAGCTCACATCTGCAAACATGGTCGAGTCGCCTTCTGAGGGGCTGGGGCCAGGGCTTCACTCTGGGGCTCGGGGGCACACGGGACCCCTTCGTGTGTGTTCATCATCTGGGTGGGGGCTGGTCCTCCCCCCTTCAGAGCACAGTCCTCACCTTCACTCCCTGGAAGGTTCTGGCAGACTTCACAGCTCCGTCTGTTGGCTCGGTGCAGACTGGGTTCTGCTCTGGGGGTGTTGCTGTGTCCCTGGTGCCCCCTCCCCGAGTCTGTTTCTGGTGTCATTCCGCATGTCTGTGGCATGCCCTGCGTGTCTGTTCCCAGAGCCCCTGGGCAGCAGGGACTGTGCTAGAAAAGCATTGGAAGCTGGGGTCCCTGGAGGCAGCTGTGGTCTCCATGTGGTCCTTCCCCGTGTGGCAGTGGGCGAAGGGTCCTCACGGTTCTCCATGTGTGTGTGCCGCGGGGACCCTGCGCCTGCCCCCGCGAGGCCGGCCTCAGGATGCCCCGGAGGCCCCCATCCGTCCTGCGCATGGAGGGGTCACCTTCACCCTCGCTGACGCCGCTGTGAGGCCCAGGCCTGACGGTACCTCGGCCACCGTCTGCCTTCTCGGTTCTGGGTGTCAGCTTTTCCTCCCAGAGCCGGGGAGGGTTCAGGACAGGTTGTGAAAGTCCGCTTCTGCCTCTGTCCCGTCCCTGAGCCCTTCTGGGCTGCCCCTGGGAAGCTGGGCTTCTCACTGGGACACGGGCTTTTGTCCTGTGGCCTCTGCCCCCCACGCTCGCAGCCCACCTGCCCTCTCCCTGCAGGTGTTCGGCCATGGGAAGGCCAACGGGGAGCCCACATGGGCCCTGCTCCTCACGGCCCTCATCTGTGAGACCGGCATCCTGATCGCCTCCCTGGACAGCGTGGCCCCCATCCTGTCCATGTGAGTGACTGCAGGCCCGGTAGGAGGGGTGTGGGGACAGGCCACGGAGATGGGGCTGCCGCTTGTGGACAAGGAGGCGTGTGTGACCCCGCTCTGGGGCTGGCCTTCTGCTCAGGGGTCACCAGACACGCAGTCACGCAGGCCAGGTGGTCCTCGTGGAATGGTGCCGTGGAAGGGAGGGGAGACGGGAGGGGCAGTGCTGTAGTGGGGGGGTGGGGAGACCACGTGGGACCTGACCCCCGGCTCCTCTGGCCCTGTCCTTACGCTCCCAGGTTTTTCCTCATGTGCTACATGTTCGTGAACCTGGCCTGTGCAGTGCAGACCCTGCTGCGCACGCCCAACTGGCGGCCACGTTTCCGATACTACCACTGGTGCGCACTCCCACCGCCGGGACGGCCCCGGGTCCCTCGTGCCCCTGCGCCGAGCCGGGCGGGCCCGTGCCCGTGTGCGTCCCCCGGGCCACCCGGTCCCTGCCGGGGGGATGGCCTCCGTGTGTGACCGCGGGCCACGTGGTCTCCTGCTGCTGGTGTGTGTGCCGGACGGGCGAGGCCCGTTGTGCCGTGTGGCCCGCGGGGTGCTTGAGCGCCCTGGCAAGTGGGTGGGCGTCCCGCGTCCATGGGCGCGGAGCCACGGCGGGCTCAGCCCTCGAGGGTTCAGCGTCCGGGGCGGGGGGGATTTGGTCACAGGCATCATGGCTGCTTCCTTGCTGTAGCTGAGAAGGGTCTTTGTTAAGGGGCCGGGAGGGTTTCCGGGGTTCCAGGCGTGGCAAGCGTGTGAGGTGCGTGTTTCTCCAGGGCGCTCTCCTTCCTGGGCATGAGCCTGTGCCTGGCGCTCATGTTCATCTGCTCCTGGTACTATGCTCTCTTCGCCATGCTCATCGCCGGCTGCATCTACAAGTACATCGAGTACCGCGGGTGAGCTGCTCTGCGCGAGTTCGCGGGCCGATGTTCCCTGCAGGGGTGTCTCCGTGGGGTCTGCATAGCCCGGTGCAGGGGTGGGGGGTGCTCGCGGTGTGAGTCGGGCCCCCAAGCCGGGTGGGCCCTGCTGTCCGGGCCTGCACACCTGCGGCACGGCGGGTGCAGAGCTGTGTTTGCTACTTTGTATCGATTCCACGCTTGTGTCGCTTTTTTTACTATGTGCTTTTTGAGAACTTTGAAGTCCATACAGTGAAAGCAGTGATGTGTAAAGTGTGCAGCGTCCCAGAGCGCATCCCAGAGCACCTGGTCCGTCCCTGGGGCCTGGCTCCCTCCGGGGGTAGGGTCTGAGGGGTCCCGGCCGCTGCCTGGAGGCCCCCTCCAGCTCTTCCCAGCTGGTGAACAAGGAGCGTCGGGCGTGTGACCACTCCTGGTGAAGCCAGGCCCACCAAGCCTGCTGTGCTCATCAGTGTCCCCGACTCCAGGGTCCCACCCTATCCTGTCGCAGAAACCCCAGGCTGGCTTCTCAGGGAGGCTGCCCCTGGAGGCCTGTGGTCCAGGGAAGCTTCAGGGCCCTGGCCCTAGAGTCCCCTCCTGGGTTCCTTACCGCTGCCCCTTTCTTGCAGGGCTGAGAAGGAGTGGGGTGATGGCATCCGGGGTCTGTCGCTAAACGCAGCCCGCTACGCCCTGCTGCGTGTGGAGCATGGCCCCCCCCACACCAAGAACTGGAGGTGAGCGCCCCAGCCCACCCCGACCTGGCCTCACGCACTTTGAATGCAGAGCGCCATCTCTACCCTCACACTTGAGGGATGGTCCCTCTTTTTGGGGAGCGATTGTCTCGGAAGCTTCTAGCATCTTCTCTCAGTGCACGGTGGTCGGCCGTGGTGTGATCAGCCTGGTGGGTGGGGCATGGGGTGAGTGGACCTCCCTGGGGTCCTGCCGAGGATGGAGGTTAAGCGCATGGACCGCCAGCCTCACGTCACCCGCTTCTGGGAGGTCAGGGATGTCCTCTGTGCTGAGAGCCCCGGCCTCCGTCCCTTAGACGCCCAGGGCTATAGCCCCGGGTAGGCTCGCCTGGTGAGTGCGGTCTGTGCTGCAGGCCCCAGGTGCTGGTGATGCTGAGCCTGGATGAGGAGCAGCGTGTGAGACACCCCCGCCTGCTGTCCCTCACGACTCAGCTCAAGGCCGGCAAGGGCCTGACCATCGTGGGCTCTGTGCTGGAGGGCACCTACCTGGACAAGCACGTGGAGGCCCAGCGGGCCGAGGAGGTGGGCGGGCACGGGCCGGGTCCGCGGGATGGTGGCGGGCGGCGGGTGGCGGCGGGACAGAGGTCCAAGCAGGGAGCGCAGGCGGGGTGGGGACGGCTGGCGGCTGAAGCGGTCGAGGGGCAGGCCCGCTGCTGCCGCCTGCCTTGCGCGGGAGGGTCAGACCAGCACGTTTTCCATCACTGCCGTCTGCGAGCATGGTTTTGTAGCGCTGTTGCCTTGTTTCGTAGTAGAGCCTGGTTTCTGGGTTCGGTTGGGTCAGAACTGAGGCTGCTGAAGGCACCCGGGGGCGGGGGGCTGAGACCTCTCGGAGAGCGTGTGGGTTAGAGGCTGGTTCCAAGGGCCGCTCGGTGCCGCCCTTGGAGATGTCCCCCTGGCGCCCTCCATGGCTCGGCCTGGGCTCCGTCCCCTGCACGCTCGCTGTCTCACATGGCAGCCTCAGGCCCATGTGTCCAGGGGCTCTGGCTGGAGGAGACGCTGACCTCGGCCTGTGCAGGTCGTTTCAGGCACATGTGGAAGCGGCTGGTGTCGTGAACGCCCGGGGGCTTCCAGGCAGACCCGCCGGGTCTTGTGCTTTTGTCTCCGACGGTCTGTCCATGTCCAAAGTGGGAGGCACGTCAGCGCTGGTTTTTGGGGGCAGCCTCCCTGCTTCCCCGCGTCGGTCTTCCCTTTCTCACCCCTGCAGGTGGCGCGGCTCGGTCCCTTGCTCCAGGGTGGGTCCTTCTCACTCTCAGGCAGTCAGGCAGGTGGGGGAGGGATGGCTGTGTCCCCGTGTCTAGGAGCGCTGCGGCTGGCGTCCAAGCCGGGCCGCGCCCAGAGGCTCATTCGCATTCAGACCAGGGGTTGCGGGTGCTGGATCCGACCCTCCCGCCGCCTCCCTCAGCTGGACAGGCCAGCTCTGTGCCGTCGGCGGTTCGCGGGTTCCTCACTCAGGGAAGGCAGCAGATGCGCTGGGTGCTGTCCTCCTCCCGGAGGCACCAGTGGTTCTTTTTCGGCAGGACCGTGAGCCCGCGGGCTCCAGCGTGGCGGTTGCTGGCCACAGTATGTGGATTTAGGCAGTGTCGTCCTTGCACTACGCACACTGTCCCGTCTTTGGGCAGGACTGCCTCCCGCGGGTGCTGACACGCTCGGCCCAGACCCACCGCGTGGCGGGAGAGGCCCTGGCGTTCAGTTCTGACCTTGCACAAGTGCCACGTGGGCGCCAGCTCCAGCTCTCCCTGCGCGGGGGCTTCTCCGGGGGCCACAGGGGAGGCGGGCGCCCTGCTGCGTGGAAGGCAGCAGTCCGCAGCCACGGCCCGGACGGTTGTGGCATGGCCGGATCCCCCATCCCTGCCCCCTTGCCGCCGGGGGCTGTTGTCATCTGATACGCGCGGTCCCGGACTTCCCTAGTTTCGTTAACACCCCAGTCCTGCAGAAGGTGTTCCACGCGCTCTTGTTACTGTAAAGAGGCGGTTTTCCGTTCTTGGGCAGCGTGTGTCTGCGTCAGCTCGGCGGTCCGTGTCGTGTGTGTGTTCAGGTTTCTGTTCCTCGATGCCGCTCTGGTTGTGTTTGGGGGTCTTGGTGTTTCTGCGTCCCGAGCGGTATGGTGAGCGGTCCGTAGACACGTCTCGGTCCCCGTGGGGTCGTTCGTAGGAGGACATCGTGGAGTCGGTGGTGGTGTGCACTCCCGAGGGTCTGGGCCAGGTTCCGGTTTTTGGTCCACCTGCCAGTCTGCGTGAGCATGTCTGAGCAATGTGGGGGACGGGGGCCCCTCTGGCCCCGCTCTTCCATCTCTTGGGGACGGAGCCGTGTGCTGGTGGCTCCGCCCCATCGCTGTGCTGGGAGCTGCGAGACCTGGAGTGTGGGTGGCTCAGCTGGGTTTCACCCCAGACGTACAGCCCAGCGGGGGGCTCAGCCGTGGTGTCCCCGAGGGGAGGGGACCACCGTCCGCGGGGCTGGTGGAGCATGTCTCAAGAGGACAAGGACCCAGGGGCGCCATGGTCCCCTTGCACCCGGGCTTGCTGACGTGGCCTGACTCCTGAGCTGGCCAGGAGCGTCTCGGCCAGGTGGGGGCACAGGGCATTCACCCAGCTTCGTAAATGGAAGCAGCCGGTGCACCCCGACCTTGTCCCTCACCGTTCCTGCCTCTGTTCGTGTGTCTGCTCGTGGAGCGGAGGCCTCACTGGGGAAGGGCCGGGCAGGTGCCCACGGGGATGTGGCCTCCACGCAGTTGGCTCATGGGCCGGCCGGGATGTGGGGAAGGGGGAGGCCCTGCGTCTCCCGGGAGCACAAGCGAGGATACTCCGAGGAGGCACCGACCCAGCTTGTCTCCCCAGAACATCCGGTCTCTGATGGGCGTGGAGAAGACCAAGGGCTTCTGTCAGCTGGTGGTCTCCTCCAGCCTGCGGGACGGCATGTCCCACCTGATCCAGTCGGCCGGCCTGGGGGGCATGAAGCACAACACGGTGCTCATGGCGTGGCCCGAGTCCTGGAAGCAGGAGGACAACACTTTCTCCTGGAAGAACTTTGTCGGTGGGTGCGGTGCTTGGCCCGTGGGCGGGGCTCCCACCGGCGTCCTGGTGTCCCACGTCCCATGAGAAAGCACCCCACCATGTGGTACCTCGCTGCCGCTGTGGCCAGCCCTGCGGTGCGGTGATGCCGGAGAGCCCCGCACCCCTGGGGCCGGCGGCCCAGTGGCTGGCCGAGCGAGGCTGCGCTGCCTTCAGCACGGGCCCCAGGCGGGGCTTCCCGGGGACCCGTGGCCTCGCCTGCCTCCCACGCTGGCTGGAGCCCGCGAGTCCCTGGGGCAACCCGCCACCGCCTCTCCACAGAAACCGTCCGAGACACCACGGCGGCCCAGCAGGCCCTGCTGGTGGCCAAAAACGTGGACCTGTTTCCACAAAACCAGGAGCGCTTCAGCGACGGGGACATCGACGTGTGGTGGGTCGTGCATGACGGGGGCCTCCTCATGCTCCTGCCGTTCCTGCTACGGCAGCACAAGGTGGGCCGCGGGGCGGGTCCCTCGGCGGGGGGCAGGGCTCGGCTGCCGCAGCAGGTGCCAGCCCCGAGGCCCCCGCCAGGTGTGGAGGAAGTGCCGGATGCGCATCTTCACGGTGGCCCAGGTGGACGACAACAGCATCCAGATGAAGAAGGACCTGCAGATGTTCCTGTACCACCTGAGGATCAGCGCCGAGGTGGAGGTGGTGGAGATGGTGAGGGGTCTGGCGTGGTCCCGGGCTCGGGGTCCCGTAGCGCTGGCCTCGTCCTCCCACGGGGCCCATGCTGCCCCGGTTCCGTGGGCTGTGGCAGCTTTGCAGAAGTTTACCTTTGCCAGGCCCGGGGCTGGGCTGGTGGGTTTGCAGAAGTTTACCTTTGCCAGGCCCGGGGCTGGGCTGGTGGGGTTAGCGGGTTATGGGGGGGACCCCGATGTGACGTGGCCCCTCAGCACGTCCTGCGGGCGGACGTGGCAGCCGGCCCATCAGAGGCCGTGAGCCCGCAGTCCAGGCTCCTCCGCTACAGATCCCAGCGTTCCCGCCTGCAGACTCTGTCCCGGAGCAGGTCCCCGGGGCAGGGGGAGCGCTCTTCTGCCCGTGGCATCTCTCCTGGGGCTGCTGTTTGTGTCTCCCCTGGCCACGGCCACGTGGACTCTGGCGATCTCCCCATGTCGGGGTTTACGCGGGACCACACGGTGGTTCTGTTGCTCACGCTGTTTCGCCGTGGCCACTCTGGTGTCTTCGAGGCAGCGCCTGCGTCGTCTGCCCTCTGCCGTCCCCATCCCGGCTGTCACCCCCGCCAGCCATTCCCGTCCACATTCAGGAACCTTATGCGACGTCAGGTCCCAGAAGCCAAACAGAACTGGGGTGGAAACGGTCATGGGGTGCAGCGTGGCAGGATCACGCCGTGAGGCAGTGACTATATTTGTGTATCAAGGCTGCTAATTTCACTGAGTTTTCTAAGTAGGTGGTTGGTGCATTATGGTTAAAATCCATGTCCCTGCTTGATTTCAGTCATGACTGCAAGTTTTGTTTCATTGGGCGTTAGGGATGCAGTTGCATCTCTTCCGTGAGAGCAGGCCACTGTCCAGCCTCGCGTGGCCATGCACTCCGGTGAGGCCAAGAGCAGACCGTGGTCAGAACCCGCTTAGCCAGGTCCTTCCATTGGGAGGTGGGCAGGGTCCCTGTGGTCCGTGCTCTACTTCTGGGCCATTGGCCAGGCCAGCCTCCACCCTGGGCCCAGCCCGCCAGCATAGCAAGCCCACCTCGTGGACAGCGAGGGCCCAGGGCACCGTCTCCAGGAGCCAGGGAGCCTCACGGCAGAAGGGGAGGCCAGAGTCAAAGGCCAACATTGAACAGCAAGAAGTCAGGGTCACTAACAAGGAGGGAGATGCTCCCGGCCAGCAAGGCTTAGAAAACTACTCCAAGTGTTGAACCAGGACACGTGAGCGGGAAGGATTTGGTGGTTATCGTTAAGACGTGGCTTTAAAGAGTAGACTTTATAGATTTTATAACAAGTACCAGGGAGTAAGAGTCAGTGCATATCTAGCCAGCAGAGTCAAAGACACCCGGCCAACAGCTAGCCCCCCACAGATGTCTCCAGAGGTTAGCAATAAGCGGGCTGCCCACCAGTCTCCCTTTCCGGAAGCTGATGCTGGAGCTTAAGTGTTGGAAGCAAGGAGACGTTTGTGCAGACATCACTTAAATATCTGGAAAACCCGAGAAAATATCCAGAGTTCAGTAAGGTGGATTGACGCAGAAACTGTGTCAGAACACATCTCCGCACGTTTGTGGGACGGGATCCAGCTTGCAGGAGCAGTGACCAGGGCCTGTGGCCCTGCCAGACGATGGGAGAGCTCTGCGGAGGGTCACAGGGCGCTCCCTGTCTTCGGGCCCAAGAGGCAGAGGACATGGTGCTCGCCTGACACCACCCCCATCGACTGGTGGGGGGACCCAGGGCCACCTGCCAAGGGTCAGGCCAGGGGTTGGAGAAGATCCTGGCCCTGTCGTCACCGGGCAAGCTCCAGACACCTCTGCAGGACGAGGCGTGTGCTTCCCCGGGAGCAGGCATGGGAGCAGACACGGATTCAGCTGTGGCCAGTTCCCACTCACGCGGTCACCCACACACACCATTTGGGGGCCACTGGGGCTGAGGGTGCTGGGGTGGGCTGGGGACAGCCGGTGTGCAGACGGCAGGTGCAGCCGGGGACGAGCGCCTGTTGACTTGGCGTGCTTCACGCACTGTCTAGGTTGAAAACGACATCTCCGCATTCACGTACGAGAAGACTCTGATGATGGAGCAGAGGTCCCAGATGCTGAAGCAGATGCAGCTGTCCAAGACGGAGCGGGAGAGGGAGGTGCGCGTACGGGGAGTGGGCGGGCACCTGGCAGCCCCACTTGCACACGCGGCAGGAGCAGCCCCTCCGAGCGGGTGTCCTTGGGGTGTCCAGCCGCAGCTTGCTGGCCTGACCAGCAGGACCAGGTCTTGGCGGTCACGGAGCCGTCCGTCCCCAGCCTGGCTTTCTGAATGGCCGGGTGGCACGATTCTGCCCTCATGGCCCCCAGGGTTCCACACCCAGGCTGAGGTTGGGGCCATGTAGACCCCGTCTGCACACATGGGTCTGCTCGGACCGGCGTCCTCTGGCCTTCCCAGCTCTGCTCCTGTCTGAACCACCACAGTGGCCCCCACATGGCCTCCCTCCTCCTTCCCGTAACTTGTTTGGCCGAGAGCCACAGTGGGTCCCAGAGAGCCAGCGTGCTGACCCCTCCACGCGCCATCCCTGCCCTCCCCTCATGTCACCCTGCGGTTTCTCGGCAGCACCCGGCTCTGCCCTGAGCCCTGTCGCCCCCTCAGGCCAGCTCCCTCTGGGCCTCAGTCATGGTCTTGCTCGCACATGGCCTGTCCGGCCTGCCTTGGGCAACACTGACTTTCTCAACGTGCACCTGCCCCGCCCCAAGAACATGGGCTCCCTGACTCACTTTGTGCCGTTGACGAGTGTGGGGACGGGGGTGGTGGCAGACAGGTGGATGGATAAACGGGGGATAAAGGAGTGAGGGATGGATGGACGGATTGACGAGCGGGTGGGGTGGAGCTATGTCAAGTGCAGACTTCTGGGTGCATACATCCCCTCGTCAACGCGGAGCTGTGGGCTGTTCTCAGTTGCCTTCAGAGCTGGGGCAGGAAGAGGGCCGAGTTGGGTCTGGATGCCCAGGAGGAAGGCCCCGGCTGGGGTTTGGGGTGGCATCAGGTCCCCTGCGAAGGAGGGCTGGTCCCGGGGTCCCGGCTTCTCATCTGCACCCGATTCTTCTCGGGAGCGTTTTGGAGACGTGAGGTCACAGAATGGGTCCTGTTGCCTGTCTCCTGCTCTCCCGCCAGGCTCAGCTAATCCATGACAGGAACACTGCGTCCCATTCTGTGGTGGCCACCAGAACCCAGGCCCCGTCCACCCCAGACAAGGTGCAGATGACCTGGACCAAGGAGAAGCTGATCGCTGAGAAGTACAAGAACAAGGAGCCGGGCATGTCTGGATTCAAGGACCTCTTCAGCCTGAAGCCGTGAGTGTTGGCGGGGGGCTGGGGGTGCTTCGTGGTCTGGTACTGGTCACAGGCATGCGCCTGCTGACCCGCGGGCCCACGGGCCACCGTTCGCCGGGATCCGGGTGTCTGTGTTCTTGCTGGATCCCAGCAGCTAGAGGTCAGGGCTTGTGGGGGGCTGGGGACTCCCAGCTGTGACCCCACCGCCCATGCAGGCTGCCCACGGGGGCCCAGGTTCTGCCTGTGGCGTTGGGCTGAGCATGGGGGGCACGGTGCGGCTGGGCCCGGAGGGTCTTCAGTGAGGGGAGGGTCCGGGGAGAAGGACCAGGTGGGCCGGGGGAGGACAGCCAGGATCCTCGTGGTCACTCTTGAAGTAACTCATTCTTTGTGTTTTCTCTCCCGTGTAGAGAATGGGGAAATCTGTAAGTCTTCTCATTTTATTTAGGATGCTTCTTAGACCTGTTACCACGCATGCTTGGCCCATGCTGCCGTGTGAACCGTGTGTGCATGTGTGCACGTGTGGACAGTCCTCTGTGTGTGTGCGTGCCCGCACGAGCTGCAGCCCCCCTCTGTCCAGACGGCTCAGGGCACACAGCTGAGCTTCCTCCTGGAGCAGCGCAAGGACTGGGCTGCAGGGAGGGCGGGTCCTGAGCCGCTGGAGCAGAGGGGGGCCGGCGCTCGGTAGCTCTTAGCTGCTCCGTCCGCATCCCTGGAGGCTGAGTGTTTGGACAGATCTGCTCCCTGGCCCTGGGTGCTGCTCACCCAGGAAGCTGCAGCCCGGAAGTGCAGAGGGGTGTGGACAGACCCTGTGCATGCTCCAACACGGGGGGCAGCTGGACGGGCTGCTGTGCACCCCCTGCCCCCCCAGCGCCTGCGGGTGTGTCCCCCGCAGAGGGGTGGCCGGGCGGCGTCCACAGCAGAGCACTGAGGCTGAGGGTTGGGCATGGAGGGCGTGGAGCCTGTAGACATGCGGGGATCTGCGGGGAGGTCCCCAGGTAAAGTCAGTCAACAAAAACAAAAGCGGGAAGACAGGAATATGGTTTCTCCCCAAAAACGCTGAGAGCCATGGGCCTGCTGACCCTGTCCCCGGGGCTCTGGGGGGGCTCCTGGTCAAGGGTTGGGCTGGGAGGTCAGCTTGTAGGGGGCAGGGGACTGAGCGACGGGTGGCTGGCTGTCCCCGGGGCGTTGGTGCGTGCAGGTGCTCGTCTGCTTGTGTTTGGTCCGTTGTCCGTGCTGTGTGGCCCCCAGGAGCCCAGGGACTGGAACCCCAGCTTCCCCCCCATGCTGGCCACGTGCTCATCGCTCACCTGCCCCTCCTCTGCCCCAGGCGGCCCACCACCCCCAGCCTCAGCAGAGGCTCTGCCCCACCAGATTCAGTATACGGATGACCGGCTCCCTTACCCTATGCATTTACGGCCCGCTGTGGGGAGCAAATGCAGGTTTCTGCTGGCTTCCTGGAAACACAAGAGCCAAACTGGCCATCTCCGCGCCCCTGTGACCTCCACAAGGCATGTCACCCTGGAGCCCAGGGCCCTTCCAGCCAGACCCAAACCCCTGATTTTCAGATTATATGTGTTTTCAGGCTTTCAGCCGTAAGGGATCCTTCGATACCACACAGACGCTCATTTCTGGAGTGAGTCTTGTCCCCAAACACTGGTAATTGTGGTCTATCCAGGCAGCTAACTCATGGTCTTGTAATGGAAGATCCCTGATTGTGCCGTGGACAGGTGCCCAGTCTGTAATTTTATCAGGCGAAACTGGACAGAAAGAGGCCCGGCTCCCTGTTTTCCTCCTGGGAATTGGTGGTTGTGATGTGGTGTATTTGGCTCAAGGGCTGAGCTGGTGACAGGGCGTGACCCAGACGCGGCCCCAGCGGGCCCCCCCCCCCCCCTGTGCCCTGGCCTCTGTCTGCCCCCCCCCCCCCCAAGTCTGTGGCAGGGTGCCCTGCTCTTGGCAGGGCTGCAGCCGACACAGCCGGGCTGCCCGCGGATTCCATCGCGCAGGCCACCCGAGAACTGGCAGAGTTGCCAGGTTTTCCAGCTCGGGTATGGACGTCTTGGAGGCGGTTAGCTCGCCCAGACTGCGTCTCCTGAGTTGCTTCCTGGGACACACTCAGCCCGTGGGGACCCATGGGGGCTGTGGCCACCTGGCGCACGTGGGGTAGACGAGGATGGGGCCGAGTGCAGGCGGGCGGGCAGGGGTCTGCCTGGGACTCTTGGAGGACCATCGGTGCACAGTGGAGTGCGCAGAGCCGGTGGTTGCTGAGGACGAGGGGCAGGGCCTGGGTTGCTGAGCGTTGGAAGCGCTTGCCCATCGGCCATTCGCCAAGGGCAGCAGGCACGCTGCCCAGCCCGGGATGGACCTTGAAGTCTCATTCTCGACCAGAATCTCCAGCCTGGGCGCCAGGCGCCTGGGCGTCTCCCTGCACAGCATGTCTGGGCTCCCCTGCGCCCCCAGCCCGTCAGGACGAGTGAGATGCCATTGTGTGCTCACTTGAGCGTGGAGCAGGGCTGGGCCGTGACCCCGAGGCTCCCAGGTGGGGTGGGGTTAGGGCCTTTCATGCTCAACAGTGCGCTGTTTGCAGCAGGGGACACTGCTCCTAGTTGGAGAAGCTCGGTTTGTAGAACGTTCGGAGACCAAAGCCTTCTTGTTGGTGGGTAATGTCCCCGGTCGGTGCTCACCAGCCTCAATGGAGTCTCCTCCCCCGTGGGGTCTTTGGGGGAGGTGACGCCATTTGAATCCTGATGTTTTTCCCCGGGACTGAGCTGGGCTCACAGGGCTCGGGCCGGCCTGGCGCCCAGAGCTGTGGGCCGGAGCACCAAGTGGTCCTCCCCCCGCAGGAACCAGTCCAATGTCAGGAGGATGCACACGGCCGTGAAGCTCAACGGTGTCGTCCTCAGCAGGTCCCGGGGCGCGCAGCTTGTCCTGCTGAACATGCCGGGGCCCCCCAGAAACCGGCAGGGGGATGAGAACTGTATCCTTTGTGCGTGCAGCCCAGCAGGACGGGGAAGGCTGGGCCGCTCCACCTCCCGGGGACAGGGCTGTCTTGCCCGGAGGATTCCTGGGTTGGGGGCGGGAGCAGTGGGGCCTGAAGCGTGGCCCCTGGTGCCAGAGCCTCCAGCCCCTGGGCTAAACCTGCGCAGACCAGGTGGAGGGGCAGACTTGGCCCCCCGGTCTGAGTGCCAGAAACTGGGGGCCCCAGGTGAACAGTTCTTGATTGGTTTGGGGCATCAGTGACTGAGGAAGCCGTAAATGTGCGGGGTATCCTGGGCAGCTCAGGCCCTCCGTGAAGAACCTGGCACATGCAGGAATTTGGACCACGGGTGATATGAACACGGACACAGAGCCCTGGCCCCGAAACGCCCAGTGTGGGGGCAGTCACCACACCCCTAACCCCATACCCTGCTCGCCGTGGGTTCCGGTGCTGGCTCTGAGCTCCTGCCTGGCCCGCTCCCGGGCTGGGCGTCTTCCTGGAGACGGGGGGCACCGTGTCCCCTCATCCAGGTGAGCCAAAGCACAGGTGGTCCCCCATGTGCCTCCCAGCCCTTCTCAGCTGGTGCCCCTCCTGGTTGGCTGGAGGCTGCCAGGCCTGACCTTGGAGGTCACAGGTCAGCTCTACCATGAGCTGGGTTCGCACCCTTAACTGTGCGTCCTGTGATGGGGACTTGGGTGCCTAGTGGGTGTGCGGCCTGGGGGCTGCCCTCTGGGGTATGGCCCCCGCCCTCCCCTCTGGTGCCGGAATGTGGGTAGCGGGGGTGGGGGTGGGGGATTAGCAGGTGGCTCTTGGGCTTAAAGCCTTGATCTAACCACAAGCTTGAGGACTCTGCGCTTGGGTGGTGACCGGACTGGGACTTGCGGGCTGTTAGGGCTCTCGATGGATTCCTATCTGTGCTGAAGCCCCGGGGTGAGGGCGGGGCTCTGGTTCCCGGTCAGGCCTGCCGCGTGCTGATCTGAGCGTGCATCCGGTGGGCACCTGGCTGAGGCCTGCGTTGGGCCTCTTCCTGCAAACCGACCTCCCTCTGCCCGGGACTCTTGTGAGTGTAACCAGCTGTCCTTAACTCAGGTCACCCCAGATATGGAGTTCCTCGAGGTCCTGACCGAGGGGCTCGACAGGGTCCTTCTGGTCCGGGGCAGCGGCCGGGAGGTAGTCACCATCTACTCCTGACACTCAGCCTCACGGGAACACGCCGGGTGGGCTGGGGATTATGCTACACTTGGCCTCCTGTGGAAGTTTCCAGAATAGCCCCACAGCTCTCCCTCCAGGCGCGGAGCCAGCCCGCAGCTGCAGTGGTTTCCTCGCGTGGAGGGGAGGCGTGGATGCCCCCGAGGGAGGCTCGCGGTGACCTGGGACCAGCGGCACTGGCCATGCGCTCAGGCTGTGAGTTCCAGAAGCGGTTTCCGTGGCCAGACCTGTCTGGTTGTCATGGTTGCGCGTCAGTTCTGCCTCGTCCAGGATGCTCACGAGAAACCCCTGCTCTGACTGAAGGTCACTTTGGGCCACAGGGGTCCGTTCAGGAAGGTGACCGAGAGCCTTGGTCCCTCGGTCAGCCTCCTCAGCGCCTGTCCCTGCAGCGTCCCTGTTTGTGTTCCTATAAATTAAGGCCGAGGAGAGCCGTCCACCCCGGGCTCACTGGGTGGCCTTGGTCAACGTGCCTGCCTGGTGCAGGAATGTCTAGGAGGGGGACCCTGATTCCTCGGGGACGTGGATGGTCATCCCGGGTGGGCACGTTCCAGGGGGTTCGGCTCCAGGAAGCTGCCTGAGGGGCAGAGACCCAGGCAGGGGTCCTGCCACGCCCGGGCTGGGTTTGCAGCTGGGACACAGCCACGTCCTACACAGGCATCTGGGCCCCGTTTCTGAGAATTCACCACGGTTCCCCGCTTGATGTGTGCGTACCCATGGCCCTCGGTTTCCACGCGCCAGGCTCCACGGACGGGGTGCCCAGGGCCTCAGCGGCCCTGAGTGAGCGAGCCGAAGCCCGTGTGCCTGTCCCCTCCTGTCAGCACACGGGGGATGGTGGCAGCCACATGTGGGGCACTGTGGGCTGTTTCAGTTGGCCGTGGACTTGCTTTGTGGTCGTGGTCCCAGTCACACTGCTGTAGCTTGTGGTGACCTGTGCTTCGTCTGTGTGGTGTATTTATTTATTTAAGCACCTGGGGATTTCAGTGGTAATTAGGGCATCAGTGAAGAGACTGCTTCTGTGAACAAGCCCCAAACGGCCGTGTCCTTGGCATTCTCTGGCTTCTTCAGACCCCAAGGAAGTCGCCTGGTCCACAGATTTCAGGTCAGGGCAGAGGCTAAATGTCCAGACATTCGAGGAGCTGTTGGGCAGCACAGAGGGTCTGCGTCGTCGAGAGTGACCACTGGCCAGAGCGTGTGCCAAACCGCTGCAGCCAGGCCCGGGCATCCATGCTCTTCCCCCCGCTGTTCTGCACCCAGTGAAGCAGCGAAACCCAGCTCCCTGGCTCTCGGTCCCCTGGCCTGTCAGGGGCGGAGCCACGTCCCCAGGGCCCCGTGGCGCTGACACTGCGCTATGGAAGGGCTGCGTGGCAGGACCTCCCCCGTGCGCCCAACCCCTGTTCACATGGCGTAGACCTTAGTGCAGCTGCAGTGGGAGGGCTCGGCTGCATCTGCGCGCCCCCCTCCACACAACCTCGTGGGGCCCCACGTGCAGCCAATCAAAGTTGGTTCCACGTTGTTTTCTAGCTTCCTTGTCTTTGTATCATTTGTTGGTAGAAGAATAAATTGTATAAAAGCTGAGTACGTGGACAAGTCTCCGTGTCTCATTCAGCATGAAGGTGGGACTGCTGGAGAAGCACCCTCCCTCCCTCCCCGTGGGCCTCCTGGTCCTATCGGCCAGGGCAGAGAGGGTGGCTCACACATCATCACCTGCATTGCCCAAGAGGCGTAAAGAACAAAGCAAAAGGCAGTGGGAGGGTCCGAGCACGAGGACGTGATGCTGCCAGTTACTGAGGTCGTAATTCCTAGAAGGGTGGGATCCGCAGGGAAAACCCGTCATTAGAGGGGCCCCCTTGTTCCAGCGTCCAGGCTCACGGCGTGAGCACTTAACCGCCCAATGGGAGGACAAGCATGAGACCCTGGAGCCCTCCCGCGTGGCGGGGGGGGTAGCGAGGAGGTGCCACGGGTCCTGAACCACTAGACTGTGGCCTCCCAACCCAGCCTTCCTGCTCCCAGAGCCAGAGCCAAGGGGCCTTGTGTCCCCACGCGTTCACAGCAGCGAAACTGCAGGCGCCCGGCATCAGCCGTTGGTGAGTGGGAGACCACGGGGTCTCTGCCTTCCAGGGAATGAAATTCTAGCAGTCTTGAGGACGTGGGGCCACGCAGAAGCAGCCAGTCAGGGCACGTGTCCTATGCTAACGTACACGGAATGCCCAGAACGGACAAAGCCAGACGGCGTGCTGGTGACCACTCCCCGGGTGGGGTCGGGGGCAGGGAGAACCCATGACCCTGGGCACGGGGCTGCTTTGGGGGTGACGGGGTGTGCTACAGGGGTTGTGGAGAGCATACCTTCTGAACAACTAGGACGCTCAGCATGGCGGCCGTGACAGGGAGCCGTGTGGCGTGGCAACCGACCCTGTGTCCTGGGGGCCTGGCTCGAGGCGGCTGCAGCACCATCGGGAGTGACCCTCCTTCAGGCCTGCTGTGAGCGCTGGCCGGGCCCGGGCACCCACACATGTGACGTGGAGCAGAGGCCTGGCCTTTGGGGCAGGGGGCCCAGATGTCCCGGGCACAGAGGGCAGGGTGGGGCACGCAGATGGAGCTGCACGGGGAGGACCTAGCAGAATCCGAGGGTCCTGACTCGGCCACCGGTGCCCAGGGGGCCCGTGGGGCAGGTTCTGTGAGCGAGCGAGCCAAGAGGCCCCCGTGGGGCTTCAGACTCCATGTCACACCTTCTCAGAGAAGTTGATCGAGTCCTCTCACTGCCAGGAGAGATCCCGGCCCCCCATGGGCCTGAGCGGCGGTTGTGCCCGAGACCCTTCTGCACAGCTGTGAGCCGTCCATGCCTCGGCGAGGAGGCATCAGCCAGCACCCAACATGCGTGTGGGGGGAGCTGTGACCGGATGGCAGAGGAGAGACGGGGTCAGTCTAGGCACAGGCAATGGCAGGTGCCGAGGCCCTGAGGCAGGGACAGCCTGAGGGTGGGAGGGGCTCCGAGGTGGGGTCAGGACCGGGCAGGGGACTGTCAGAGCAGGAGCCGGGCCTCCGGTGTGGATGATGGAGGCTGCGGAGCCGACAGCAGGGGGTGGGGGTCCAGGAGATGGGGGTCCCGCTGGAGATAGAGGTGAGGGCAGGGCACAACAGCCCACCTGTGGCCAGGGAGGCCTGGACTCCGGCATCAGGGTGATGGGGCCTCTGGGCACTGGGAGCAAGGCCCAGGAGATTGGGAGCCCCGAGGAGCTCGAGGGCCCCGTGCTTTGGGCCGTCGCTCCAGGCTCCCGCCTTCAGCCTGTGGTTCCAAGCTGGTGGGAGGGGAAGGCCGTGAGGCTAGGGCAGGTTGGGGGACGCTGGCCTGGGAGTTGAATGAAGCCCTGTCCTGCGCGCCGTGCACGTGGCCCAGCTGCGGCATCGGGAACGTGGCCGTGTGCCCTGTACCATGGGCACGGCCCCACGGGGAGGGACGGTAAGGAAAGGGTTACGTGGTGCCGGTTTCGGTACTCCTCCCAGGCGGAGATGGTCACAGTGAGCTTCTGTCCTTGCTGAGACCTGACGTTAGCAGCCCACATTCCCTCAGGATTCACGCTCAGCCGATGCGGGGACCCCAGGTGGACAGGCGCCCCCTCCTTGCAGGGCTGGGCTGGGCTGACCGCCTGCCTGGGGCTGCCACCTGCGCCTGGCACCTCCGGGGCCCCTTCCTCCTGGGCCCAGCCCTGTGTGCGGTCCTTGCACCCGTCCCTTGGCTCCCGCACCCAGGCCCCGGGGTCTGGCCCTGCTGGTGCCTCTCCCGGGGCGGCCGGGTGCCAGGCAGGCCCCGCCAGCTTCCTCCCGGGCTCCTTGCTTTCACCAGGACCTCGCCGGGCGCTCAGGGGACAAGACGGTTTCTCTGGCTTTGTGTTTTTTTTCTGCGGTGGCCTCCGGTGCCCCGAGGGAGAGACAGGGTGGAGGTGAGGGGGACGGGAACCAAAAGGTCCCAGACAGTTCCTCGCAGCATCTGCCCCCATCGTCACTGACCGCTGGGTGGGGTCACGTGGACTTGTGCCTCAGAGCAGAGCGGCCGTTGATCCCAGCGTCCTCATCCGAGGGACGCCCGGCACAGCATCGCCTCCCCGACTGTCCTTCCGCGAGCGGACAGCGTCTGCAGAAGCGTCTCGAGGAGTGTCCTGCTTTTCTCTCCTGATTTCGGGTGGGAAACGCACCGCCGGCTCAGAGGCCCCACCTGCCACAGGTGGTCTGCCAGTGGGAGTGGCCCAGGCAGGCGTGGCGGGCGGTGTGGATCTCCATTCCGGGAGGCGCCCCACCGTGTGAGCCCCCCGTGGGCGCGTGCGTGCCCCTGGTGCACCCCCGGGCCGGGAGCTCCCGCTCAGCGTTTCCAGGGGCTCGCACCAGTGCGCCCGCCCGCCCGCCCGCACCCCAGAGCATCCTTCACGTTGTGTGTTCACCTGGAGTGGGTCCGGGCTTTGGTCAGGTGACCATTTCTCCGTGGGCACCCGGCCTGTGCTCCGTAGGGCACCGTTGTCCCAAATGTAGTGGCTGTGTTTGTAGGAGCTGCGTCTGGGCCTCCTGCCTGCTCCGTGGCTCGCTTAGCCTGGCCTTGGCGTGCCGAGTTCGTTCCCGTGGCCGCAGCATGTCCTGGCGGTGGTCAGTGCCTTCACCTCGCTGCGCATGTTCTCACCCCTTTGCTTTTCCATGCATTTTAGCATCAGGAATCTGGCTGAGATCTCAGCTGGGACCGAGTTGCTGCTTTGAGCTGCCTGTGTTGACCCACCCAGGCACACGCCCCTCCGTTTAGATCTTTCCAGACGACGCCCGATGAAGTTCACGGTGCCTGAGTTGAGATCTTGGCCATCCAGGCGTTTGGCATCGTGGGTGCTGTTGTAAGTGGTCTCCGCAGTAGTCAGGGTTCCCCAGAGAAACAGAAGCATAGTACACAGAGATACAGGAATTGGGTCCCGTGATTACCAAGGCTGGGAGACCCTGGCAAGTCCATGGGGCTGAATCAGTCCGAGCCCTGAATCCTGAGATCCCAGGCTCCCGGATGCCCGGGAGCAGAAGGTGGATGCTCCAGCTCAAGCGGAGGGAGAGAATTTGCAGGACAGTCGCTCAGTCAGCCTGGACGGATGGGGAGGGTGGCACTGCCCCAGAGGGCAGCTGGGAAGGAGACGCTGGGCTTCCCGTGGCTTCATCAGGTACTGGCCGTGCCCCGGCTGGGGCTGAGGGTAGGACCTGGAGAGGGCAGCCGCTCCCCAGGGAGGAGCAAACGCGGACAGGCCAGTCCCCTGCAGCGCACCTTCTCATCCCCAAGTCCCGGGTCTCGGTCTGGGGCTGATTCTGGCCGGGCTACGATTCGGGTATCCCTGACAAACTCCTGGGCACTTCCATGCCACTGGTCCAGACCCATGGCTCAGGGCCACCCAAGAGACTCAGCACACGGTGAGTGAGAGACCCCACTGGACGCCAAGACCGTCTCCATACCTTTGGCCTGGGAACTCCAGAGTTCGAGCTGGTGTCCATGTAGGTGTTTCTGACTCAGCAGCCCCCATGTGCACGGCATCATCTGATCTGTCCGGCCCAGAGTGGAACAAAAAGCCAGAGAAAGAGCCAGTTCTCTCTAGTGGTCATCATGGGCGGTCCCTCTGCCTTCCCACCTGCCTCTGCCCCTCCTTCTGTGCTCTGAGACCCCTTCTTTCTAAAACCATGGCTCGTCCCCAGAATCTCTGGCTGAAGCCCTACCCAGTGCCCCACACCCTTCCTGGGATTCCCAGTAAGCTTCCACCCGCCCCTGCCCACAGCCCCAACACGGAATCCTCAGGCTGTCCCCGGCACTGCCCACCTTCCCTGCCCTGTGGAACGGGGGCGCCAACCCCACCGGGGCAGGGCTGGCCAGGCCCTGACTCCTGCCCGCCCTCCTGAGCAGTACCCGGGCCTCCTGCTTTCCCCGGACCTCCAGGCCCACTGTCCCTCCTGGCCTCCATGGGCACTTCCCGTGGCAGGCCACGCTGAGGCCAGAGGGGGCTCTGTTTGGAGCGAGGCTTCTTGGGAGCACGCACTCTGGGCTGAGACTCCTGGTTCACTCATTCCTTCACCCTCCAGTGCCCACTGGGCTGCCCCTGTGTGTGGTGTTCTGCCTGGTACCGAGGACAAGGCGTGTGGCCTCGGAGCTCGTGGGTTGGCGCCCAGGAGCAGACGGGAACGAGATTCCAGGTGGCAGGAGTGGGTGAGGCTAGCGTGCTGGTGGGGACACAGGTCTCCCCAAGTGCAGTGAGGAAACACAGCTGAGAGTGACCCCCTGGGATGGGGGTGGCGTGGGGGTCTCCCAGGGGCAGGGGATGGCGTGGGGCATGTCGGGAGGAGTGGATGGGGGCAGGTGTTGCTCCGGCCTCTCCAGACAGAGTCCCGTTTACACACAGCCACTGTCAGCCTTAGTCTGCACGGCCCCAGATGTGGTGCCAAGTGTCCCGTTACCATGAGCCCAGTTTGGGGCTTAGGTTTTGGGGTTTCTTGTTTGTTTATGCAGTAAAGTGGGGGGAAAGGTTATCCATCAATACGGAGCGTGCACGTACATGTGTGTAAGAGACAGACGCGCACTCTCCCACGCACCCGGCGGGGCGGCCTGGTCCGCACACGTGTGCCCACACACTGCTGGGGCAGGTGGACAGAACGTCTCCGAAATGCTTGTTTTACTACCGGGTACGACGCAGTACAAAATGCACGTATTTTATTGAGCCGGCGGGGGTGGTGCTCATGCCTCAACCACCCGCACTTCCTCAACCTCGCGCCCGGAAGACAACGCGGGACTGCCGGCACAGACCTCAAGTTGCTGGCAGGTCAGCTTGCTCTTCTGGAGCCTCCTGCCTCAGTGGGACCGCTGCCCGCACCCCCGGGCCTTCTGCTGGTCTGCAGCCCCTCTCTTGATGTCCCAGAGCGAATCCCGCTTTCCCAAAGGGGAGCTTCACCGAGGCTGTGCCCGAGCGTTTGGATGTTCGCGTGTGTGCGTCCACCAAGCATGAGAAGCCTGCCCGTTGTCCACGTCTCCGTCCACGGATGACGCTGGGAAGATGCTGAAGATGCTGTCCACTGACGACGCAAGTCCAGAGGCCGCCTCCCGCGGGCCTCGGCCCTGCCCACTGCCTCCTGCCACGGTTCCTGACAGCTCTGTGTCCCGCGTGGCCGCCCGCCCTCTGTCCATCAGCGCGTGGGGGCCACGTGCACCCAGGAACACAGGCTGCCCCGAGCCCACCCCTCTGACTTCATGATGACCAAATTACAGGAGGGGCCGCCCAACAGGGAGCCCTCGCCACCCTGTGCGCCCCGAGCACGCGGCGCGCCTGAGCGGAGGCCCAGCACCACAGGGCCTCGTCTGGAATCCAGCGAGCAGACACGCGTGCATTTTTCCGCGCTTGGTTTTAAGGGTGACACGAAAGAGCTTCATAACAGCGCCGTCTGCGGCATCCCACGTGTTCACGTGGGCCCGGCGTCCTTGCGGAGGGCAGCAGGGGCGGACGGCAGCCCTCCCAGCAGCGGCCGTCGGGCACCTCCGTGGGGGCCCCGCCCGGGGGTGCGTGCCACGCACTAGGAGGCGTGGTGGTGGTGGTGGTGCTCGTGGTGGTGGTGGTGCTCGTGGTGGTGGACCACGGGCACCGCACAGCCCTCCCCCGCCAGCATGGGCGGCAGGGCCCGCACCACCTCGTGCTCCATCGCCGCGGGCTGGCCGAGCGCCGCCTTGAGCGGTGAGTGGACTTCCCTGCTCTTCCTCCGGGACCGCCTGTGGCCGTAGGGCTGTGCTGGGGGCTGCGGGAGGCGGTGGCCGTCCTGGGGGGCCTGGGGCGGGGCAGCCGGCGGGGGGCAGCCGAAGGCTCTCCCGGGCTTGCCTGTGCCCGGCGCCCCAGGCGGCCGCCCTGAGCCCCTGGGGGGCTTGAGAAGCTGCTTCTCCTGCCCCTTCAACCGGGGCTGCACGTCCAGGGCCCTGACGGCGGGCTCTGCGGCCAGCAGCGGGTGGTCGGCCAGCACCTGGGGCCGGCGCTGGAGTGCCGTGTGCGTGTCCGCCTCCTGGGAGCGGGACCGGCTCGGGGGGTGCGCGGCCTTGCCCAGGTGCTCCTGCTTGGCCTGTGACGGCGGCGCCCCTGCAGAGCCAGGGTGCCTGTGAGACCGCGGCAGGGCCCCCGCGGACACGGGGCGCCTGGGACACCCGCCCGGGGCCCAGGACGTCTCCCCTTGGGGCAGGGACGACCCGCACGCCTGAACGGGGGGCCCACCTGTGGATGCAGTACTGTGCTGTGATTCGTTGCAGGGACCCCAGGACGCTCAGGCGGGGCTCCTGCCCCTGAGGTGTCTGTACCCAGGGCCTCATACCCAGGGCCGGTCTCCCGCACCTACCGGGTCCAAACCTAGATGTGTAGTTCTCGATCCCAGCCAGGTCCAGGTAGTGATTTCTCCGCTCGGTGTTCTCGTCCACGCAGTATGGGCCGCGCTCGCAGCAGGGGTGGGGGTCGGCGCCGGGCCTCCTGCGTGCGCCGCGGGAATGAGGGCCTGAGCTCCTGGGGCCGCATGAGGCCAGAGCAGGGCACTTGGAGCGGAGGGGCGCCTGCAGCGGGCGGTCTCAGGGTCCACGCAGGGGCCCTGACCAACACCCAGGAGGAAGGCCAGCGAGGACAGCAAGGCCCCAGCCAGCCCCGGGGGCCCCCAGCACGACCCCAGCACCACCGTCGGGGATGCCCCACAGAACTCACGAGCGCTGGACCGTTCGAGTCTGCGGCAGAGAGCGGGTCACCACGCCGGGCCCTCCAGACTGCCCAGTGACACCCACAGGGCACCAGAGCATGGCGACGGAGGGTCTCGAGGCCAACCCACCACTGCCCCTCAAAGCCCCCCCGCCTCTCAGACACTGAGTGCACTCAGCCCCAGCCAGAGCGTCAGCCGCCACAGAGGCCCCAAGCTGCTGCCCTCACCCTGATGGCGGGCCGTGCCCGGGGCCTCTCGGCCAGCGTCCCGCCCTCTGCGCCAGGTGCCTGGCTTGGTGGCTCCGTCCTGAGGGGACAGCCCTGAGGCCTGCAGGTGGCAGGGTGGGCGGGCTGCTCCCACTGAGGACAAGCCAGAGGACGGAGCCGGACCGCAGTCCCTCACCTGGCGTGTGCGGACGGCCTCTTGTCGGCCCCCCCGGGGTCCCCGGTGAGCTCGGCCTCCATCCTGCAGCGAGCGGGCTCCCGGTCTGAAAGGGGGGCAGCGCATTCCCTGCTCATCCACTCACGCACTCCTTTGCCCAGACAGGCATTTCGCCCTCGGAGGGTTGGGGCGCTGACCGGTAAACGGAGCTGACCATAACCAGAGGCTCGGGGAATGAGCAGTGAGCGCTGTGGGGACAGGGTGTGTGGGACGGGCTGCCGTCTCAAGCAGGGTCTCCGGGGTGTCTGAGCAGGACAGCCCCTCACCCTGGCCTGTGGGGGGACTCTCCTTCCTCTCGCTGAGAGACTCAGGGCTGACGGTCAGCTTCACACGGAGGGTCCTGCTGCTGCCAGACGAGTGGCTCACGGAGGCATCGATGGCCTCGTAGATGGTGTGCACCAGGCTGGACATGTCCTGAGGACGGCCCGATGTCACTGACAGGCAGACCGGGCAGGGGGCCCTCGGCTGCCCCCAGGCGGCCTCCCACACACACGCCTGTCCCGTCTAGCCCTGTGTGCACCCCGGGCAGCCCGGGGGCAGCCCTGCTGGTATGGGGATCACATCTCGTGGATGCTGAAATTTGACCCCGAATCTATGTTCAGGGGATTAGCAGTCGGGTGTCACGTCCTGCACACAGGCCAGCCGAGGAGAGTGCAGGGGTGCCCCTGGCGCCCTTACCGCCCGCCCTGGGGAGTTGAACCCCAGACAGAGGCCCCACCCCCGGCCCCGCCCCGCCTGCCTCCTGGGACGGGGGCGGCATCTGCCTGTCCGTGGGCGGCCGGGCGCATCACCTCCCTGGTGGCCTTGCCGCTGTGGTCGAAGCCGTAGAGCGTGAACGTCCACTCCTGGTGGCTGTCCCCCTCCACAGAGACGTCACACTGCAGCCCCTGCAAGGCACGTGGGGCAGAGGACCGCGGGCTCACCCTGGGCCCCGGCCCCTGCCCTCCTGGGAAGACCAGCCCCTCCCACGGCCCCAGGCCGGTTTCTGTGTCCTTCAGGCCCCCGAAGCGCCCAAGTTCTCTGGTGTCACAGTGGTCAGTTTTGACTGAACTCACAGCAACACCCCCCGGCTCTGGAGCCCACTGACCTTCACTGGAGGCACACTCGAGGTTTAAACCACCTCCAGGCCCCCGACCGCAGCCGCACCTGCCAGACTGCAGGGTCCACAGACGCCCATCGAGGGCCCACTGCGCCTGCCCCGGCCCGCAGCCTCCCAGGGGGGGACGGCCGCCCGGACCCGATGCCTCCTGAGGGGGAGACGCCCGCCCGGACCCGATGCCTCCTGAGGGGGAGACGCCTGCCCAGACCCGATGTCTCCCGGGGGGCAGGGGGAACAAAGACCTACATCAATGTTGAGGTGCTTCTTGCCTGGCCCTCGTGGGCCCTCCCGGCTTGCTGCTCTCTCTGCATTGACCACACTGGAGATCGGTCCTGTGCCCTCACGGCTCTCGGCCTTCTCCGGGGGGAGCACCACTGGAGGGAGGAGAGGGTTGGGAAGGGTGCTTTCCGGGCCAGACGGGGACGGGGGCAGCGGGGTGCAGGAGGTGGGGCCAGGGAGCCACGGAGTCCACGCCAACCTCTGATCCCCTCCACCGAGGCCTGACCTGAGAGCCCGTCCTTCAGAGCAAGGGGGCGTCAAGGGAGCTGTGCAGATGGCGGGGCGACCCTCCCCTGGGTTAGCCAGGGCCAGGTGTGTGGGCCCCCGCCCGGGCAGCAGGGGCCCGGGCACTCAGGGTGAGGAGCAGGGGTCCGGGCAGGCCGTGGCAGGGAGGTCCCGCCCGACTGCCTCGCCCTGCGCCCCCTCCCCATCCACACAGCCCAGTTATCCCTGGACACCAGGACCCAGGGGCACGTGTGTGCTGTGTCTGCTGGGCAGCACCTCGTCCCCAAGCTCCGGGGATGGATGGGCAACCAGCGCTCGTTTATTCTCCGGGATTGGAGCTCAGGCCCATCCCAGCTTAGCGGCCGACACATGCCCGTGCTGGCAGGGTGGGGAACCCACTTAGGCCTGAGCCCCCAGCGGGGAGGGTCAGCCTCCTCGCACCCCACACAACTCCCCACCCCGAGTGACACACGTCTGATCGGCCGGCACACTCCGCGGCAGAAGCTCACTTGTGGCAGGGACTCCGGTCGGTCAGCAGTTCACACGCTGACCGCTTCAGGCACCCAGACCTGACCCGTGGATTCGCCAAATGGCTTCCATACAAAGCCCGGCCATCCCACCGGCATGCACAGGCTCGCGGGAACTCCGAAGTCCTAAAAGCTCAGAGACTCCAACATTTGCTTCTCAGATGCCCAGATCCAAAATCCAAATCCCCTAATTCATGTAAGGAGCCCCCAAAGAAATGTATTTCCAAGTATATTTTAAGACCAAACTGCCTTTGAGACCGGAGAACGTGGCCCACCTGCGTTGGCCTGGGCGAATCCACGGGTCAGGTCTGGGACACGCTGAGGAGTGGGGTCCCCATGGTCAGGGCTCTGAGGGCAGCTTCCGGCGTGAGCTCTGGGCACGGCTAGTTTATGAGGTTTGGGGAGGACGACTTACCCTCGAGGGGACACCGGTCCTCCCAGAAAGGCCCCTCCTTCGGGTCCCCGCCGGGCGGCCCCTGCAGAAACAACAGGGCAGTGAGACCAGGAGGCTCAGCGGTGGAGACCCCGGCACGAGCTGGGCGGCTGTGCCGGACTCCAGCTCCCTGGGCTGTCAGGCGCTCTCAGCCCAGAAACGCCAACCCCTCCACGCCGCGCTGAGCCTCGGAGTTTAGAAAGCAACCCCCGCCCCCCGTTGCCCAGCTCTCTCGGCACCGTGTCCAGAGGCCGTGGCCGCTTGTGACCACTGCAGCTGCTGCTAAGTGAGCCCTGCATGCGCTGGCCAAGTGGCTCGGTCTGCTGAGCGAGACGGGCACAGGACAGGCACCAGGCTGCCCACGCGAGGCTCCCTGTCCACCGCTGGCCCTTCCCGCAAGAACAGGGGCGAGGGCATGGGCGCGCCTGCCAGGCAGAAGCCCCTTGGCCTCCTCAGCCCATCTCAAGACCAGTTGCGGAAAAATGGGAAAGGATGGCCTCCCGTGTGGGGGGTGGTTTAGGGAGGGAAGCTGCAGAGTGAAGTTTACGGTCTCCGAAATAATTCACAGACGTGAACAACGCGGACAGAGAAACAGCAACGATGTGATCAGGGAAGCCTCCTTGAATCAAAGGGTCCCCGGACGGCGTGGACACTGGCCCGCCAGGAAGCAGAGCACCTCCCAGGGCGGCAGAGGGTGGGAAGGAGAGGCCTCGCTCCGTGCCTGGAGTCTTCCTGGGCCCTACCGTTGTATCATGTCTCCTGACAGGACACCAGGCCACCCGGGCGCCCCTGCAGACACTGGCCTGGCTTCCAAGTTGGCAAGGGGGCCCCGGGGCTCATCCCAAAAGGGCACCCGACACCCGACAGATGCTCTGTCTCAACAGGCAGGGGGGATGGGGGTCCTGCTGCAACCGCACGGCCTGGTTAGGATCCCGGCACGGGATGGCAGGAGGTTCCCGACGGACCCACTGCCACCCCCAGGCTCCGGGCAGGGGAGGGGACTGGACCCCACTCCCATCCGCAAATGGGCCTGAAGCCAGCGCCACAGCGGGGGCACATGGGGCCAGCTCTGCTCCTGCTCCCCAGACGGACTGGGAATGAGCAGCACTCTCCTGGGGCCGTCAAGCCTACAGGCTGCTGCCCAGGGCGCGTCGGCAGGAGTGGGCGGCTCAGGGGCCAGCGAGAGGAGGACGAGGCCACAGTCAGCCATGGGGCAGCCTCGTGCCTGGCCCCTCAGGGTTTGCCCAAACCATCCGGAGCCCCCCACCCCCCGGGGGCGGCCTGGCAGCATCCTCACGCTGGCCCGGGGCCCACAGGGGCCCACAGGGGACCACAGGGGCCTGCCCGAGGCGCTGGGCTCCGCAGGAAACAAATGGGGTGCCATGTGTTGAGTCTGCCTTCACCGCACCTGCCGTGTGCTCACAGGCGGCCAGGCGAGGGGTCTGGTGCCGCCAGCCCGACTCTCCCAGTGCCCTCCTACCCATGCCCTCGAGGGTGGCCTGTGTCCACAGCAGGAGGAAAAGGGACCCAGGCCCTCTTCAAAGCCAGAATACATATGTCAGGTGTTTAAAAAGCACAGCATCTCTAGCATGTTCCTTCTGCATGCAAAGCCCAACAACAAACAAAACAAAAACCATGAAAAAAAACTGGAACATTCACCTAAATGTACAAACATTGTTTTGCAGGAGGCGTGAAGAGGAACATGAAATGTTCCTAATGTGCCTAAATACTCGGGCACAGGGAAACAGAGCCCTCTACACACACACCCAGCCTCCTGGGCGCACGCTGCCCCCGGGTTTGGTGAGGGCCAGCCCGGACGGCCCCTCCACCTGGAGAAGGGGGTCTCCCGGGAGGCACGACCCACAGAGCGCTCCTGGCTCTTGGAAGATCTGCGGGCTGAGCGGGCGGGTCTGCAACAGGTGGGGCCCGGCAGCGAGGAGACGCCCGCCCGCCGGGAGGGAGCCTGCGCCGGGCTCTGACGGGACAGGGCGGCGGGCGCCATCGCGGGTCCCTGGGCCCAGGAAGGGCTCTGGGGGGTGGGAGGAGGACGCCTGCCCGGCCGCCTCCACAGCCCACACGGACTGCCCCTCCTGGCATCTCCCTCTTGCCCAGTCCCCACACGTCCACCCCAGGACCGGGCCGCTGTGTAGCTCCTTCCCGGGACGCCAGTGGGAAGTACAATGGTGCCCCTCACGACAGACAGACGCCCTGTTGCACGGCCACTGACATGGGCAGGACGTGCTTTTGCTGCAGCGCTCAGGAGCCCCTCGGGGCGCATGGGGTCCTTGTGCCACCGCAGGGGGTCCCGGGAGCACGCGGCCCGCTCTCCCCTGTGGGGCAAGGCTGAGCTCCCTCCCCGGTGGACGTTAAGATAGAGGCCAGGCACTTCCAAGTTCTTTCTGCGGAACAGAACAAGCCACGAGGCTGAGGTCCCCGCCTCCGTGGGGAGCGAGGTGGCGCCTGGAGTCCCGGGACGTGGCCTGTGCAGGGTTGGCCTCCTCTGGGGGAGGACGGGGCATGGGAGGGTTATATCTGCAGAACGTGAGAACAGAAGTCGTGTTACAAAGGGTGGTCGGCCGAGGCCCAGGCCGGGGGGCCCCCAGGGGACGCCCCATCAGACTTTCTCCACGGGACCCAGTTGCGTGGCCCGGAACCTGCCCGGTGAAAGGTCCCCAGGCTCTGACCACCCCGCGCCACGCATCCCCCAGGGTCCCTGCCAGGCTAAGGGTCAGAGTGCTCAGATCCAGCAGGATTCTAGATGCTTCTGCCACGACCCAGCACTCTGCTCACCCTGCTACAATCCCGGAAGTAAAAAGGGCAGCAGGACCCACCCACCACGGACGTAAGGATGAGACTCAGGTGTGCACAACCGCTTTACAGGAAGGAGCTGAGTCACCCCGAGGCCCGCCTCCGTGCCCGAGTCCGAGCCCAGCGACGCCTCCCGGGGTGGGCGGCGGGGCCCGAGACTGAGTCACCCTGAGGCCCGCCTCCGTGCCCGAGTCCGAGCCCAGCGACGCCTCCCGGGGTGGGCGGTGGGGCCCGAGACCCGGAAGCGGGAGCGCGGACCCTCGGCTGGTCTCCCGCAGTAACAAGGCCGTAACCCGGGATGCACACGGGCGCGTGGCGGGGGGTGGCCAGCCTGGCTTGGCCACCTTCCGTGGCAGAACTCCATCCGTCCCGATGCGAGAGCACAAGGGAGCTGCCCCGGAGGGGGTAAAATAGGGAAAAGGGGGTCATTTGTGGGGAAAAGTAATGATTCTGGTCCCTGCGACTGGCAACTCCAGACAAATTCATCCTGGTCACAAAGGTCACACAAAATGCCCTTCCATCCGTGCTGCTCTGGCTAAACCGAGGGCCGAGAGCTTTCTCTGGGACGAACCTACCACCACCCCTGGCCAGCCGCCACCTGCCCTGCCCGGGGACCCAAGGGCCCACCTCCCGCAGCAGGGCACCCCCAGCCCTGCTGCAGCCACAGCAGCCCACCCAGGCCCTTTGCCCCCCCCCTCCGAGAGCCCAGCCTCCTGCAGCGAACATGAAGCCCCTTGCCGGCCTCTCACTCCTTCGGCCTGCTTCCCCTGCCCTCCCCCGGCTGCCCCTGCCCTCCCCCGGCTGCCCCTGCCCTCCCCCGGCTGCTCCTGCCCTCCCCAGGCTTCCCCTGCACTCCCTGGCTTCCCCTGCCCTCCTGGCTTTCCCAACACAAGGTCTCTGCACTGTCCTCCTTGCTCCCCACACTGGCGATGGCTCTGTCCCTGCTGCAGGGGCCTCTTGGCGGCTCAGCCCACCCAGTGCTGGCCAGGCCTCCTGCTGACCCTCGGGGCAGCTCCCTCCCAGACTCCGCTCCCGCCTCTGGCTGCCAACCGCACATCATCCAGCATCAGCCGGGCACTGCTGGCCGCCAGGGCAGGAGTACAAGTCACAGGTCGGTGGCTGTGGCCTCGGCCACAAGTCCCCACGGTGCCATCCCTGTCCCTCTCACCCTGCAGGGACTCTCAGAGGAGGCCACATGGGCCCTCGGGCAGCTGTCCCAAGAGGCCACCGTCCACATCTCTTCCTGAGACTCTGCCCTGAGCTCAGACCCCTTAGGTCCTTGTCCTCCCTACAAGCAGCCGCCAGCCTGGATGGGTCCTGCCTGGAGGAGCCCGGATTGCCCGGGTGAGCCTGCCAGGCGCCCCCACAGCTGCCCGTGGGTGCAGAGGTGTTGGGAGTTTGGAAGAAAAATCTCAGCTCCTGGCCTGCCCTGAAAAGCCAGAAGGTCCAGCCACACGTTCCTATGGACCCCACACCATGGACGCTGGCCCTTGGAGACTCCCACGCCACCAGAACTGTACAATGCTGGCCGTCCAGCCCGCGGTGTGAGGTCTGAGAGATCACACGCATCCCGGAGAAGGGCTCCTATCTAAGGCCACGTGGGTGTGGGGGTGTTGGGGTTACGGGAAGAAGCGTTTTGTGATGCAAACAATCCCCCCCAGAAGGAGTGTGCTTTTCAAATTTCAATGTTCCTATCCTCCAGAATTCGGTGCATCTGTATTTCAGCAAATGTACTCCTGGGTTTTGAGAGTGGTCTGTTTTCCTTGGAAATCCATTTCCCCGACTCCTGGAAAGACCCCGAGGAAAACTGCGTGGCACACACACATGCCTTTCTAGGAACTCCTCCTTCTCAACCTGTTAGAGCGTCCAGTTCAAAACCTGCTCTCCACAGAGAACGCTGGGCGCTCTGGAACGGGTCTGTTGTAAATGCAAGGCCCCCGTGAGAACATCCTGAGCGCAACGGGGAGACAGCTCCCGCCTCAACGCCAGGCTACTAGCGAAAATGGGGGGACAGATCGCTGGAAGGGCAGTTGCGGGTTTCCTTCCGGAGACTCCAGGAGGACTCCCTGGGCTTTTCCAGAGAATTCGGTTTCCTGCCTAGAAACCCGCTGCGTGTTGAGTCCAGAGGAACAAGAGCAAGGATCCGAGGACATTCCGCCATGTCCCCATGGAGGGCTGGGCTGCAGGCACGGGGTGGGGACTTGCCTCCCTCCACCACTGGGGAACCACCCTTGCCCAGTGCCGCTCTGTGAATTGCCCCTTCTTTTGCATTAAAAATGCAGAGGGTCCCCCTCATGACCTGGAGCCCCTGGGACTCCTAGGGTCCTGGAAATACTCCGGTTCCTTGAATTTAAGGGGCAGGCCTGGGAGAGGAGGCGGCTGCGCTGCAGCAGGGAGTCCAGGCAAGGGTGGGGGGAGGGAGAGAGATGGGGGAGAGGAGCTGAGGAGGGGAGGGGGGTGCGCTGTGCAGGGGACAGGGAGCTCGTGTGGGGGAGCAGGACGAGCCACCCCAGGCAGGTGTGTTGCTGGCCATTTTCCAGAACCAAGTGCTCTCGACGATGTAACAGCCACTGGGGCCTCCCAGACCCGCAGGGGAGGGTGGCCCTTTAACAGAGACCCACCTAGAAGCTGCTGTTCACCAAGTGTCCCCGTGAAGTGGAAGACGGTGCTCCCAGATTCACAGAGCGCCTCTCCATACCGTGCCCCCAGCTGCCCACCCTCCGCCAGCTCAGCCCCCACCGTGGGGTCTTCCGACAGGCCTACCAGGGTTTCTGACCATCAGGGACGTAGCCTAACCTCCCCCCCCCCCGTCGTGACGGGTGCTGCAGGTGGCTCTGCATGGTTGCATGGCAGGGAGCCAGGACAACCACCGGCCTTTGGCTTCTGCAGTCAGCACTGCCTGACCGGCCCCGAACTCCCAGAGGCAAAGGGCATCGGGAGCCCCTGGGACAACCTCTGCTGGGGCTGGTCCTGCCAGTGGTGGCAGTCCTGGGCGCCAGCTGCTGGGTGGAGGAGTGCTGGGCACCAGGTGCCAGGTGGAGGGTGCCGGGTGCTGGGCGCTGGGTGCCGGGGTAGGCTGGGGCAGGGAGCTACCTGCAGGAGATGGTGGAGTGACAGGGCAGGTGAGGGTCTGTGGGTCTTAGAGAGGAGGCCGAGGGCTGCAGAGGAGAGGCCCAGCGTGGGGTCCCCTAGGCGGTCCCACAGCAGGCTTGTGCTGCGGGTGGCCAAGGCCACTTTGGGGCAGTTTGGGAAGTGCCTGGGCTCCTGCTCTGGTTGTCGGGGTGCAGGACATGGGGTGGGATTGATGTGGGGTGAGAGGTGGGGATTTGGGGTCAGCATGCAGAACTGGGCCTTGGGGGGAAGGGCAACGAGCAAGGTCGGGGTCCCCCAGAGGAGTGAGGATGAGCGCCAGGGCCAGGGCAGGAGGCAGGCAGGAGGCGGGCGGGGACTGCAGGTGTAGGGAGGGGACGGGCAGGGGCCCCTCCAAGGAGAAGGCCGACTCCTGCCTGCCAGGAACCCGAGGCCGTTTCCAAATGCCACCGGATTGAAGATCTGGGGCACATCTGCCCTCACGCGTCTAAGAACGTCGAGGCAGGGCTCCTTACAGGGTCTGTTTTGACAAGAAACCCCCGAGACGGAGGTGGAGGCCGTTGTCGGACGGAGTCGGACTTAGAGGCGACCCGCCAGCGCGTCTGTCTGGAAGCTCCATGGAGGCTTTGAAGTGCGCGGCCCTGTTTCCGCGGCTAAACAGTTTCAGATGTGCCAAAGTGGTCTGACGGGCTTGAGGATTCTGACACGTGTGTGCTGAGTCCCACAGGCCCCGCTCGGCCGCCCGAGGGCTGCCGGGCTCCGGGGGCAGCGGCCCGAGATCAAGGACCCCGAGACCACAGCCTCCCGCAGAGACGGGCAGGCAGGCTTCCCATGGGAGCGCACATGGTTTCCGGCTCTTTCTTTCCAAATTACAAGGCTTCAAGCCCCAAAAGGGGCCTTTCCAGATTTTGTCCGTCAGTACTTCTTGGTTAGGACTGTTTAATCAGACTTGGTAATCACCAAATTTGGAATTTATGTCTAGAAACGCAGTAATTTGGGGATCAAAGGGTCTCCTGAAATAAATATGTCTGTCTCTTCACAGGCCAGCGCTCTGCTGGAACTTAGTTCCCGAATGAGGTCGGGCAACTAAAAGGGTTCTGCCTCCACCTTTGTCCCCAGCACAGTTTGCCATACTTTTGCTTGTTTTATTAAGAAAAGATATGGAATATATTACAAACCCCACTTACCCTGCTCTACAGAGATTAACAGCACCCATGCCCCCCCAAACACCCTGGCCCCTGAGAGAGTCCTTGAGGACCCCACACGTGGACCTAGCTGGGGGACGGCTGCCCAACGTGTGGCAGAATGACTGAAAGCCTGCACCACGGGGGTCGGGAGTGCCCACCCGGGACCCACGTGGGTGACTCAGCCTGGCAGCCCGCCCAAGCACATCGTAATGAATTAGCGAGCGCGTGCGTTCCCAGGGGTGGGCCCAGGCCGGCTGCTGGAGGAATACCTGCCCCTAAGACGTCAGGGAAGACGTCATCACGTCTTTCACTGATCAGCGGTCATGTGAAAAGCCAGGTGCAGACCCCCGGGGGCCAGGACTCCCCCCCCACCTGGAGACAGGTACTTGAGCTACAGGGAGTGACACGACTGGGAAGGGAGCTGTCAGAGGGCCAGCCACAGACTGCATGCTTGTTGCCAGGCATCCACACCCATCCCAGACCTCATTCAGAAGGAGAGCGGGCTGCTGGGGGCGGGGGTGACCCATGACCTGAAGAAAATCTATCAAAACAGACTGAACCGTGGGCACCTGGGTGGCTCAGTTGGTTAAGCCACTGCCTTCGGCTCAGGTCATGATCCTGCGGGGACCCCTGCACTGCCCCCCACTCTCTAGGCAGCCCCTCCTCTCTAAAGGCTCCCGAGACCCCAAGAGGTGTCCCTCCTTCCGTGCTGTGACCCGGGAACTTCAAGCGGCTTCGACCTCGCAGGGATCATCGCCTGAACATCGTGGTGTCACGCACACTGTCCAGACTTGCTGCTGTGTGAGGCGGGGGGCGGGGGGGGCAGACCAGTCCATCGTCCCGGCCGGAGCAGCCCCTCTGGCCAGCCCAGTTCGCAGGCACGTGCGCGCGGCCCTCCGCACTGTGGCGTCTGGACCCAGGTGTCTCCCGTAGGCAGTCTTCCCTCCTCGCCCACAAGCTCAGGCACTTCTGACTCTACAAGGGACATTTTTACACAACGGAGTGGAAAGCACCATGGCACCAAAATGTCAGCCGATCCCGATTCCCTCCGTGTTCCCGCAGGTGGGATCCACCGTGGACCATGGCCCGGGGTCCCCACGGCTTTAACTTGCGGCATGAGATGGGTTTCTCTCAGGATGGGGCCGCGGAGACGGGCAAAGCGTGGCGCTGGCTGGAGAGAGGACGGCCCGTGCTCCAGGCTTACATTCACGCTCATTTACGATGCTTTTTCTCCTTCCAGGAGGCCAGGTGAGCATCGTTCCGATGGTGCTGAGAACGCACGTGCGTCCCACAAAGAGACAGGAAACACCAGTGCGAATAATCTGAGTTGCCTCTTACATCTACAAGGTGTCCGACAATTTAAATAGCAAAGCCTCCAGCACACTCAGCAGGGAGGAGGGGTTCCTACACCCCCGCAACACTCTGCTCCGATTTGGTTGACGATTCCATGAAACACAGGAAAACCACCTTCTCCACCTCCAGCCACAGAGGAAGGACACTGGGGGGTTTGCTACACTTCAGATGGAGCTGTGCTGTCCACGTGGAAGCCACGGCCACGTGTGGCTATTTAAATGTAAATTTATTAAGATGGAACCACACTAGAAATCCGTTTCTCTGTTGCATCAGCCACGTTTCAAGCACAGATGTGGTCAGCAGTGACCCTGTGGGCAGCGTGGATACACACCATGCCCCCTTCTACTGGACAGCATCTAGTCCCATGCCCCCACCTACAGATGGGGAAACTGAGTCCTCAAGCCATGCACTGACTTGCCAGGGCCACGGGGAGAGCCAGCCGGCCTCCAGCTCACAGGACGGCGCCTTGCAAGGGCCTCAGTGAGCCCCTTCGGGCTGGGGTGAGGCAGCCCCCACGTCCCCAGCTCCTGGCCACACAGACAGTGAGCCCCGGGATGCTTCCACATCCGGAGGCCCCGACGTCTGACCTGCTACAGGGCTGGGAGTGGACTGCTCTTGGCCGTGGCGCACTAACCCCAACCTCAGTGCCCTCCGCAGGGCCTGCGCGGCACCCTCCCTGGATGCCTGGGGGGCAGGCACCTGGCCCCTCACTCCTCCTGAGCTGCATTGCTCAGCCTGGGTCCACAGTGTGTGGATTTTTCGAGTCACACTGTGGTACGGCCCATGCAACCTGAGCAAGGCAGGGGCCAGCAGGTGCTGGACATGGAGAGACCCCAGTGCCCACGGAGGGGCCGGTACATGGGCTGCAGAGGGTAGGAAGGGTGTCCACAGGGCGGCCCCACGCTCTGCCCGCCCACAGGCTCTCTTTGCCAGCAGGCGTGGCCAGCACACCCGGCTAGTGGAGCAGTGTGGTGCGGGCCTGAATGCCTGGAGGGAGACCCCTTGGTAGAGGCTCACACCCATCCCCCACCGGGAAAGAGGTTTTCACCTGCAAACAAGCAAACAAGATTGCCAAAGAGCCAATTATGCTAATGTACATACAGCTACCAAAGTGTCCAGAAACCTAACGTGGGACACATAAGCCTCCTTCGGGGGACGCTGAACAGCGGACCTGTGGTCCCCATCACTGCCGTGGTCCCTGTCCCTGCCGTGGTCCCCACGTGACAGTGAGCAGGACGATGCTCTCAGGCCTCTGCCACTCTGTGGCAGGACCAGATGGATCTGGGACACTGCCATCCGGGGGAGGTCCTTGTCATTCCGTGGGAGGGCTGCGCGGATACACACGCCAAAGATGGATACAGGCTGGCTGGGGCGTGACCTGGGCCGCTCGAGGCCCTGCCTCGCGAGAGACAGCTTTCAGCCGCCCCCTTACGAGGAGCGAGGACGGGGGGTGGGCAGTTAACCACCCCCCGACCTTGCACAGGAAGCCTGTGGCTGGTTCGCATCACCTCGCAGAGAAGCTTCTGTCCGGTGCTCCTTGGGGGTTGGCTTCCAGCGGTTTACCCCATTTCCGGGGAATTTTTTTTTTTTTAAAGATTTTATTTTTTATTTATTTATTTGAGACAGAATGAGAGACAGAGAGCACAAGAGGGAGGAGGGTCAGAGGGAGAAGCAGACTCCCTGCCAAGCAGGGAGCCCGATGCGGGACTCGATCCCGCATTTCCGGGGAATTTATCAAAACAAGCGTAGCTGTATTAAGATGCTTCTGGAAATCCTATTCCGTATCTGGAAAACCAGGCTCCAGGATTCCTGGGCAAATGAAGGCCAGTCCTGAAGTACCCTGTGCTCCCGTCCCCCAGAGCAAAGAGGATCACTCCACGCCTATGTGCTTCCACCGGGCAAGGCTCTGCAGAGCGGCAGGGGCCCGGAAGGTTCTGTGGTCCAGCCTGCCCACAAGGGCTTGTGGCCAAGTGCAGAGAAGGAGCAGGTCTAAGGAGGCCCGGGATGAGTGGTGGAGGATCCCGTCCCACCAGGAGGGGCCCCCAGTGAGCGCAGAGCGGGCAGGGAGGCAGTAGGGACCCCGGGAGGTACACAGGGCCCACGGAACCTCAGAAACCCAGCTCCGGCTGGGCCGGGGCGGTGGGGAACAGCCAGTTGGGTATTGGGAAGATGGGTTAAATGGGCAGGTGGGAGGGCAGGGGTTTGAAACAGATAAGAGGAGATGGTCCCGGGAAGCAGCCTGAGGCCCCCTTGACGGCTGAGATCCCTGGGCAGGGCAGGGCAGGAAGCCACACATGAAACCCACAGAGTGGGACAGCAGGCAGGCAGGCGGCCAGGTGGTGGGGGTCTATGGCTACACGTGGACTCCTGGGGGAGCAGGGTGGCTCCAGGTGGAGGGCTGCACTTACCTGGCCATGTGGGCAGCAAAGGGGCAGGGGCTCAGTGTGGAGCTGGCACTTGTGGGCATGGGCGTAGCTTGGCCACGACAAGAGGTTCTCCACCTTGGATGGTCTGAGGGCTTGGCGGAACTGCTGAGTGATGGGGGTGGCAGGGAGTCCAGGGCAGCCAGACTGTTGTCCTGGGCAGACGAGGGTGTGGGCACAGGGTTGGGGAGACAGCTCAGGAGTTTACTCCTGGCATGACCCTGGCAGACAAGACCAGTGGGCTGCTGGACAGATGCTCCTGGGTCGTGTGAGGCCGACATTGATGCCTGGCATAGCTACCAAGGAGATAGGAGGACTTCCCCGAGGAGCGGATGGGGACAGGGGACAGGCTGTCAGTCAGGAGGATTTCCCCGAGGAGCGGATGGGGACAGGGGACAGGCTGCCAGTCAGGAGGACTTCCCCGAGGAGTGGATGGGGACAGGGGACAGGCTGCCGGTCAGGAGGACTTCCCCGAGGAGTGGATGGGGACAGGGGACAGGCTGCCGGTCAGAAGGCCAGGTGCCCAGGATGGAACTGTGGCACAATCGTGCTCCACAACACTGAGCATGAAACCCTGACCTCACCTGCAGGAGGCAAAGAATGTGCTAGAGGGGCGCCTGGGTGGCTCCATCGGTTAAGCAGCTGCCTTCGGCTCAGGTCATGGTCCCAGGGTCCTGAAAATAAGCAGGGGGTCTGCTTCTCCTCCCGCTCCCCCAGCTGACTCTCTTTCTCTCTTAAATAAATAAATAAAATCTTAAAAAAATAAAAATAAAAACTAGGGGCACCTGGGCGGCTCAGTCGTTAAACGTCTGCCTACAGCTCAGGTCATGATCCCAGGGTCCTGGGATCGGGCCCCGCATCGGGCTCCCAGCTCTGCGGGAAGCCTACTTCTCCCTCTCCCACTCCCCCTGCTTGTGTTCCCTCTCTCGCTGTCTCTCTCTCTGTCAAATAAATAAATAAAATCTTAAAAAAAAAAAAAAAGAATGTGCTAGAATGTGCCATGTGTTAGCCTATGGGCAGCATCTCGGTGGGTCTGGAGAGAGGTCAGTGCTACCCGAAACGCTCCCATGACACCTGGGCAGGCCTACCTCAGGCAGTGCAGGCCCCAAGGCTGTCTGCACAGCAGGTGGGCAGCAGGTATGGGATAGGGAACAGGTGGGGGCTGGGAGCAGGTATGGGAATTGGGGAGCAGGTAGGGGCAGGGAACAGGTGGGGGCAAGGAGTTGGTGGGGGGCAGGGAGCAAGTTCCGGGGGTGGGGAGCAGGTGGGG
>NW_023270865.1:512947-556935 GCF_011800145.1 Mirounga leonina | reverse complement strand
GGGGCAAGGAGCAGGTGGGTGCTGGGAGCAAGTGGGAGTGCTGGGAGCAAGGGCAGGGACTGGGAGCAGGTGGGGGCTGGGAGCAGGTGGGGGTGCTGGGAGCAAGGATGGGGGTGGGGAGCAGGTGGGGCTGGGAGCAGGTGGGGGCAGGGAACAGGTGGGGGCCTGGGAGTGAGGGCGGGGGTGGGGAGCAGGTGGGGGCGAGGAGCAGGTGGAGGCTGGGAGCAGGCGGGGGCTGGGAGCAGGGAGCAGGTGGGGGCGAGAAGCAGGTGCAGGGGCTGGGAGCAGGTGGGGGTGCTGGGAGCAGGTGGGGGTGCTAGGAGCAGGTGGGGGCTGGGAGCAGGTGGGGGCTGGGAGCAACTGCGGGGGTAGGGAGCAGGTGAGGGCTGGGAGCAGGTGGGGGGCTGGGAGCAGGTGGGGTCAAGGAGCAGGTGGGTGCTGGGAGCAGGTGGCGGTGCTGAGAGCAAGGGCGGGGCTGGGAGCAGGTAGGGGTGCTGGGAGCAGGTCGGGGCTGGGAGCAGGTGGGGGTGCTGGGAGCAGGTGGGGGCTGGGAGCAGGTAGGAGCTGGGAGCAACTGCAGGGGTAGGGAGCAGGTGGGGGCTGGGAGCAGGTGGGGGGCTGGGAGCAAGTAGGGGCAAGGAGCAGGTGGGTGCTGGGAGCAAGTGGGAGTGCTGGGAGCAAGGGCAGGGACTGGGAGCAGGTGGGGGCTGGGAGCAGGTGGGGGTGCTGGGAGCAAGGATGGGGTGGGGAGCAGGTGGTGGCGAGGAGCAGGTGGGGGTGCTGGGAGCAGGTGGGGGCTGGGAGCAAGTGGTGGCTGGGAGCAGATGGGGGGTAGGGAGCAGGTGGGGCGAGGGGCAGGGAGCAGGTGGGGGCGAGGAGCAGGTGCAGGGGCTGGGAGCAGGTGGGTGCTGGGAGCAGGTGGGGGTGCTGGGAGCAAGGGAGGGGGCTGGGAGCACGTGGGGCAGGGAACAGGTGGGGGCGAGGAGCAGGTGGGGCAGGGAGCAGGTGGGGGCGAGGAGCAGGGGGGGGGCTGGGGGAGGTGGGGGGGGTGGGGGCAGGGGGGGGGGCTGGGAGCAGGGGGGGTTGCTGGGAGCAGGTGGGGGTGCTGGGAGCAGGTGCAAGGGCAGGGAGCAGGCAGGCGGGGGCGCCTTCAAGGGAGACTGTGGGTGGCAGGCTGCAGACCAGAGTGTGTGGAGAGGAGCTTCTTTGGGGAGCCGGACGGTGGGGAGGTGCCTGGAGGAGGGCCAGGCCGCGTGGGCCCTGGAGGACAGGGAAGGAAGGACTGTGTCTGCTTCAGGGGGTCCTTCTGGAGAGTCAGAGTGAGGCAGAGAGAAGGCAAAGAGAGCCTCCTCTGTCCCTGAGCTCCTGCAAGAGGCCAAGTCCCAGATGGACACAGACGTGGGACCTGAGAGCCATGGTTACAGGAAGGCCGAGGCCTGGGGAGGGTCCTGCCTCAGGTGCTGGGACAAAGGCCGGCGGCCTCACCTTCCGCACGGGGGCAGGGAGGGCCGCAATCCGAATTCCCATCCTCCGTGATGCTGTACGACTGCGCTAACGCGTCTCCAGGTTCAGTTTCTGCGTTAGAGCATGCCCTGCTTCCTCCCTTCTCTGATTGTGGAGCTTAAAACTAGTTGTGCTTTCCTTGGAAGACGCTGCAGAACGAAAGGAAAACAAATCCTTCCTGTTCCGGCTGCCGAGGGCTGCCTGTCCCCTGGAGCAAACCGCGGCTGGCACCGCACAGGGGATCGAAGGCACTCAGTCTGAGCAGAGCCAGCGGGGGCCTCCGAGGCTGCCAGGACACGGGTGGGGTCCCCGCGAGGCCCTGCATCCCACCCGTCCCACCCAGGCTTCTCCACAGAGACACAGCCCTGGCGAGGGTCCTGACGAAAGCCAGCGCTCTGTGCATACAGGTCACGGTCAGCGTGGCGGAGCGTCCAGAGCGAGGGAGGATGGCTCCCATCTCGAGTGGAAATTCAACAAGGCAGACTCAGAGTAACCCCACACACCAGGCACCGCGCAGGTGCACCTGGGGTCAGTTGCACAAATTAGGCAGAACAGAGTCTGCGAAGGCCCACGGTCTCTCTGGGGAGCACCAGCCCAGCACCGGGAGGGAAATGAGTGGGGAGGGCCCGAAGGTCCAGGCTGGGGCCTTAAAAGGCCTCCAGAGAGGTGACGTGTGAGTAGACACCTGAAGGAGGGGAGGTAGTGAGCCGAGCTGTGGGGACAGGGTTCTAGGCAGAGGGCAGCACACGCAAAGGCCCTGGGGCAGGACCAAGAAGGAAGCAGGAGAAGAGTGGGTGCCACTGAGCAGGTTCAGAGGTGAGATGCAGGTGAGGGGTGTCAGCCTCCCAGACCTCCACTGAGGAGGCACTGGCATCAGCCCTGTGTCCCCAAGGCCCCCCCCAGCTCCGAGGTGGAGGAGGAAGGTGGAGGAGGTCTGGCAGGAGGGGAGGGAGTGGGGAGTGCGTCACAGCGGAAGGGGGTGGAAATGGCCAGTTCGGCATCAAGAGCCCAAGTTGAGGGGTTTCCCGAGGAGGGGGATGTGGGAAGGACAGGCAGGGGACAGAGGACCCGATGCTAACGTGGCTGATGCGTAGCACCCTTCAGAATCAGCCCAGCGCAGGGCCTGCCCTGGTCTTCAGGGGCCTCCTAAGGCTTCTCCTGTTGAGCCAGGCAACTCAATGCCCTGAAACTGGTCCTGAGCTCATCACAGTGGTTCCAGATACAAGGCGACCGTGTCATGATCCTGCTTCCAACAGGCTCGGTGGGAGGGGCCCCTGCTAGCCGCCCTCCCTCCTAGGCTGGCCACGGAAGAACACTAAAGCTGACCCGGCTGGGGGCCAACCACGACTGGGAGCCAGGTGGGGATTTGGGGAGCACGGTCCTCGTGTCCCACACATTGACACCGGACGCTTGTTTGCGTGCCCAGCTTAGCAACGCTCTGCTTTCCCGAGCGGAGAATGGGAACGTGGAGATGCCTTCTGGGATCAGCAAACACCGGGATCGAGCTACTCCAGCTGCCGCTCGGTGGGGGCTTGGGGACGTCCTTGGGGCAGCCTCAGAATGAGGACCTCTGCTGACGCCTTGCTGTGCAGGCCGCCCCATCCTCCATAGTGGGCTTTGCTGCCCGTGGCTGTTAGTCCCTCGGAGGCCACACAACGCAGAAAACAGGGCCTCTGCATGTCCACGGGTGACGCACCCGGCTGAACAGTGCCTCCCACAACCCACGCCTCCCCAGAAGCTCGGAATGAGACCTTATTTGGAAATGGGCTCTTTGCACGTGTGATCGGTTAGGATGGGGGTGGTGCTGGATTTGGGCAGACCCTAACCAGTGGCTGATGTCCTTGTAAGAAGAGGAGAGGACACACACAGACACGGGAAGAGGCCACGTGCAGACCCAGGCTGAGATGGGGCAGGTGCGGCTGCGAGTCCAGGGGCTGGAAGAGACAAGGAAGCACCCTCCTCTGGAGCCATCAGGGAGAGCACAGCCCTGCGGACACCGTGATTTCGGACTTCTGGCCTCTAGAATCTTCACAGAATAAATGTCTGTGGTTTTAGGCCATGCGCTTGTGGCAACACAGGCTGCTTTCTCACAGGATTATCTTCAAGTACTTGATTCTAAGGCATTCCCGGCATGTGCTTACACTGATCAGCTGTTGAGCGATTCCAGAAAGATGCACTGTCAACCACTGACTCAACTGTACTGGGGCTGGGGTGCACAGAAGGGTCCAGCTTCCTTCACTGAAGAATCACCCAAACCCTCCAGGTGGGGTCAGGGAAGGATCTGCCCCAAACTTCATCCGGGGACCCGGGGACCCTACGGTTGTGGCCGGCCCCTCTTGGGTTCGGCATGCACACGTGGACATCCCCACAGACCCAGAAGATGCCGCACCCCAAGACGGTCAGGGTCAGCTGGCCAACCTCTCACAAACCCTAGAAAAAAGGAACCGGAGAGGGAGTGGAGCAGCAGGAGGAGCCGAGCAGTCTTCCCTGAGAAGAGCAGGGCGGCCAGACCCTCCGGACACATGCGTGGGAAGCCCCAGCTGCTCGGTGGCCCTGGGGGCTCTGCACCCCACGGCGCAGGGGAAGCAAACCGGTGTGCTGGTGGCAAGCCCCTCTCTGGGCCCCGCTCTCCCTACGAGACCCTGTCCCCGGCTCACATCGGCTCAGGGACGCTAGCCCCATGGCCCCCCGGCACGGCTGCGCTCGCCAGTGGGGCAGCAGGTCCCCGCCGACCCCGACACCCGGAGTTTATGCGGCTCTGGCGTTGGGCTTACGCCCCTGTGAAAGTCAACAAGGTCAGGTGGGTCCTAACCAGCAACCCCCCCAGAGCTATTCCAACCGCGGGACCCCCCCTCCGGCAGAATGGAGGAGAGACAGGTGACGGGGCTGCTTGGGGGTAGCACCCATGTGCACACGCGGCTAATCGCGCCCACGACGAGGCCCGTCGACGTCAGGCCTACTCCGCTTCCGGAAGCCGCGGGCTCACGCACAGCAAGCCTGGCTGTGTGAGCAGACCCTGCACACGGCGGGTCCTCCGCTCTGCGGGCAGGAGACCGCAGCACCGTGTTCCCGAGTGTGGGCGCTCCTGGTGCTTCCCGAATCCCCCATTGACACACCCGTCCCGCTTGCTTTGGGGCTTCTCTGAAGCGGCCCCAGGTGTGCCTGTGGACGTGGAGGCTCCACGCCCCCTAAAGCCGCTGCCCGAGAGGGCACAGGCCGTCGCTCGCCTGAGTGTCCCCAGGGCGGGCGGCTGCACGCACTGTGTCTCCAACAGCTTCCTGGGAGCTTCTCCAGAGACCAGCATCTCAGTCATGACCACTGTCCTGGCACGGGGGAGAGGCTCTGCGGGGCAGCCTCTGGCCCCGCCACGGCCCGCCACGCCCCCGCCACGGCCAACACACTGTGCCCTAGCCCCAAGGCTGGCGTGCCGGCTGCAGCCTCGCCTGGTCAACCCCAGAGTCCTGGCCACACAGCACAAGGGTGCCCGCACACACAAGAAGCGGGCACACACACTGCCCCCTGGCGGCCAAGTGGCCCCCACAGCGGCCCCACCGCCCTCCACAGGGACCTGGCTGGGGTGGACACTGCATTCACGGCATCGGGCCCTTCCAGGTGTCCCTCGGCCCCTCCGGAGCGTCTGATGCTGCTGGCTGCAGGCAACAGACCACCCCACCACCCAGGGGATGGCCATGTGGGCATGGTGGATCTCCCCTCCTCAGGAGTCCTGCCTGCAGGCTATATCCAGCCACACGTCCAAGCTAGGACCCCTTCACCGCTGGAAACCACTCAGAGCAGCCAGCCGCTGCACAGGGTCCTTGGGTCCATTCCGGTGGCTCCTCAGACGCGGACTAGCTGGGGTCACTAGGCTCATCCTTAGGTAGAATGGGGCCCTGGTTGGGGGGGCATGTGCAATTTCAGAAGCATGGGTACGGGTGAGGGGCTGATGCCACCCGACCTTGGGGAGGGGTCCCCTGGTGCTCAGCAAAGCCTGGGTCCCCGGGATGACTACCGTTGTCTCCTCTGGACCTCGCACATCTGGCAGGGCCATGTCTGAGGACATGTCTGAGGACACAGCCACAGTGCTGGCACCCAAGGGCCAGGCACACAGTGGGCACCCGAAGGAGAGCAGAGGACTCCTGGCCCTGATAGCAGACACCCCACACAGGCCAGGACTCCAGGAGGTCACGGCATCCCCAGGGCACAGGTCACGGAAGACCCAAGGTCAGCCTGTGGAGCCCCAGCCACCTGTCCCACTGAGGCTCATACAGGCAACTCTGCTCCTTCCACGAGGCCCGTGGCCCACGCAATGGCCCAGTGGCATCCACACGCTAGTCTCAGGACACACGCTGTCCCGCAAGCGTGCGGTGTACTCCCCACACCAAGCTCTCTGCGTTGACCGCGGCCGGTGTGGGAAGAATTTCCCAGGAATCTCTAGAAGGAGCCACAGCCACTCCCCTAACTGAGATGTGCAGGTCCCACTGCAGCCATGTCCTCTGGCCATGTGCTGAGCAGGCGGGCAGGTGAGTGGCGGCCTGTTGGCCGCCAGGTGGGGGAAGGGTGAAGCCTGTGGCATGACCTGTGGGGTCCCAGGCCCTGGCGCCTGGCTCCGCAGAGCGCTCACCAGGAAGACATCACGCGGTGCCACGGGGCTGAGCCCCCAGATTTCAGATGAACGCTTGCCTGTGGTTAAGATGCAGTGGGTGCCGTGAGCCAGATGGCCTGTCCGGGGGGGCCACACGCGTGTGGGACTGACATATGCGTCCTTGGAGCTAAGGTCTGCTCAAGATGGGCAGAGCCCTGGGGGCTCGACGGCCGCATCCCATGAGGCCAGCTCAAGGGTCCCACGCAGCAGCCTTGGCCACAACCCCATCGAGTGTCAGTTAAAATGCTGCCTCTAGAGTTCCGGAGCTCGGAGTTAGGTGGAACATCCCTTTTAGCTCACTTAATGGAAATGTGTTCACTCGCAACAAAATTTCAATTGTTAGTGATTCTTGCCCTCTGAACTTCTCCTGCCAGCCTCTGGGAGCATTACAGAAATGACAGATCTGCAGGCAGATGGTGAGCAACTGTGCAGAGGGAAGGGCGTGCTTCTAGGACAGGGCTGTCCCCACCTGCAACCACAGCCCTGCTGACCGCTAGCTGTCCCCACCTCTAACCCGGACCCTGCTGACCGCTGGCTGTCCCCACCTGCAACCACGACCCTGCTGACCACTGGCTGTCCCCACCTCTAACCAGGACCCTGCTGACTGCTGGCTGTCCCCACCTGCAACCAGGACCCTGCTGCCCCAAGGCTGTCCCCACCTGTTACCAGACCCTGCTGCCCTCATTCCTCATAATTTTCACGCATGCACGACCTATTACTCCCCTTCCGAGATCCTCCATGCCGCACCTGCCAGCATCCCACATCACCCTGGCACAGCCCTGGCCCTTCAGGGGGCACTTGGCAAGGAAGTGATGCAGGTCCTGCCAAGATCAAACTGCAGCATTTCCCAGAATCAGCAAGGACAAGTATTCTAGACCTCGAAGCAGGCAGTCCACCTGCCTAGAAAACGCTAATATCGATGAGTGTTTCCGACGTGCACCAAGTGGGCACCAGGAGCCAGCACTGCTGGCAAAACCAACCTCATTGCCTTTGTTTTTGTGGGGGGAGAGGACAGGTGACAGCAGGTGGACACACATTTAATTTCCACAAGGTCGTCTGGCACCGTTCTTACTCAGCACAGGGCACCGCAGTCTGCGTGGAGACACAGAGTGGACCGTGTCCCTCCCGGGGGTGCTGCGCCTTCCAGGCTGGCCTCCACCAGGCACTGCCAGGGAGGACACAGCTCGGGACGCCACACACGGAGAAGGCTGCAGGACGCTGGGCAGAAGGGACATACGACCCAACCCCCCAATGTCCCTGATGGAGCAATTTCCCGGGGCAGAACCGGGAGCAGGGGTGTTGGACAGAGCTCGAGCTGGGCAGGAACCACCCCAGGTCTCTCAGTGACAGCAGCAAGGACACGTGCATCCTGCCAGTGTGCGGCGAGCCGGGCCGGAGGTCAACGCCAGGCCGGTGCCCGGCTAGAGGCTCACACCCCCACAGCCGAATGCGAGATACCGTAGTCCTGCTGCCGTACGTGCTTCAGCTAGAACGTGCTTAACGGAAGGGGCACCCTGTGTTCTGAGATTGTGCTCTTTCTGTAGCTTGGTGTTAAAAGCGCCTTGTTTCCACATCAGCTTGGGCTGCTCGGATGGCACAGTCTGGGGGGCTTAGGAACACAGCTATTTACTTCTCACAGTTTTGGAGACTGGAAGCCCAAGATCAGGGTGAGGGCAGATTCCGTGTCTGGTGAGGCCCCTTTCTGATTCTTAGATGGCGTGTTCCCGAGCGTCCTCACGTGGCAGACGGAAGAGGGACCCACCTCTCTGAGGCCTCTCGTAAGGGCACTAACCCTGCCATCGGAGCCCCACCCTCATGCCCGGATCCCCTCCCAAAGCCCCCAGCTCCCCGACACTGTCACCTAAGGGGTGAGGTTTCAACATACGAGTTTTAGAGGACCACAAACATTCAGACTGTAGCAGAGGACAAAATAGAAAGGGACAACCCAAGCCATACCCCACCCATTCTTAAAAATGTCCCGAGAGTGTTCAGGCGTCCATCAGCCTGAAGCACTGTTCTGGCCCCAGCTGCAGACGCCTGGAATGTCACAGCCATGTTCCGAACAAGTGAGTTCACTCGCCCAGACACCGCCCAGGACCCAGTGCACAGCGTCAGGCCCTGTGCCCACGTGCCCAGGAGAAGGCCCCCAGGCAGGCCTGAGCACAATGTGAATGCACACGCAGATGATCTGATCACATGCGAAACCGAATCTTTAACCCCATCCCCTTATCGACATGCCCCCTCCCTCTGGCAAAGCAGACGGACCTGGGCTGCTCCCCGGGGCCATCCTGCCCTGGGCCCCCACACAGGGGAGCACACGTCCAGCCAACGTTACTACGGTGTACCCAGAAAATGCTTTAAAAAGTATTTCCTACCTTCCCGGGTGTGCACGGAAACGTCACTCCCAGAAGGCATGAAGCTCCTAACTCGAGCAAGTGTTCATTTCAGGGCACGTTGGAGCCCTTCTCAGAACACCGCACAAGTGTCTGCACACACACTTGGCGTTTCTCTTTAGCGACCCGCCAGGAGGACATCCTTCTAAAAAGGGAGCGGACATCCCCGTGAGCTGGTGCACTCTGCTGCTGAGGGCTTCGGAGGCGGGCAAGCTGGCGCGAGCGGGGGTCTCAGCCATCCCGACGGATCCAGTTCCCATGGACGCCGATAACCGTGTAAGGACCCCCTGGTCCTGCTTGGCACATATGCGTGGGTCTAGTTTTCTCAACGTCCCTCTGGTACCCCAGGCTGGGCAGTTCTCTGCTTCTAGACCGATCACCTTTCAAACCCACTCTCAGGGTCAACTGGGTCCTGAGCCAGACACCGCAGCACCCACAGCCTGGGCCCCTCTGCAGGCCAGTGGTCACCCAGCCGCACGTGGGAGGCATGGTGGTCTCCAACCCCAGCCAGTGACCCTCACACATGAATGGCCAACCCCTCCCCACAATGCCTCCAGCCTGGGAGACTGAGGCTTGCTGCCACGAGACCCTAGCCTGAGACTCAGGGGCTGGGGAGGGACAGGCTCTGGGTCCGGCTGGCAACGCTCTGGCATGCTCACTCGGGGGTCCCAGCGGGGTCACGACTCTGACCCCCGCCTCCCCGGCCCACAGGCCTACCTGCTTGCTGCCAGTGTTGCGCTCTGTGTCCTCCGTGCCTTTGCGGCCACTCGCGAACGCGGACACCACGAAGCTGTCCCCTGCGGCCCCGCGAGCCGACGCGCGGGAAACGAGGCACCGAGGAAGAAGGAGACGCGCCGTGAGCCCCAGACGCTGAGCACGAGCCCTGTCCCGCCCGCCCGGCGCGCCCATCCCAACTCCGCGCGCCCCGCGCTCGGGGCTCAGGCCCAGGGCCGGGCTGGGGTCCCGGGCAGGGGGGGGCCCGCGCGCTCCCGGAGACCCCGCGGCATCGTCCCCACGCCCCGCGGGCTCGAGGGCGGGACGCGCTAGGCTCCGGGCTCGGGGTCCCGGCCCGGGGCAGTCCCGCGCCTCGGCCGCCGCCCGGCACGCTCACCTTCGGGGCTCTCTCTCCGCTGGGGGGCCGCAGCGGCCGCGCTGCGGCCGGGGCGCGGGGGGCAGGGAGGGGGCAGAGAGTGGCCGCGCCCGCCCGCCGCCCGCCGCGCGCGCGTCTCCCGGTGCTTGGACTGACACTTCCCCATGCCGCCCGGGGCCCCGCCGCCCGCGCGCCCGGCGCCGCGCTCACAGCCGGGTCGGGCTCCGGCGCCGGGGCCGGGCGTCCGCGGGGGTCGCACGCACCGGGCGCCGGGCCGGAGCAACCGGGAGGCTGGGAGCGCCGGCGCAGCGGCGGGGCCGCGGGCGAGCCCGGCCCCGGCGGCGACAGCGGCGGCCCGACTCGCTCTGAGCGCGCGCGCACGCTCCCGGGCTTTAAGTGCGGCCCCCGCAGCGCCCCCCGCGGCCGCCGCCCGCAGCGCACGGCGCCCTGGACCCGCCCGCCCGCCCCCCACCAGCTCCGGGCCGACTCTGCCCGGGAGCCCCCGGGGGCGGGGGTGGGGGGGGTCTGCCAAATGGGGACGTGGCAGAACGGCGCCCCGCAGCGCGAGGCCCTGGGACAAGCCGCCATGAGGGTGGGCAGGGGCCGCAGTGGCCCATGGTTCCGTGCGATTCCTTTGCGGGCAGCTCCCGAGCCCCCTCCTCATCAGGCCATCTCTGGTCGGGATCCCGCATTCTGGAGGAGCCTAGAGCACCTCCTTTTGCAGGAGAGGACCCTGGAGCACCGCCCAGGACTTCAGAAACACAACCTGCACCGGAACTGGGCGGGGGGCCCAGCTGCATGAGCGAGCCAGAGGACAGGAGGTCTGCGGGGAGAGACTTGGAGAGGGCGGCCAAGGAGGGGGTCTCCAGACAGCACCAACTCACAGTCCTGTCCTGGCTTCTTCCCCAAAGGTCCAGCCCCACACTCTACCTCCCATTAATCAAGGACCAGAAAGGACCAGCGCCTGGCGCAGGCTGGACACACCCTGCGTTCCCTCTCCTTTGGCCTTGGCTGGACTTCTGGGCAATGGTGGAGGGCGTCAGCTGGCCCTGGGGTGCCACAGGCCTGTACTCCGCCTCCTCCCCGTGAAGGACAGGGCCACCTGCACCCCTTTCCTCTGCTCTGCCTCCTTCCCAGAGTCGTCCAGGTGCTCCGTTAACCCCTCCCTCACGCCCAGCCCCTCAGCACCCCATCTGTGCCCTTCCCTGAAGCCCTCGCCCTGGGAGGACTCCTCTCCTCCTCCTCTTCTCCACTTGCCTCCAGAAAAACCATCCTTCCTCACCTCTGCCCTGGACCCCAGCTTGCTGAGCCCACACGACTTTTCCCTTCACTCGGCCTCAGCCTTCCCTGCCCACCAAGCTCCTGTGTCTCCCGGAGCAGTTTCAGCTCAGCAGGTGCCTGTCACCCCATGGTCACTCACACATTTCTGATCTCTGTGAATATCCTCACCATGCCCCAGTGCCAGCTCTGAGCCTCGGAGGTGGGTTGCTGTGCCCAAGGTCCCTCACCTGCCCAGGCCTGGCCCACCTCCTCAATGGGGCTGGGCCTCCCCAGCTTACCTCTGCAGCCCCCACCGCTGCCTGGACCCTCCCTGCCCGCCCCCCGCCCTGGGGCAACACACACTGATGAGCTGACATCCAGCCAAGCCCCAGGGGTGCTCTCCAAGCATCATTGTCTACCTCTCAGCCATCGAGGGGCGAGGGGTGAGGGGCGAGGGGCGGGCGCTGACCCCCCATTACAGCAGCCTGAAGGGTATAGCTGGTCAACCACAGACTGCGATCGAATCAGAGTCCCGCTCCTGACCCCGGCAGACCCCTGCACCAACTGTCAGCCAGGACCCAGGCTGCACACAGGGCGCAAACACAGGCCACGTGAAGCGTGCCATGGGTAACCCTGGCTCCCGGCCACCGCGGCGATCCGTGCCGAAGGAGCCCAGCTGAAGGCCGGCTGCAGACACCCCCAGCGCTGGGCCGGCAGAGGAGTGCCTTCCGTATGGCCCCCGGCCCCAGGGCTCAGGCCCCTCCACCTCTGGGCAGCCCTCCCAGGCTCTCCCAGCCCCTCCTCAGCCTCCCATCAACCCATACAGCTTTTAACGCCCAGCTTAGAGTCGGCCAATTTGTCATCTTCCGTGCTCCATGTGTCCTATTACTGTGTTTGTGACAACACCCTTCCAAACGCACACGTTTATATCCATCAGCAGACACCAGCTCAAGGACAGGCGTGCGACCCCTCTGCAGATAGGCTCGTGTGTGGAGCCGTGTGAGGGTGATTCCTTTGTGCTCACTCCCAGCTCAGCCCCGCAGACGCCGGGTGCCCCTATGGCTCAGCCTCGCAGACGCCGGGAAGCCCGCCACCCTGCCCTCCCACCGGGGGACGATGGCTGGGATGCCCGCCCAGGTGTGCTGGTGGGGACTGCAGAGTCTCGTTCCTTCTGGCTGAGGCTCTGGTCTTTGTTAAGGGCCGGGACGGTGAGTGTGTGTCCTGGGAAGACAGGTGGAATGAGGGTGCCCCTGAACCAGTCCCACACTCTGCTGCGCTCCACTGCCCTCCTCCTCCTCCCCAAGTGGCCCTGGGCTGCTAGGGCCACAGCTGAGGCCGGGCCCTGCTCTGGCCAGCATCTGTCATCACATCTGCTTTGTCACACAGAGAGAGCCGGATAGTAAAGCAGAAATTTCACACATGGTCCACATTGACCTGGATTCCCCGGCCAAGGCTTCGCATTTCTTCTTTAGCAGCTTTACTGAGATGTAATTTACGTACCCTACAACTCGCCCACTTAAAGTGTACAATTCACGGATTTTTAGGCTCTTCATAGATGCACACCACCATCACCAGTCAATTCTAGAAGATCCTCGTCACCTCATAAAGAAACTCCATACCCTTAGTGCTCACCTCCAATCTCCCACTCACTCCCTGCTTCCTGTCTCCGTGGACCTCTGCGTTTTGGACATTTTGTGTGAACAGAACCATGTGACATGTGGCTGTTCGTCCGCTTCTTTCACTCAGCCTAATATGTCCAGATTCCCTGCATGGTGTTGAGGGTCAGCACTTCGTTCCTTCTTTTTTTTTTTTTTTTTTTTTTAAAGATTTTATTTATTTATTTGAGAGAGCGAGAATGAGAGACAGAGAGCACGAGAGGGAAGAGGGCAGAGGGAGAAGCAGACCCCCCGCCGAGCAGGGAGCCCGGTGGGACTCGATCCCGGGACTCCAGGATCACGACCTGAGCCGAAGGCAGTCGCTCAACCAACTGAGCCACCCAGGCGCCCAGCACTTCGTTCCTTCTTATGCCTGAGTCATGTTCTGTTGTGTGGACAGCTCAGGTGGCTACTGAGGCCAGTGTCGGCCCATGGACCGGGCTTGTGCTGGAATTCGCCAGGGCGCCGGGGACCAGGAATGCGGCTGTCCACGGGACCAGCGTGGCCAACAGCCTGGGTGGCGCGTTGTCCTGCAGCTGAGGCAGCTCCTCGAGGCAGCTTGCACCGTCCCTGGGTGCCTGGTGTCTTCTCTTCCATATCTCTCAGCGTTTCCCCATGCAGGCTGTCGCTGCTTCCGGAAGGATCCTTGGGGCTGTCCACTGGTGGGCAGGGGAGAGAAGTGCTCTTGGCAGGGAGGGTCCCACACACCTGGGCTTGGCACACTGCCTCCTGGTGGGCCTCCCCGTCCTCCTGTGCGGCCGCGTGGGTGGCCACTCAGCCAGGTGGAAGAAGATGCTGGTCTCAAAGCTGCAGAAGCACTGGGAAGGCTTGGGAGGACCCATCAGCCACCCGCCACGTCAGGAAATGGAATTTCTACATTCCCTTTCTGGGTGGAGGAGGCCACTTTGGGCATCTCCCTCCTCACCTCCTGCGGGGCCGAGCTTAGCGCACTCCGTCCGGCCTCGCGCATGTGGGTGCGGTCTTCTGTCTGCAGGACCCCCATGCCCTGCTGGGCCTCACGGGGAGTGGGGCAGCGTGATGGGGTCGCCCTGCAGCTGTGCCCCAGAGACCTCAGGGCGCAGACTCAGCCCGTCACCTCTGCACTCAGAACCCCTGGCCTGCCGTGCACACTGTGCACGCCTCTTCCAGATCTCCTGCCCACAGCACTGCTGGGACAGCGGGTGCACAGTGGGCCCTTTCTCAACCTGGCCTTAATCAGGTCGCCAGGAGCGGGAGAAGGGTCAGCTCCAAGTCATGGACGCAGGTCCAAATCTGGAAAGGCCAGGCAGTGGCTGGTCCTTCTAGAATGTTCTGCCGTAGGATGACAGCCCACGGATGGCCACGTCTGCCCGTGCCTGTTGCTGCGATGGTTCTTGCCACGACGCCTTCCTCCATCCTGCCGGCGGCCCCGCCACGGCTGAGAGCTCCTCTCTCCCACCCTGTCCCGGGGCCAGAGCGCATACAGAAGGTCCTCTGTGCCTGCTTCCCCATCAGCCGTGAGAACAGACCTCTGAGCCGCTGTGTCCACTCCTCCCCGTGGGGCTGCCAGGGTGACCTGAGACACAGCGGCTCCCCCGCCTCAGAATCCCGGGGGTCTTGTCGGACAAGCCTCCGCCTGCCCCTCTGGTGCACACGCAGCCCCGTGTCCCCTCCGGCGCCCGGTTAATGGGCCATACTGCCGGTGTGGGTCTGCTTCCACGGCTGCCGGCCCATCGCAGGGGGCCCACACGGTGTGGCACGGGTCAGTCCCGGGAGACCCGGGGGGGATCAGAGACGCGGAGGGGGCGGCACCGCACATGGGCACATCAGTGCTCAACCCCTCCTTCCCACTGCCTGCCACAAATGGGGTCCCACCCTCAGGATGGCTCTGATCCCCCCGGCTAACACCTTTCCTTCAAGGCCCCCTCACAGATCACCGGGGTTCCTGCAGAAAGAGGGAGATTCAGCAGCTGGAAACCCAAGAGGGCAGGGGCCACAGCTGATGGCTCACACCCCACGGCGGGTCCCAGGCTAAATCCCCAGAAGCTCCCCGGAGACTTGCAGAGAGATGGCCCTAGGTCCCGGCATCCCGGTGGGAGACGAGGGCACAGCCTTGCTGCGGCGGGGTTCCAGCCGGCCAAGAGCACCCAGTTACTGGGTGGGTCAGCTGGGAAGAGCCAGGATCTGTGCAGGGACAAGGAGCTCCCAGGATGTGCCAGGAGGGGGTGGGGTGGGGGCAGCATCTGCCCAGAACATCTGGAAAAGCACTAAGTGAGGTGACCCACGGAGGGCTGAGCACCGACCTGTGTAGTGGGGGCCCCGCAAACACTTGTCCAGGAGGGGAGCTCAGGGGAGGAAAGTGGTGTCTGGCTGGTGCCGAGAGAAGACCTCGAGGAAGGGGCAGGGCCCGGGCTGGAGGCAGCCATAGAGTCCCAGTCTGGGAAAAGACCTGCGGTCCAGGACATTACTCAGGCCGAGGGTGGGCAGGGGGCGATGGCCCGCACAGAGTTGAGACAAAAGGCACGTGAGGCTGTTGTGAGGCTGGAGGGTCTGGGCTCATGACAGGTGGGTAATGTGGAGGCACGGCAGGTTCTAGACAAGGGAGCAGCGCAAGGGCCTGGCCGGTGGTGCTGGAGGGACAGAAGCGCAGGTGATGCCTGGAATGGGTGATGGTGATGAAGGTGGTGAGGTGGTGGCAGGGTCTCTGGCCGTGGGCCAGGCCCCGAGAAGGATAAGCCCCATGGTGTGTGTCAGGGCTTGATCTGACGTCCTTCCAGCTGCACTGCAGGGAGAGACTCACGGGACTGTGACAGACATTGTGTCATACCCCTTCATGCCAAGGTGTGGGGACCAGCTGGAGCTCGGGCCACAGCGTGCAGCCCACGAGGGTGGGAGCCGGGGCCCGGATGCCCTGAGGGGGCGTGGGGGCACCAAGGGTGATGAGCCATGTGCATGCAGCCAGCCTACGTGGAGAGACTGCAGGTCCCGGCCCTGGGAGGCTGACCGAGCCCCAATCCCGAGGGAAGTATGTGGACACATCCACGCCGTGTCCGCTCATCCCTCCTGTGCAGACGGCTCCTTCCTCTATTGCTTGCCCCTCCAAGCCCCTACCCAGATTCTCCGCCTGGCAGAGGATGTCTGACAGGGCGGGGGGCCCGAGGGCACCAAAGCCATGGCTGAGGTTGAGAGGCCAACGTGCAGCCCTACTGTCACCCCTGTTGCCCTCAACACCGACACCCCAACCCGTACCTCCCACCCACGGCCTCCAGAATGCATCCACGTGGCCTCTGGCCTCGGTGGCAACCCCCAATTAAGAAAGCTCCAGATCTGAGGGCTTTAAGAGTCAGTGCCAACACTGAACCTTTCCCCAAACACACGGAAACAGAACCAAGACTAATTCACGGCCACTGAACCTGAGTCAAGGAGACAGGACTTACTACCTGCTGCCCCACAGCAAGGACAGAAGACCCTCACCCTCACCCATGGTCTGGGAAGGGGCAGAGAGCAGGAGATGGATTCTTCCTGAAGCCCTCCCAGCCCTCCAGGAGGGAACTGAGGCTGCCAGCCTTTTGATCCCACAAGGGGTTCTTGCAAAGGAGCAGGGCAACTACATCTGGCTCAGCCTGGGAGGGGTGTTGGCTTCAAGACCCCCCATCTGTCTCCCAGCAGGAGCCCAGAGGCAAAATGCAGCCACTCAGAGGTGGGGCTGGAGGAATGGAAGCTGGCAGGACCTCTCCCCTTCCCTTCTGGCCCATTCCTTCCCGTCCCCTCCCCTCTCTCCCCCTCCCTCTTCCCTTCTCCCTCCCCCTCTTCACCCCAACCCTTTGGCCAGGCTTGTCTGCCTCCCAAACTTGGGAGGAGCCAGGATGAGACCAGGTGTTCGTTTAGGGTTAGTAGCTGGGAGAGAGGAGAATGTGAATCTTGACACACCTGGGACCCACAGAAGGGGAGCCTGTTTGCCTCCAGCATTTAAGCTGAATCCTGGCACCTTTGTCCTTTGGGGCTCTGGAGCACCAGCACCATCCCCCATTCTCTCCCCAGGACTTGGGGTCTCCGTGGGGAGGAGGGTGTCTTAATCACTGAACGCTAGACGTGTGATAAACATCCAGTGTGTGAGACACCTGGAAATACTTTGTTATTCATGAAAACTGCTGATCTGTGGAGTAATATCCAGGGTAACTGGGAACACCCAGCCTCGCCCTGGAGAAGGGGTGTTGACAGCAGGCATTTGGTAGGTTTTCCAGGGAACCTTGATGAGCAGGAGGAAAATAGGGCAATTTCCACATTCCAGTGGGAAAGCGCCCCAGGGAGCTGGAATGCAGGGAAGCCCATTTGTACTCCCTTCCTGACACCACAGACCAGGTCAGTGGCTGAGCCCCGTTGCTCTGGACAGCAGGCCAACGAGTCCCCCAGGAAATCAGCGGCTAGCAGCGCCAGGTGACCGAGGATGACACAGGGAGATGGGCAGGGGAGGAGCGAGATGCTGGGAGAGGCGGGGCACCGAGGGGATGCGGCGAGGGGGCGTGACGCGCGGGGGCGAGGCGCGGAGATGGGCGTGGCGCGGAGATGGGCGTGGCGGCGGGGCGTCGCATGCGGGGGGCGTGGCGCGGGAGGGCAGGGCGAGGGGCGTGTCAGGCATCCATCCTGCTCTCGCACAACTTCCTAGACCGAGAGGTGCGCTGGGCTTACAGTATCCTCAGCGGTGACCCAGCCTGGTGGCCAGGAAGGTCCGTGCGCCCCCAGGTCTCCGAGGGGAGCCCCCGGGCCCTGCTCCAACCTCCGACCTCCCCGGGGAGAAGTGTCTGCTCGCTGTTTCTTGGGGGCTGCTCTGGCAGGGAGGAGCCGAGGGTCAGCCCCTCCTTGCCCTGGGCCCACCTGCCCCATTAGTAGTCGCTGCGTGCTGCGGTCCTCAGCAGGAACCATGCAAGGTCAAGTTGTACAGTTTCCGGGAGTTACTTTGGTCGAGGTGGGCACTGTCACCCAAGGTCCCTCGTCCAGCTTGGGTGAGCTGTGACCTGGTGCTGAGGTTGGTGATGCCCACGGAGCAGCTCCCCCTCCTGGGTGTTCAGGGAGACCCTGCACAGGGTCCTTCCCACACCTGTGCCCAGCGAGGGGGCCGGCGGGAAATGCCCTTCCGGGCGGGTGGATTGCAGCAAGGTGCCCCTGGCTGCCCCCCACAGCGCTCCCCCCACCTCACCCTGGCTGGGCACTTTGGGGCCACACACACTGTCCCAGCTGAGGCTTGGGACCCTTAGCAGTGGGTCCACACTGCTCGGTGCCGCTGGAGTAGTCATCCTGCAAGCATCAGAAGAACAGTGTGTCACTGGCCATAGAGCACTCAGTACTGCTCCTCCCACCCTCTCTTGGCTTCCCCACTGCAGACACTGCATTTTCCCACCGTGGGAACCAGGCCCAGGCGGAGCACACCTGCGACTCAGGCCTACGGCCAGCAGCCCGAGGTTTCCGCGTGGGGAAAGGCTGCAGTGACGCTCCAGGATTCAGAGGAACAGGGCCTGCCTGGAGCCAAGGCTGGGCTGTGGAGCGCTTGCCACCAGAGCTGGGATCTGGGAGGAAGGGGTCAGGTCTCAGAGTCCCTTTGGACTGAGCTCAAGTTGTGTGTCTATCAGGGGATCTGTGGTCCAGCAACTGGGTGCCAAGACCCTGAGTGGACATGCCGTCGAGGGGGACAGTGTTGCTAGGCCTGTCCAGATGCAGGGAGATGGCACGGCCCATTGACGCTGTGTGCCCACGCAACTTGTCTGTCCAGTGTCACCTTGGGTGCTCACTGTGTTTACAGGAAGAATCCTTTGGAATTGAGCTCCGTCACCATGGGGACAGGCTTTCCCTCGGCCTGGAGCTGGCGGGCCTGTCTGTGTTGCTGGTATAGCTGCTGGAAGATCCCGCAAAAATGAATGTGGGATACTCAGAAGAGTTTGTGACCAGCGGCAGAGGAAAGCTTTGCACACTGGGTCACTGGTGTCAAATTCTGTCTTGAGTTTGTCTCTGAAAGACATAAAATGTAAACAGCAAGCACGCTCACACATGACCGCTGACTCTCACCAGGGGACATTGGCTCCAGATTTCAGTGAATTATTCCCAGATGCATCTGCCGCGTGGGTCACAGTGCTCCCTGTGCCCCCAGCCCCGGCCTTCTCATGACCCTGCTGCTGAGGAGCTCAGACCACGAGGCTACTGGGGTCCTGGGTGGCCCCAAGCCTGAGAGCCCCTGCCTGGGTGTCTGTGACCCTGGGGCCCGAGGACACATTGAGTGTGAGCTTGGGCCTGCCCGGCTCCGCCCCACTGCCGGAGGGCTACGTCTTGGGGTCTCCGCTTACTCCAGCTGCCGGGCCCAAGCCCATGCAGACAGCCAGGCTGCCCGAGGGACGGCAGGCCCCCAGCACGGTCTCTTGGACCGCACTGTCACAGATGCCCGTTTTGGAGATGCAGCCTCTGAGCCCATCGCCCTCCTTGTGCAACCCGAGCGCCCTCTGTCTTTTGGGGTCCACTGTGCTGGCGGTCTCCCTTCCGTCTCTGGATTAGCTGCTCCAAGCCCTCCCCGCACCTCCGTGCCCTGGGGAGCTGGGCGGGGTGCCCGTCAGAACGACGGTGAGGCTGGACTGGGGCCCCGTGGTTCTGCCCGGGGGACGCCATGTGCCCTGCATATTCACCACTGCATCACTCACCAGGCCCAGAGCCAGGGCACCTCCCGGGCTCGCTAGCGGGGAAGGAGCCACGTCCCGGGGCGGTGGTTGGGGGGGGGTCCGTGTCCAGGAAGATTCGTGCGTACAGCTGCCCACTAGTGTTGACTGAGCGTCCACTTTGCGCCGGCTGCTGTTGAAGCATAACACAGAGCACCCGTCCGTGAAGGAGCGAGACCAGGCCGCCACCGCCAAGCGGAGCGTCAGACCGTAAACGCGTAGATGAACCCTATGCAGGATTTGTGAAGAAGATAAAGTAGGCGCTGTGGAGAGAGCAGGGTGTGGGCCTACCTGGGTTCAAAGGCGCTGTGTCAGTCGGGCCCCGGGGCGACGCACGCGGCCCCCGGGGGCTAAAGTAGCAATGATGTGCCGTCGGCGCTCTGGTGTGCTGGCCTGGCCGGGCGGCTCGGCCGGAGCCGGGCTGCTCCACGGGCCTCTCAGCTTCCGCCTGGGACCCACAGGCCTGCACCTGTGCTGCTCAGGGTGGAGGTACATGCGCACTCCCTAACTAAGGAGCCGGGGGGGCGCCCCACGCAGGGCCCCTGGCCCGCGGGAAGTGGCACACAGGGCTTTAGGGGACCCAGATGGACTCGGCTCTCAAGCAGACAGGGGAGCCGTTCCTGGCCTGGGCCTGTGTGGGGTCCTCTTGGAAAGACGACGATGTCTTCTGTGTCTTGCCATACTGGGCTGGAGCTGGGTCTCTGTGGTGCGGTGCTGCCGACCCTGCTCGAGCCTCCGCGCCCGGCCGCCGTGCTCCCACGCCGGAGGCCCCGGCACCTTCGTGCTGAGGAAGTGTTGGTTCGGAGCCGGTGGGCGCCCACGGGATCTGTGAGCAGCGTTTCCGGAGCCGAGCCCTTCGTGGTGCGGGAGCTCACACCGCTCGGCCGGAGCGTCCGCAACGCCACCGCCTCGGGCCAGGGACGTGGCCCGCAGCCGCCTCCTTCCTAAGCTGGGTGGCTCCGGGACCCCGCACACCGATGCAGGAAAGTCAGGCTGGGCCAGTCAGTGTGGCCCTCTGCCCAGCACGTCCTTGCCACCTGGCTCCGGATGCTGCCGCCAGCCAGCACACGGGGGCCAGGTGTCCTAAGAGCCGACGAGACAGCAGTGAGGGGGCCGAGTGGGGCCGAGCCGGTGATGAGCCTTGTTCCTGCCAGTTCGCAGTCCGGCAGCAGCACATAGGCCAGGCCACCCCATGCCAAGACCAGGGTGGACTAAGAACGGAATCCTGGTTTGTTTCCGTGTTTGTTTCTTCGGCCCTGGTCAAGGCTGACGTCGGTGCTGAGTGTCTGCAGTTACATTTCTGCTTCTACTGAGGTGGTGTTCTTGTTGACGGGTAAGAGCTTTTTGCATATGAAGGATGTTCTCTCCAGTTCCTCTTAGGTTTGTTTAAGCTTTTCCTGATTTACAGAAATTTAACGTTTCTTCTTTAATTGAACGGTGTTGGTTCTCGCAGCGTCTCTGCCCACTGGAGTGGGCTGCTTTACAGTTTGGGTGTGGACAGCCCCACCGTGTCCCCAGGGCCACCGGGGAGTCCAGCAGGGCTGCCCTGAAACGCAAGCCTCAGCAGGAGGGGAGGGGGGCCTGAACCTCAGGCCAGGAACCAGTCTGTAGCCCGCAGAGCATGTGTGCCTACAGGGGTGGGTGAGTGCGTGCTGGGGGCCCCAGGGCTGGAGAAAGACCTTCTCCTGTGCGCCATGCCGGGCCCTTTGCTCCGGTGGCAGAGCTGACGTGGAGGGGACCAGGATGTGCAGCCAGAGGGGGGACAGCGGGGTGGGCAGAGGCAGCCCCGAGCCCCTGCTCCCAGAGAGCCTCACCCAGAGGAGGCGTGGAGAGAGGGGTGTCTGTGCTTTTCCTGAGGCCCCTCTCCCGGGGTGGGCCCAAGTCCCCCTAAGACTCCTGGGGCACGCAGCCTATCTGTGATTCCAGGCTGAAGGTCCCTGAGGCCAGTTCTGACTTCCTTCCAGGGGGCTGTGGGGAGCAGCAGGGCAGGACACACCCTGGGCCGGTGGCCACAGCTCAGCTGGCAGAGGCCCTCTGGGACAGGCTGTGGTGGGGTCCTGTCCACACAGGTGCCCCTGGAGCCCCTGACAGGAGGCCGTTTCTCTGTCAGGCCCGGCTGGCGGCCAGAGGCGGGGGAGTGGCTGCATCCCAGTCTCTGGAAACAGTGGCTCCTGCCGCCTCCTCCCTGTGCTTCTGCCTGGACGGCCCCTGGCCCTGGGCCTCCGAGTCCGTTCCTGGCGCCCCAGGCCCACCCGACGGCCAGTGCCCCGCGTGTGTTCAACAAACGGCAGGGTGGGTGGGCTCTTCGTCCCGAAAGCCCGTGTGCAGAGCTCTCGCTATGTCCGCCTGAAGGTCCGGGGGAGTTCAGAGGCCATCAAGTGTCCTCCTCCATCCATGCCCCCTAAACATGTGTATTCACACGTGTGTATGCACACACTCATCTAAACAAGCACAAACGTGCACACACCATGTCCATGCACACGTGCATTCATATACACGCATGTCCAAGGCACACGTGCATGCGTGTGTTCACACGCATGTTCAGGGCACACGCATGCATGAATGCAGTCCCAAACACGTGCACACATGCATGCACATGGGGACAGACACCCTTGGTGTTCCCCAGGGTCCTTGGGCGTCTGCACTCACACCCTCCCCACAACTTCCTGGGCCCCACGCTTGTTTGCGCTCAGCTCTCGCCGCCCTGAAATTCTTAAGGACTTGTGAACAAGGGTCACTGTCTGCACCCCTCCCCCCATTCCCGAGCACCACCCATTCCACTGCCAAGCCTGCTTCCTGGTCCACAGAGCAGCTGGGTCCCTCCTAATGGAGGCGCCCCTTGAAGTGCCACGCTGGAGCCCCTGGGCCGGCACGAGGGGTCCTGGGTCTGGGCCTGTTCAGATGTGCGATGCTGGGTCCCCCGAGATGGGTGCCATCGTGGCCTTTTCCAGCCAGAAGATGGACCGTAAAGACAAGGAAAGGTGACCGGCCAGCAAGCCCAGCATCAGAGAGCTTGTGCCCATCGCTGCGCCTTGCCCACACTGGGCAGGGAGCTGGCACCCAGGGAGGTGGCTGGGGCTGAGGAGGCCACAGGGGCTGGAGCTCACGACATGGGCTCGCACAAACCCGGCCCAGACCGGCCTTGTCCCGCCCGTGCAGGGGGCCCTGGGCATCACCATGAGGTGAGTCCCCCCTTTGCCTCGGGGCTCACAGGGTGAGCTGAGCTCCCCACGTGGAGACGTCAGAGTGACGGCCCCTCCGAAACGGCTCTGAGGTCAGGAATCCTGGCTACTGGGGCACGCCCATCCTTGGGCCCCATCAGGAGGCCTCAAGAAGAGGAGCTCCCTGCACCCATGTAGACGCTGCTGACACCGAGCCACCCTCCTGAAGACGCCCAAGGCCCAGGAGTACACGTGTGGGTGTGAGTCAGGCCCGCCTGCCGAGGGACAGCACCCTTTCCCTCCTCCAGCCCCACCTCCATGCCTCACGTCCTCCAGCAGGGCACCACCGGGGCTGGGAGGACACGGGGCCCTAGGCCACACCTTCCCTGCAGACCTGGGGCCACGGCCTCCATCCTTTCCAAGCACAGGCTGAATTTGCCAAGGACAGCACTGCAGACAGGGGTCTGGCTTTGAAGGGACAGCTCAGACAGGACCCTCCCAGACTGGGCCGGCCTCTTTCGGGTGGTGTCCTCCGTGGGATCCAGCGCATACCAAGGAGGAGCATCCTCAGGCCACCCTGGTGCCCACGTGCCCACAGCAAGGAGGGGAGCGAGCCGGAGTGACATGTATGTGCAGTGGGCACAGCATGCTCAGAACGTCCCAGCCCAACCCCCATGCCCCACAGTCTGCTGTCCCTCACCCTTCCCCAGCCGCTCCTGCCTCCCGCACCCCATGCCCAGCTCAGCACCCGTGAACCGCTTGGCTCCACCTCCAGAGCACGGAGCCCTCCGGCCACTCCTCGCCGTGCCCGGCTGGGCCCAATGCTCCCCCCAGCCTGGTCCACCAGGGCTACAGCCGCAGCCTTCTCTGGGTTTCCCTGCTGCCCCCGGGGCTTCTCTGCTCAAAGCCCCAGGAGATCTCCTGTCTCCCTAACAGTAACTGCTGAACGTCCACACTGGCCTCAGGGCCCTTGCACGGCCTTATCCATCTACCCCTCTGACTCTACCCCCACCTTGCTGCCCCCGTGTCTCTTCTGCCCCGGTGGCGCCAGCCTCATGGCCATGTGGCAGTGTGCCAAGCACGGTCCTGCCTCAGGGCCTTTGCATATGCAGCCCCTCTGCATGAAGGCCCCTTCCCCTCCTGCTCAGGGGCCATGCCACTGGTCTGCAAAGCCTCCCTCTCCTTGTGTGTTTGTTTATTGCCTGTCCACACCCTCTGGCCACTGTAGGTTCCATAAAGCCTGGGCATTTGAGTGTCTGGGCTGCTGCCCAGCCCAGGGCAGGCGCTCAGTACTTACCTGTTGAATGAATGAATGAATGAAAAGCGTGGGGAAGCTTTCAGAGTGACTTGTCTAAACCTGCATCCACGAATGACATCTAGAGAATCGGCTCTCCCTGCAGAACTGACAGATCCTGGAGGGGCTGTGATGCCTTCGCCCGCCAGGGCAGCCGCCACTGAGGATGGCAAGCTGGGCGGCTCGTCAACAGCAGACATTTGTTTCTCTCGGTCTGGGGGCCAGGGTGCCCCTTCTGGGTGTCCTCGCGGGCAGAGGGGGAGCTGTGGAGACAAGCTCCCTCCTCCTGGGCTCCACCTGTGGCCTCCTGCGGCCTCGATGCCCAGAGGCCCAGCCTCCAGGTGTCACGACCCGGGGTGGGGGGAGGGTTCGTGTATGAACCTGGAGATACAAGCCTTCAGTCCGTAACACCTGCTCAAGGGAAATGTTATGAATTGAGCAGTCTGGATGCCTGGGGGGTGCTTTGGTCTCGGGGGACCCCCCCCAGGACCTTCCACACCCGGGTTAGAAGATAAGGTTGTACTACTTCATGGATGAGCATCCACGTCATGTCACAGTGGAAACGTGGCTCAGTCAGATTTATGTGCGTGAGGCGCCCATCCCCGTGTCAGGAGCCTTACGGGTGTGGTTGGGGCTGCTGATTGTGGACAGCACTGCGTTCTCCTGTGCTCACCTCTGCTGTTTGGGGTGATGGACGGGGTCCCCCAGGGGCATGTGACTCCAAGCACCACATCCCCTGGTCCAGACACCAGGAGGCCCTGACGGAGCCGTGGTCCCGGGAGGAAGGCCGGGCAGGGCCCTCGTGCCACACTGCTCTTTGTGGCTGTCAGAACAGCCCGGACAAGGGAGGGGACAGTCCGAGCATCTGGATGTGCGGGGACGCTGTCGGGGGTGGCCCTTGTGGGTGAGAGGCCCTGTCACCCCTCGTCCTTCCTCGTAGGGAAAGTGGGAAGAAGCTTCTCAGAAAAAGGACAGCATTTCCGTGAACTCCCTGTGGCCTGGCCGAGAAACTGCCCCGGCACAACTTATCTCATGTTGACCACGGAACGAGGAGAACTTCATTATGGGCTCCTGCTGGCCTGGGGACCAGTTTTTGGGAAGTGCTGGTCAAGCGCCTCCGAGAAGAACTTGCAGATAAAGGCAGAACAGAGAGGAAGGCTGACCGCAGGGCTGGCATGGCCGGGAGAGGCCTCCATGGACCACACCGCCTGGCCGGGCCGCCGTGGCGCTGTGGCGCCCGTCCTCTCTTTCCTGCGGGCGGCAGGGAAGCCAAGGTGACACTCAGGGCCAAGTCCGCTCGAGTTGCTGCCCCAGCCGGGTCCAGGCCGGGTCCCCGATGCTGTGGCGTCCGCCACCACGGACGCCCCACTCACGGGGCCCTGACCCGGCTGTGCAGCCAGAGCTGGGAAAGACCCACTGAGTCTGCCCTGGGGGCTCTTGGGACTGATGACGTGGTGTGGGGGTGACACGGGAGCCCACCACTCAGGACCGAGGCTGGACCGAGTCTGGTTCTGTTTGTAACGCTGCTGTCCGATGGCCGGAATCGTGACGCCACATTCACAGAGACTTGTTTGGTGCCAGGGCTGAGACGGGGGGGTGGATGGCCTTCCAGAAGCCCCTCATCCACAGCCCAGCTCTGTTGACTGCCAGTGGCTCGGGGGGAACTGTGTCGAGCCCAGGGCCAGCATGAGCTAACATGTGTAGTGATGGCTTGGATCGTGGGCTGGTGCTGGACACAGTAGTGAGGAAGGAAGGGCCCCTGGCCAGTGACCCGTTCTCGGGAGGCGAGGCTGTTCCCGGGGAGCGCTTGAGCCGGGAGCACGGCACCTCCGAGGCTCAGCTCAGCACTGAGACCGATGCAGGTCCTTCTGGCCGGGGCACCACTCGCGGGAACTTTCCCACGGACAGCCTCGTGTCGGCACGTGTCTGCACGTGTGTGCACGTGAGAGTGTGTGGGGTGTGCCCTGCGTGCAAAGAGATGAAATCACGGGAAGCTCCGTAACTGTCACCAAAGGGCGTGTGTGTCACGCCCACCTGACGGACAGCTTACGCAGCTTGGAAACGTGGTCCAGGTCCACGCAGCCTCCCACCGGAGGACGCCCGAGGCCACACGCTCTGCTGCGGTTCTCTCTGCACATGCCGGGCAAATGTCTGGACAGACGCACAGTAAGTTGTTAGCAGAAGTTACTTTTATTAGAAGGAGGATGGGGGACTTTTCTTGTTTCAGCTCCAAACGTTAACTTTTTACAGGAAACACGTGCTTGTCGTAAAGATGGGGAAAGCTTGCAACAAGCACAAGTTTAAGGAGAGGCAGATGGCCGAGCACGTGCGCGCTCACACGGAGGGACGCGCTCCGAGTTGATCTGGGGCCAGGGTCCTTCTCAGTCCTCTCAGAGGACTGGTCAACTGGTTAACTAGTCCTGAAGCTGTTCACTCTGGCTCTAAGGGACCGACTAGCTCCAGGCAGGCGTCTCGGCCGGAGGTGGAGGAAATGGAAATTCGAGAGGGAGGAGCTGGTTCTTGGGAACCGAGTTTCCGTGGTTTGGGTTGTTTTATCATTCGTCCTGCTTTAAAGGAGCAGGAATCCGAAGTCCACGCTGAACGCTGACTAATGGTGTCCTGGCATCAGAGACCGTGGGTTCGACCCCAGCAGTCAGGCCGCGCACATGGGGGCGCACACGGGGGCCGCCGCGGACCAGGACGGGGTCTCGGCTGGGACACGGGCGACAGCAGCTCGTTCGCTTTTGAAGGAGGTTTTACAAATCACCTGGCACAGGACCTGTCACTTCTCCGGGAAAGCCGTGCGAGAAAACCTGTGTTTTCTTCTTTCAGGAAAGAAAAGGAAACACAGAACCTCCCTCTGGCTCTGAGAACATGAGGGCTCACGCTACAGAGAAGCTGAGGGAAAAGAAGGATTTTTCCCTTTCTCCCTTTTACCCTCACCCTCCCTCAGGCCTGATGAGCTTAAGGACAGCAGGTAAATGGGGAGGGGACACTGGGAGCCTGACCCAGAGCACAAGCTCCCCACCAGGAGCCTGATCCAGAGGACAAGACCCCCACCCCAGGAGCCTGACCCAGAGGACAAGCACCCCACCAGGAGCCTGACCTAGAGAATAAGGCCCCCCCGGAGTCTGACCCCGAGGACAAGCACCACACCCCCCTGAGCCTGACCCCAAGGACAAGCACCTCCCCAGGAGCCTGACCCAGAGGACAAGCACCTCCCCCAGAACCTGACCCAGAGGACAAGCACCACCCCACCCGAGCCTGATCCCGAGGACAAGCACCCCCCTGAACCTGACCCCGAGGACAAGATCCCCCACCCCAGGAGCCTAACCTAAAGGACAAGGCCCTTGCACGGAAAGGTCCTGCGTGGCTTGGAAGGACACTGAAGGCAGAGACTGGGGGATCGTGTGAGCAGTCTTGCCAGCCTCTAGAGAAAAGGCAGGTTCTCCGGGAAAGTTGCAGGAGGAAGGAAGGCCAGCTACACATCATTCCCGTCCCTGGGGAGGCTCTGGCTTTGGAGGAACTGCAAATGGCTCCCTTTGGCCTTGGGGGACCCAGGGAACCCCAGGCAGGTGGGTGGCCCCATCTGTCCAGGAGGGTGCCTGGAAGGGCATCTTTTTTTTGTTCTGGGTCCTGCTTCCTGTGGGAAGAACTGCTGGGTGCTGTAGGGTTACCTACTTGGAGTCGAGAAAAGACAAGCATCCAATTTGGCCATCATGGAAGGGCAGCTCCTCTTTCAATGTCCCACCTCCCCAAGCAGTCGCGGGGAGCTGCTTCTGCAGATGCGCTGGGAGTTGAGGCAGAGCAGGGGCATGTGGTGGAGCCTCGCGTCTGGGACGAGAGGGGACGGATGTGAATGTGAGGAAAGGAGGAAGCACCGGGCGGTGTTGGCTGGCGGTTTCCAGGAGCCAGTCTGCTGAGGGGAGGGCGGGAGGCAGGCGTCGTTTGGAAACTGCACGAAGATCTGAAAACCCCGAAAGACTGAGAAAGAAGAGGACATAGTCATCGTGGGGTGCACAGCAGGATGGCCCCTGCAGAGTGCAGGGACCCCACGTTTAATAGAAGGACAGCTCGGGGCCTGCGGTGGGCTGGCGTATCCTGCAGATGCCACGGGACAGGAGCTTTGCCACACGGTGGGACGGCACTCGGCACCGATGCTGAGAGGATTGCATGCTCTCGTGTTGATCCCGCAGATGCTGCATTTCACCAGGAGGGAGCTGTCCCTTGTGAAGAGCAGGGTGACCTCCAGGAAGACTCTACGCAGCTGAGGAAGAACACCCAGCCTGTGACGCCGCCTCCCTGCAGGCCTCCTGGGTCACTGCAATTGGTGCGACCTCTGGGAGCCGGACCACGTGTTTGAGCTCAGGCTCACTTGCTCCTCTGCTGCCCCCAGGACCCCGCCCTCCTTGCAGCCCACCCCACCCCTTCCCCCTTGCTCCCGTCAGCATCTCCCACCCTCACCAGGCCTCCAGAACCATTGGCTTCTGTGCCTTCTGCCTGTAGAGTTCAGCCTTCCTCTCAGGACTGTCCCTGAGCCCCTGCTGAGCTGTGCTGTCCCCAACCCTGTGGACCAGCTGTCCCAGGGCCTCTCGCAGTGGCTCTTCCCTCCCTGCGGTAACATGGCCCACGGTCACCGGGCATGGGCCCACCCTGCTTTTCCAGCTCCCCACCCTTCTCGTGGGGGAAATGTCAATGGTCTGTTGTCAGGCTCCTCCCACAGACTCCAGGGGACCAGGAGGAGCAGGCCGACCTGGGGGTCCTAGAGCAGTGTGGCCAGGAGCAGATGTCAGGTGTGGTTCAGCACGTGTGCATATATACCCCCCACAGCGCACCCACCTACGTGCACACACGCACACACACGCACTCACATACATGCACACACGTACACACACTAACCCACATATGCACACATGCCCGCTAGCAGAGTCACATGGTGAGCAGGCCAAGCTGGGGAGGTGTAGGGTCTCTGGTCTGAAGGGGGCAGGCCCGAGGGACAGCTTCTCACAATGGCCAGCACAGCCCTTCGCCCATGCTGACAGCAAAATATGCAGGCCAGCAGAGTGGACGTGTGTGAGATTCAGGGCCACAAGGAGAGGTGTAAACGGGTTGACCGCAGAGGGTCATCAGTGAGAACCACTTGCTTCCGGCTCCTGGGGGGTAGGCTAGGCTGTCTCTGCAGACCAAGACCCCAGCCTTCTAGGGAAAATGCCACATCTGGGGACGAGCCCTGGTCCTGATTGAAGAATAGCAGCCACATTCTGTCCCCCTGCCTCTCCAGGCCCTCTGAGCTGAAGGAATCCCCCGGAAACTGTGGGCCCTTTGTACCCTGAGGGGGAGCTTCCCACGGTTGTTGTGCCTCCCAGCTCTGGAGGCCATGTGTCTGTGGCGTCTGACTGGGCTCGGCCTGGGTGTGCACAGGACTGGACCTCCTGGGGGCTGCCAGGGACGTTTGGTGCCTGCCCCAGCTTCTCGGGAGCTGTCAGGTGGGAGCACAGGTGAGGATGGGCATCTGAGCCCCGCCCCTCCCCAGGGAACAAGGGCCTGGGAGCCCGGGGGCCACGGCTGTGGTCAGATTGGAAAACTGAGACTGACTGTGTCCCTGGGAACGTTCTCGCTTTGTGGTTTATTTCTCAGGGACTCTTCACCCGAGGGAACCGAATGAGCAGGGGCCTTGGAGACGCCAGACCCTGACCCTCCACGGACGCCAGCCTTGCCCAGGAACACCTGTGGTCTGGCCCTCCAGGGAAGGGGAGGCTCACAGCCCGGGTCTGTTCATCCCGAGAGAGACGGGGGAGTGTGATCACACCACACCGCACGCGTATCCATCCCCCAGTCAGGATGGCTGCCTGGACGCCCCACAGCTCCAAGTCCCATGGCCACGGGCTCGCCTCCCCGTTCAGCCTCCCAGAGCAGAGCGGACACGGGGTGCTGGCCTCTGACCGCACTGCATGTGCAGCTGGTCCCAGGGGCAGGCCTGTGTCCAGCCGGCAGGACTGTCCCCAGCCTCCCACGCTCTTGTGCCTTCCGGGGCCGACCTTCCCCACGCCCGCCACCTGCACCTGGGGGGTCCGCTTGGGGGTTCGTTGGTGTTTCCCTGGCTGTTTGCTACGCGGAGCCCCTACTCCTGCCCTTGCTGGTGACCGGGGCGTCCTTGCCTGGGGAGTGCTGGTTGAACCTTTGGCCTGTTTTCGGGTCGCTATCTATCTCCTTGGTGCCCCAGTGGGGTCTTCGGATGGACAGGCTTCTTAACTTTAATGGAGTCCCATTAGTGCTTTCTCCGTCCGCCTGCAGAACCTGCTCCTGGTCGTGAGTGTGGTTCCGGCATCTTGCAGAAGCCTTACCACTCCCATTCATGAGCTCCGTGCTCCACTTTATTTTTGTGTTTGATGTGAAGTATGGGTCAAGGCTCATTTTCCCTCCTGCGCAGGTACGCAGCTGACCCGTCACCACCTGCGAAGACGACCCTGTCGTCATGTTTGCAGCGAGCCCGGGCTGTGGGCGTGACGGCACCTACTGGCCGGCGCTGAGCCGCCCTCCCCGGATGCGCTTGCCGCCCCAGTGCAGGGGTGAGCCGAGGAGCGGGGTCTCGGAGAGGCTGCCCCGCAGGCCCACCTCACCCTGGTGTGGGGCCCCGGCCACTGGGCTCCAGGATGAGGAGTCGGCGGCGTGAGGACACAGCAGAGGAGCCCCGGGCCGAGCGGGGGTTGCCCCAGCCCTGCCGCCCGCAGCCCTGGGCTCCAGGCCCCACAGAGGGCCCTTTATGAGTCGCTGGTACGTCCAAAGTGCTCTCGGAAAGACGAATGAATTGTTTTCCAGGAAAGCATTTAATGAGACTCACCAGCCAAGATGGAACAAGGGAAATAAATAAGGCACAATCGGATCTTTATTTTCGAGCATTCCCGAGTCCGGTGTTTTCAGACTGCGCTCTGGCATGGTCCTCCCCCTGGATCTCCGTTTGTTTCATGCTCCTCAGCGAGCCGCGGGCATTTCCCTTTGACTGCAGTGTTATTAAATATCGACTGCAGGCGTAAGAAACGGTTTCTACTGAAGGCAGAGGAGAGGAAAACAGACCGAGTAAACTAGAACTTCTTCGACTGGCTCCCGTCTTAAAAGGCAGTGCGAGGAATTTCTGCCAACTGGCCGCTCGCGGAAACAAAGCTGACGTTTGATGTTCGGGCCATGGCATCACGGTTCCAAGCTGCCGGCGGGCGAGGGGGTGGAGGGTGGTCTGGTCGGACTCTGCATAGGTGAGAAAAGCCTCAGCGGCCCGTGGATAAACGTGTGAGAATAGGAAATCGAAAGCAAGGGCATAAAGGGGATCAGGCCCATGGAGCAGCCAGGGGACCCTGCGAGCAGCCGTCCACTGTGGGTCCCCGTGGGCAGGCCAGACGTGGCAGGTGGGGCCGACAGAATCTGTGCCAGGAGTGTGGACAGCTGGATCCAGCTTGTGCATGGCCTGAAAATGGCGTGTGGGGAGGGGGCTCCCGTCCTGATCCCGCTGGAGCTCCCGCCTCTGTGGGCCCTCCTTCCATGGCTAAGCTCGGCCCCTGCAATTCTTCCCAAACATGGCTGGATCTTTGGGAGGAGACATGATTCCTGAGGGTGGGGATGTGGCTCCTCATTCCTGAATCTGATGGTCTCCCATCCTGACCCAGGCCCCCGGCATGACCTTTGGGACAGCACGGGGGTCCCTTCTTGCCCTTGGTCCTGGGAGTGCTGCAGAAGGACAGGGTCCCGATCAGATGTGCTGTCCCCAGATGACCCCACGGTGTGAGGAACAGCTGCTGCTGGAGGTGAGCACGCGGCCTCCCGCCCCTCAGAGCAGGTGGTGTTTCTGGAAGGAGGGCAGGTCCTGTGGAGGTGGCATCCCCTCCCCAGCCAACCCAGCCCAGCAGAGCCCGCCGCTCTCAGAGAGCCTACAGGGGGGCTCCCCGGGAACGCGACTTGTCAGAAATGCAGTAGAGGAAAGGCCCTGTTCATGGTGCTTCTGAAAGCACACAGCCAGCTTCCTAAACTATTCAGTGAGGCAAACCATAGAAGAGAAAGCACCACTGAGCCCCGTGCAGGAAGGTAGGCACGCATCATCATTCCAGGAGTTCTTGTTCAGCTGTACATTCTTCAAATCAGTCCATAAATTAAATCCCCACGGCAGCTTTTGGAAACTTGTAAAAAAATAATCCTTAAGTTCATTTGGAAAGAATTCAATCAACCAGGAATGTTCTGAGAAGAAAGAGTAGCTTTCCCCATGAGCTCTGGGAGCATGGGGACCACGGGCAACATCACGGGCAAGTCTGCAGTGGATGCTGGGGTCCAGGGACCCACCGTTGGTAGGACAGCATTCCAGAAGGGTCGTTTTCTATGTGGTTTGGGGAAAACTGACACTGATCCCCGCTTCATCTCAAACACCAAGATACAAGCCACGTGCATGACCGTGGCATAAAAGTATCCGTCCGTCATTATTCTAATCCTCCATAGCTTCACTGCTGTATGTTTGTTTTACTGTTCAGAGCTCAGGTGCAGAGCGTCTCAGACTTCTCAGTCAGGGCACGCGGCTGTTCTCCTCTCGTCCGATCCCTGCTGGTTCGGTTACTTGCTTTATGTGCACTCCCGTCCCCCTGCCTGCTCTGATGGAGATGCCCCTGGGCGTGCACAAACGTGCACACGTGACGGCTGTTTCCAGGGGCGTGCGTGAACACGCACACACACGGCTGTTTCCTGAATGAGCCTGTAATGGGCACGGTTGACATCTGCCGTGGACCTCATTCCTGGCAGCTCCCCGACACTGCATTCACGGCTGTGGCCCAGATGTGTGCTGTCATCCACACGCCCACTTGGCTGGTCCTCAAGCTGCCCTTGGAATGCTCTGGGGGCTTCAGAACAGACAGATGTCCGGCCCCAGCCCTGGAGACGGTGATTTTATCGATCTGAGGTGGAGCCGGGACATTGCAGCTTTTAAAAGCAGCCACGTGGTTCCAGCGCGCACAGAGCTGGAGAAAGGGCGTGGCCTCTGACTTCACACAAAAAATGCTGAAATGACTCTGTGGATGCCGCATCTTGTCCCCGGCCCTGCCTTACTGCCGCCGTGTGGACATGGGACACGCTGGCTTCCCACCGGTCAGCGACAGCTCTATCCCGGCCCTCCTGCCTATTGTTGGGACGATGCAGACCACTCGTGCCTCCTGGACCAGCTCCCAGCCTGTGCCTGTGCCTGAAATCCTGTCCTGGGGTCTGCGTGGGGGGCAACCCCGTGGGCCGACGAGACACAGCAGCTCCCGCTTCCCTTCGCTGACCCACGAGGCCCTCGGAGGACAGGTCCTCCTGAGGGGGCTTCATCTTACTGCGGGAGCCTCAGGGCCTGGAGGAGCCCCTCCCCCCCAGCAGGTGTTCTGGAAAGTGTCTGTTCTGTGCGGCCCCAGGGCATCCGCTCAGACGGAGTGCAGAGGGAACACCGAGCACCCCCAGCCAGATGATGATGTGCACGTCAGCGCTCGGGGGCAGGTTTCCGGGGACCGGGGAGCAAGGTCTCCCTTGCACGTGCCCCAGGCTGGATCTCAGGGAGGAGGGTGTGTGCCCCTGGAGAGCTGTCACTGGGCTCTGGAAACAGCCCCGAAGCCGCAGCCCCAGGCGGCATGGCGCTCGGCAGTCTGATCCGGCCGCTCCTTCCAGCCTGGCTCCCTCATATGGAAATAATATTGGGCCTCGTAAAAGATCCAGGTTCTTGTTTCAAATTATGAAATGAACATTCTCCTCGGGTAATACCATGTGGGGCCACGAGTGAAGTTTTGAATTCCAACTTCAAAGGGAAGTTAAAATAGTTCTAGACCATAGCATGTAAGTTGGTAACAAATTGGGTGCCGCATTCTGCTGCCAGTTAAAAGTAACTGTTGGATCCGTTTCTTTGAATTATTTGAGTCTACGTGCATGTCACACTCTCCACAAAGCCTTAAAGTCATGGGCAAAAGTATAAACTTCAGAAATAATTAATGCAATTTAATGACAGTAAATAAGCTTCAAAGCCCAAGGAACAGCAGAACTTCATCAAAGAGAGAAAATAAACATGTTTCCAGCTCAGATCTGAAACCCCACCAGTGGCCCAGTGTTTAATCTCGAGGGAAAGGGCCCTCCCGCCTCACCGACGGAGACTCCTGTGTGCAGGGCACCGACCTGCTCTCCCAAGGGAAGGCTTTGCAGGGTCAGCAGGCAAGATTAGACAGTAATTGAGGGGTCCACACTGAGAGCGTCCCCAAATTTAGCAAATGATGTTTAAACTTTTGCTTTAACTGAGCGTCACTCTTCAGAGCCATCAGCTTCTGCATTTGGGATTTTCTAGAAAACCTTGGTTTAAGGCTTTGCTGTGGACAAAGTTTCTCCCAAATGCCCTCGGAAACCAAAAACAGAATGAGTGTTAACTGAATCATGTGTGTGGGAGATGGGCGTCAGCCCCTGCACCAGGAGCTGCCACGCGCCTTGAGCAGAACCACAGGGGTGGTCAGCGGCTCTGCCCGGAGGCCCACGGCCCCTTTCCCACGCGTCACATAAACGTCCATGCGGATGTGAGCTGCTGAGTGTCAGTGCCCCGGCCCAGAGCTGACCCAGACGCCCCGCGTGTCTCTGGGGAATCTGCCCTCACGGCCGAGCCGTGTCGGGAAGCTGTTCTTGGTGGGCCTCACCACGACGCCCGTGCATTAAGTCAAGTGAGGCAAGGACGGAGTCATCGGTCGCATGCTGTGTGTGCACGGGGCTTGGCGATGGGGCACGGCACGGTAGGACACTCCAGCATCACCGTAGCCGGGCGTGTGTCTCCATGGGCCTCGGGCCAGCCTGGACCTGCCCCTTGCCTCCCAAAGGCAGCGGCCAGCAGGCCTGGGCCAGCCGTGGATGGGAGGGTGCGGGCAAGGCCCCTGCTGTTCCCTTCATCCCCCCTCCCCTCCTGTCCACCCGTCCTTCCTGCCCGCGTTCCTGAGGGTGCAGACGTTGGGTCTCTGTCCTTCCTCTGTCCTCCCTCCACCTGGAGAGCCTCCCCAGGTGACCTGGGGCCGGGGTCGCCTGGAGCCCAGCTCGCTGGCCACCTGGGTAGGAACTAACTAACACGTGAAAACATGGGTTGATGCCAATGGACAAATGCTCCCTGACCCAAAGGGAGTATTTGTAGAGGGACCACCGGGCAGAGTGGCCTCCGGCAGGGCACACTTTCGGGGTGTCCGGTCCTGGGCGCGGACCTCCCCCCGCCTCTCGCGCTGCTCCCTGGGGCAGCTGCTGCTAACGCGGGAGCAGGCCTGGAAGAGCCCGTGTTCACCGCTTCCCGTGTGGGACAGAACGGGAAGTGAGCTTCAGGTCTGTGTGGGGCACGACACCTGGGGGCGCACAGCCGGGGGCACGTCTGCCATAGGTTCCCAGGCAGCCGCTTCCGTCGCCGCGAGAGCCGCCAGCGAGGTCGTCGGGACGTTTGGCGTAAGGTGTTTGGGGGTCAACGTTCCCGTGTGGGAGCTCACGCGTGTGCACTGTCAGCAAAGCTCGGCCGTGGGGCCGCGTGTGGGGCGGGTTCCCGCCAGGAGAGCGGGCCCTTCTGCAGGAGCATGTGCTCCCTGGCCGATCCCGAGCTCCGCGGACAGAGGACGTGCTCCCGGGTCGTTGGCCCGTTCGCCTGGTGCACTGCCCTGCTGCTGGTGGCCCAGCTGCCCGTGGGGCCGACCGAGGAAACCGCAGGAGGGGTCTGGAGCCAGCACGGGGAGGGCAGGGTGGGCGGCAGGCCCCGCCACGGGCAGCAACCACACCAGGCAGGTGAGGGGACGGCTGTCCTCCGGTCCTGCCGGGCTGCCCGGAGCCGTGTGCTTAGCGGGGTGTGGCATGCCTGCTGGAGCCCACGCCGACCCTGGTGCCTCGCTGAGCAGCCAGATGGTGGACATCGCAGGCCCCAGGTGGCGGGCGCAAGGGACAGAGCGCGGGAAGCCACACAGGTGGCACCATTCGGGCTGGACTTCTCCGCGGGCTGTGGGAGCCAAGCAGGTGGGCTGCAGAGAGCAGAGGGCCCTGGGACGTGCCGTGGGGAGTGGTCCTGTGGGCGCCGACAGGGCAGCGACCATGATGGTGCCCAGAGATGCCACAGTCCAGGGAGAGCAGAACCCAAACTGCCATGGCCCAGCAGCCGTGTTTCCTAGCGGGCAGGGTGCCGCTGTCCCTGCCTTCTCTCCCCTGTCCTGGCAGCCACGTCCCAGGTCCCTGAAGAACCGTGAGCCCAGCGTCCTCGCCCAGCAAGGCTGCTCCTCTCCACCCTCTTCTCTGGAGCCTCCTTCACCAGCGGCCTCCAATCCCCCGACTGCCAGCTTGAGGACAGTCTCTAGAACCTGGGACCCTCCCCAGGATCCAGAAGCCTGTGCGGGCACCTCGGGTGTTCCCGTCAGAGTCCATTTGGTTAGAACACGCCCCTGCGGGCTCGGGATTTTCTTTTCTTTTCTTTTCTTTTCTTTTCTTTTCTTTTTCTTTCCTTTTCTTTTTTCTTTTCTTTTTTAAACATAGGCTCCATGCCCAGCGCAGAGCCCAACGCGGGGCTCAAACCCACGACTCTGAAATCAAGACCTGAGCTGAGATCAAGAGTCAGACGCTTCACCGGCTGAGCCACGCAGGTGCTACAGGGCTCAGGGTTTTCTGCATCGAGGTCGAACGTGTAGGTTCGGTGAGACTTAACCCTGCACTCATGCTGCTGAAAACATGTTTGGAAACGTGTGCTCTTTTCTGCCGGGACACAGAAATGTGATTCTCGTACTGACCCTGCACCGATAACCTTGCCCAGTGGACCTGCTGGTTCCGGTAACCTAGGCTCATTCGGATTCTCTCTCATGGTCTCCCGAGAGCGCCAGTTCTGCCTTTCCCTCCTTGGGCCCCGGCTGGGCCCGAGCTCTGTCCCGCCGGCCTCACAGGTCTGTCCCCGCAGTGCCGACCTCTACTGAATGCTTCCTGTAAACATCCGCTGAAGCAAGTATATGCCTTTTCTTCTTCTGTTAATAGATGGAATCACCAACCTTGAATTTCTGGAGGATACAGCTTGCTTGTTGCCTATTATTCTTTTTACGCGGAAAAGGAAACGTATTATCTGGTTTGGTTTGCTATTCCGTGGGGGTTGCTGCGCTTGAGCCCGCGAGCCTGACCGGCCATGGTGTGTCCTCTGTCTCTGCACGGGCGGAGGTTGAGGGGGACGGACGCCTTCCGGGGCAGGTCCTCTTTCCAACCCACGGACCAGTTTGTGCAAGTTCGGTGTTAAGTCTTTCCTCAGTGTTTGGAGGAATTCGCTAGGAAAACCACTGATGCCTAGGGTTTTCTGTAGGGAGATTTTAAATGACGGATCCCGTTTCTTCAGGGGACTCCGGTTTCTCCTTTTTCTCTCGTGTCAGCTTTGGAAAATCGTGCCTATCCAGGAAGGCGTCCATTTCCTCTGTGTTTTCAAATCCAACTCAGAATAATCTCATTGCTGTACTTCTCAGAGTCCCTGGAGCATCCGGGAACGCGTCTGTGTTTACTTTCCATCAAACAGAACGTTTGTAAGCGGCGCGTTTCGTCTGCTGCGTCAGTGCCGTGGTCCCCACGAAGAGCCGACCTTTCCAAACTATGCTCCTCGTGCGGCTTTTATGCGTGAGCCCCTGTCCTGTCTCTGTGGTAGATTCGCTTCTGCTCTCATCCACTTTGATTTGCTTTTCTCCATCTGGTTTCTGAAGATGGATAATCAGGCCTTGTTTCTAGATTCTTCCCTTCAATATTCACACTTGAGGCTATGAAGTTACTGCATTCCACTTTTGATTTGTCATATTTTTATCATTTGGTTCAAATGTGTTCCAATTTTCCTTGTGGTTTATTTTTTTGACCCATGAATTATCTAATTGCTAAATTTGCGAACATTTGAGAATTTCTTGAATTGAATTATTCCACTGTGGCCAGAGCAAATGCTCTAAAAGATTCCACCCCTCGCCTCTGGTGGGGTTCTGCGCTGTGACCCGTTTCCTGCCTGGTTTGATGTGCGTTCTTGCAGATGGTGAGCAGACAGGCCCGTTTCCGTGCTCGGGGACGTCTCAGAGAATACCGTGGGCTTGGGCAGAGCAGAGGGGATGCGGGTCCTCGGGAAGCGAGGGGGCATGTCCCAGGCCACCTGTTCGGCACAAACCGAGAAGTGGGGACGTGGCTATCCCTTAAGCGACAATATATGGACACAAGAAGACCCTTTCCTCTCACAAAGGCCCCAGAACTTTCCCCAGGTCCGCTCGGTGCCCACGTGTGCCCTCCCCTCCCAGGGGGTTGCAGCTCCCTTCCCAGCCAAGCGTGCAGGGAGGGAGGCGGGCCCAGGGGTCTCCCGAGCCAGGCATCTTCCACCCAGGTGGGAGTGGATCAGACACACCTGTGCCCCTCTCCTCCGCAAGGCACGTGGTGAAGGCTAAACCAAGCTGGGTTCTGTCCAATGCTCCCGGAAGGTGCTCGCACGTGCACGTGGCGTCTTGACCCTGTCCCGCCCTGGAGACAGTGGGCTTGCGAGAGCTGGGTGAGGGGCCATACGGGACACAGCGTGTTTCCCTCGGGCACCACCTCACACAAGGACTCGCCCTTGGGCGTGGAGTCGGAGCCGGGAGAAGGGCAGTGGGGGCGGCTGGCTGGTGTCTGGGTCCGCGGGGCTCGAGGACTGTGATTCGGGTAGAGCTGGCTCTGTTGCCCGGCTTCCTGGAAGCGGTTTCCTTTGCTGGGTGCTCCCGGGCCCTCGCCATGTGGGCGCAGGGGTAGACCTCCTGCGCGGGCATCCTACATCCCCCCCCGGGCTCCCTGGGACTTCCCTGAGCCCTGGAGCAGACAAAGGGGCTGCTTCCTGCCCCCAACACTTTCTTTGGCGGTAAGATGCCGGTTTGGAAACATACAAAGGCTGGACCCGCCACGGCTGCCATTTGAAATCCCGAAATCACGAACGAGAAAAGCTCATGAAGGCCAGGCCAGGGCGGCCGGCCGGAAAGGCCAGGAAGGCAGTGGGGGTGGGTGCTCGGCCCTCTGCTCTCCATGCTGCATCACCCGCTGCTCCCTGCTGGGGGCCCTGGTGCAGGCCACGGGAGGCCACGGGGTGGTAGGCAGGGTGAGCACAGCAGAAACGCCTCCGTGGGCTCGGCACCCTGGGCCGGTCAGCAGAACGTGACCCAGGCGTCCTTGGCAAGCGTGGACATACTTCCTTCCCGCTTCCGCTCAAAGACGCAGAGGCCACTACGATGCACCAGGCGGCACGCCTGCCCCGGACGGATCTGGGCCTTGGACAAACCCGAGGAATGCCTCCTGAGGTCCAGGTCGGGAGCAGCAGGTGACGCGGAAGCAGAGAGCAGAGGGTGTGAGCAGCACCCACCGCCCACTGCCCTTCCGGACCCTTCCGGACCCTTCCGGCTTGCCGTGGCCCGCAGTGGCTGGCTTGGCGGGAGCATGCGGTCTGCCGTCCACATTCCCACAGCCCTGGTGCAGACGGGACTCCCGCCTTCCCCACCAGCCTTGTCTGATTCCTCGCCAATATAGTCGTATTTCATTTCATTTTTTTAAAGCTACTTATTTCTTTCCAGTTTTACTGAGATATAATTGACGTGCAAGCAACATAATCCTAGTTTGGAAATGTTTCGGCCGTGCCCTGTGTGTTGGCTAGACCGGGGGGCAGGGGAGCCCCACAGCCCGGCTTCCTGGGTGCACACCCTGGCTGGGCCTCCCACCTCGGCCAGGGCTGGTCTGCGTGGCCAGGGGCACAAGCAGAGGCCTGATACGTGTTTCTGCACTCAGGTTGTGAAGACACGGCTGTTTCCATCGCGTGTTCTCCGTCCCCTGGGTCACGGCTCCACACGAACCTGCTGCTGTGTCCCGAGAACACCACGTGGCTTATGAGAGACCCAGACGCCGGCACGCGACTCTGCAGCCCACCAGCCGTCCCGTGAGCAGACGCAGACACCCGCCCCCTAACCCCAGCACGGCCTCAGCTGATGGCCGGGCCACAGGCTATGGCCCCCGGAAAGGCACGAGCACCATCCTCCGCAAAGCAGCTCCTGGACTCCCGACCCACGAAACTGTGAGGTTTGGCCAACTCGTGCTGGGCCGTCGCGGGAGATGCCACGGCCAAGCCCTTGGCGGGCATCAAGAGATAGAAGGTCCTGTTGGGGGCATTCTGTTGGGGGGCTCCTAGGTGAGGCAGCCAGTGGAGGGCTGCCAAGCCCGCAGAGGTCATGGAGGTCACTGGCGGGCAGGACATGCGGTGGAGGAGGCGTCCAGGAGGAGAGCGGAGGTGACCCGTTTCTGCTCTCTGCTGACGGCATGCCGTGCGGGGAGACGAGCCTGCAGACGCAGTGACAGAGGAGGAGCAGGACCCCGGCCTCTCGAGCCAACGATGCTGAACTGAAGACACGTCTTCTGAGCAGAGATGGAGCCCACAGTGCTTTCCGGAAAGCATGGTTGGAACAGGACATGGAGGATCCCAGGCTTTGCAGAGGCCGAGCCGTGCCTGCAGAGTTGTTGGGTCAGACGAAGGCCTTCGAGGCGGTGGGGGGCGGGTCTTACAACCCCCCACGCAGACAGCAGGGCCCCGGAAATCCAGGCCCCTCCAGACTCCCAAGACAGAGGGGCACCTTGATGACACTGGGGCTTTGACTTTTGACCGATGGAGTGAATTCCAAAAGATGCACAGGAGACCAATGGTATTTCTCAGAGATTTACGTCAAGAGAAACGCTGCTAGCTTGTCCCGAAGAAACAGGGATCGGGCCAAGGGAAACGGACCTTCTGACCCCCACACTTCCCCAGCAAACAGCCAAAGAAGCGCCTTGGCTGGGGGGAAGAGCCACAGGAAATGGGCTCAGGGGGCCCAGGGCGAGGGATGTTGGCTGCAGGGGGACCGGGTCTGGGCCAGGGGCTCCCAACCTCTGCTTGGCGGGCTTCAGAAGAGTGTGGCCAGGGTCTCCTCTGGGTCCCCGTGTCCCTGGCAGAATGTTCTGGAAGTTGTGCCTGTGTGTCAGGTGAGGCCGGGCCCACATGGAGTGGAGCTTGCCGTCCCACCCTAGACGAACAGAGATGGGGGTTCGCGCTCAGCCCGCTGTTGCCAGGAGCGGAGATGAGGCCTGTGGGGGGCAGGCAGTTCGGGAGGCCAGAAGGCGACTGCCCCAGGGACGTCTGCCTCCTGGTGACCCCACACAGTGTGCAGAGGTGACAGAGGGCACCTGCGTCTGGGTCATAAAGACACCGGGGCTTCGATCCCTCGAGGACCACTTGAGCCGCTGCATGGAGAGGCCCCTCGGTGAGTGGCCGGGGGGTCTGGCCACCGCTGGTGAGGAAGTGAGATCTGCTGACAATCCCGACTGAACCGGCACCTGAGCCCAGCCCCGGGAGCCTTCAGGTGGCCTCGGCCCCGGCCCGCGGGCGAGAGTAACCACAGGATGGAGCCAGTCCCGATCCCTCACCCTCGGGGCCAGTAAACATCTGTGGCCAGAAGCTGCTAAGTTCTGGCGGTAATTTCATGCAGCAACGGATGACTAAGCCACCCTCCCTGCAGGGAGGGCCCTGGTGGGGGCCTCCAGGCTCTCCAGGGCCGCTGTCTCCCTCCCCCTGGCCCGGGGGGAGGGGGCAGCATACCTCCCTTCCGCTCACATTCCCTGCTGGGACCCTCACCTCGCGGCCACGTGAAGTGTCGTCAGCCAGCTGTCTGGGAGGACAGGTGGGTCTGGACAGAGGAGAAGAGAGCACCTGGTCCCGGCCCCACAGGGAAGAGCTTTGCCCCCCCACCTCCCACGGCCTCCGTGAGGCATCCTCGAGGGCCTGGGGGCTGCTGAGGTCATGGGAAAGGTGGGCCCACGACAGGGACACCGAAGCTGACCTTGAGGGGGTCATCCGGGCTGCCGTGTCCAGCAGGGTAGCCCAGGGAGAGAAAACCAGGTGGGGGCTCCCCGCCCAGCGGACCCGTGTGGAGGGCTGGTGGTGTGACCCCGAGTCTCCCGCTCCCGCGCTGCATGTTTTCTGGGTTCGTCTGCTAAGATGCCACAGCAGGAGGCTTACTCAGAGGTTCACCCCCTGGAGATTCTGCATTTGGTGGACCTGCTGGCATCAGCTGTGCCGAGAACATAGCCTCCCGGAGTGGCCAGGAGCGTGGTGCAGCCGGCCCAGGCAGCCAGTGGCCCCCCGGGGCCCAGGCTCAGACACATCGCTGCAGGAAGGGTGGCTCAGCCAAGGAGGCGCAGGTGCAGAGAGCCCGCGGGACCGGGGCCTGCCATCCGGGGACACCTCCCTCAGAGCCGGGCTGGGCCGCTGACGTCCCCCCATTTCACGTTGGGGTCCCAGGGATCGGCCCTTCCAACTGAGAGGCTCAGGAAGAGAACAGCTTGGTGTGGGGCGCCCACTGCCCACTGCCCCAAGACCCCTCCCAGGAAACGCTCCCCACCCCCCGGGCCTTCCCGTGTCCGAGACATGACAATGAAGGCTGAAGTGAGAAGTTCATGCGGGACCAGGGGTGCTGGTGGGGGCCCTGAACGCAGTCCCGAGGGGCCTTACGGAGACGGGACGCCCCACAGCCACGGAGGTGAAGAGGAGCCTCCTCCAGAGCCCACCGAGGTGAGGAGGGGCCCCCTCATAGCCACGGAGGGGGTCTGGCCCCTCTGACCCCACAAGCTCACAGCGACACCATTTCTGCACTCTGGTCTCACAAGCGAGAGGACACGTTTCTGTCGTTTTAAGCCACCGAATTCGTGGGGGTCTGTCACACCAGCTGCAGGAGACCCACACAGGACACCAGTGCCCCCACCAACCTTCCCACCCGTTCGCCCCGGTGTGGGCAGGACCATGAAAGTGAGGAAAGCTCAAGGTCCACACAGAGCCCGAGATGCCAGAGAAGCAAGAGAGGCCGGAGCTGGGCGTCCCCGTGGCGGAGGGCACCCTACAGGCTGCGGGGTCCAGGGGCTGCCGTCGGGTGGCCCTGCACCAGGCCTGCTGGAGGCCACCTGCCTGTGGACACCACCTGCGGACGGGTGCTGAGGCCGAACCCACCTGGCAATGCCGTGGGACGCTGCTGAGCCTCAGAGCCGCTCCTGCCCCGGGGCGTCATCAGACGCAGGACAGGGGCCCCACGGGGGCATGCAGAGCCTGGGTGTGGCGGGCCGCGGGGGGGCACAGCTGCACAGGAAGGGATGGGGCCTGACCGCAAGGCCAGTTCCTAGCTCCGGACCCGGGGGGCGGCGCATAGCTGTGGGGTCCACGGGTCCGCATGGTCACTGTGCAGGCTCCTCGGTCATCAGGGGCTTTCCACCTCTTCTCAAGTGTTGTGAGGACGCGGCCAAAGAGAGAAAGATGGAGACAGAGACAGAGACAGGACGGCGGCCCCTCCAGGCCCAGCAACTGGAAAGCATCCCGGGACCTCAGCATCCGGCCCCGCACGTCTTGGTTTATGGGAGTCCCAGGGACATGCGATTCCTCACGGGGTGCTGGTGGGGGGAGAGAACCTGGGATGGGGTGTGAGCCAGGTGTGTCTCTGCTCAGAGCTGGAGAAAGCTGCCCGCCCCACCTGGACGCGTCCCCCCGCTGCCTGCTGCCCGCTGCCCTGGCCCCCGCCTCCAGCCTGGGCCCGGCCATGCCGCCCTGCTGGGCCACGGACCCTCCCAGAGGCCCAGGTCCCCGGATGGACCCACTGTCCAGAGGCGGAGGCCGGGCGCACGGGGCCTGGGGGACTGAGGCGTGTCGTGACCAGCACCCGCGCTCAGCGTGCGCAGCCACCAACAGACGCACCAAATTCCAACTTCCTGGAGCACTAACAAAGTAAAGAAGAAGCACCATGTGACCGTGGTATAGAAAAACATCTGAGAACATTCAACATTCGTCCGTGAAAATATTCTCAGCAGACTAAGAATAGAAAGGCATTTCCTTGACTGAACACACGGTTTGTTCAAAAACCTTCAGCAAATACAACACCAGACCGTAAAACACAGAAAATGTTCCCCTTATGACCAGAAGTGGAGTGGGCCTTCCGACACCTCGCCTCTTCAACGTCGTACGAGAGGCAATGGCCGTCCTATCGTTCGTGAGAGAGACAGAGACAGGGAGACGGAGACAGAGACAGACAGAGAGACGGAGACAGAGAGATGGAGACAGAGACGGACAGAGACAGAGCCGGAGATGGAGACAGAGAGACAGAGACAGAGATGGACAGAGACAGACAGACAGAGACAGAGAGATGAGAGAGATGGAGAGAGAGACAGAGATGGAGACAGAGATAGATAGAAAGAGACAGAAAGATGGAGACAGAGACAGAGAGACAGAGACAATCAGAGACAGACAGAGACGGA
>NW_023270865.1:508077-512937 GCF_011800145.1 Mirounga leonina | reverse complement strand
AGACAGAGGTGGAGACAGACTGAGAGACGGAGACAGAGACAGATGGAGGCAGAGATGGAGACAGAGAGACAGAGATGAAGAGACAGAGACAGACAGAGAGATGGAGACGGAGATGGACAGAGAGATGGAGACACAGAGACGAAGACAGACAGAGACAGACAGAGAGATGGAGACACAGAGAGACACAGACAAAGACAGAGAGAGATGGGGACAGGGACAGAGAGAGGGAAACGGACAAAGACAGAGACAGAGATAGAGGCAGAGACAGAGGAAGATGGAGAGATAAGGGATAAGGATTGGAAGGAAAAAGGAAAAGCAGATTATTCAAACATGGTATCATAGAATTGGGGGAAATGAACAAAATCAAGAAGACATAACAAAGAGAAGACATGAAGGAGAATGTGGGAACCCCGGAACAACATGCACGTCTGTTATGATGTAGTAACGCGTAGCGAGCCTGTTGGAGGCAAACAGAGCACCCCAAATCCGCTGCATTTCTGTATCTCAGAACAAACACATGGAAACGTGTGCCAACCTAACAATGGACGAATGGGACCACTGACAATACAATTTTAGAACTTCACGGAGATGCTGCTACGGACCTAGCTTCCAGGCAGGACTGCCAGTGCGGACGGGGCATGAGACTGTGGCCGCGAGGACCCACAGGCCCGGGCCCTTCCGGTCAGTGCCCGTCAGGTTTTGCTGCGGGACCTGGCGAGCTGCTGCAAAATTCTCTGGGACCCGCGGGGCAATCCCCATGGGGGCCGACACCCCCCCGCCGAGCGCAGGACAGAAGAGCGGACTAAGGGAGCGTTGGGAGCGGGGACAGACACGAGATACGACAGGCAGGGACGCTGCAGACGGCCTTCTTGGTGGACGTTGCGGGAAAAGCAGTTGTCACTTAAGAAGTCAGCTGATCCTCTATGTCACTCTCCGAGTAAGGGTAGGTTCCAGTAGCATCATGGCTACATGCAGAAGTTTAAAGGAGAAGATGTGTGGGAGCACACGCCTGAGTCCCAGAGGGAAGGAGGGAGTTCTCAAACAACCCAGAAAAGGCACAAACTGTCAAGGCACGACCGACACGTTGAACCGCATTCAGATGAAGACCGTCCCCACCAGACGGCAGGGACCAGGCATGCAGTGGGCAGAGGTGTCCAATGCCGGACAAAGTGTCGTCTTCAGAACATGGAAAGAGCACCATGTGCTCAATGAGAAAACACAGAGGGCCCAAAGTGCATGCGATGTTCAGCCTCAGGAATGATGATGACCCGAAGGAGCATGTCACGACTCACCAGGTGTCCCTCCCTTCAGAAAGACCAAAGTCAGGGAAAACCCAGCAACGTCTTCCTCAGGGGTTGTGAGAAAACCATACCATCCAAACCGTGGTATTTTCGGAGAGAGAGGGAGGAACGGAGCAGAACGAGGCACATCAGGGCTGCAGCCTGAGACCCCTGTGCCCTGCACCCCTCGTGCTGCATCAGGGTGCTTTCTTCAAAATTCGGAACAAACCCAGAGTCCCGCGTCGACCGGCGCCGGCTTCCCCGTCCTATAGCGCTCCAGTCTCCTCCCTGTGCTTCCGATGCGTCCTGCAAGTGCGGAACCTGACCCACCGCCCCAGGAAAACAGTTTATCTTCCTTCTCAGGTAAGCCTGCTCTCCGCCCCACCCCTGCAGCCCACACCCCCACACAGGGTTCCTGCTCCTCTGACAACACAGGCCGCCCGCAGGGCTCTCCCAGGGTCTGGGGCCACCGGGCGAGAGACCCACTGCAGGTGGTGAGGTTTGGACCACTAGCACCTGGCCTCTGGGCTGGTCTGTCTGCATCTATTACCCCAGGAATAGACACTGGCGGACACACTGGCCCAAGGAGACCAGGGAGAGGTGGGGTCAGTCCCTCATTGACCGGAGGGGCCCCTCCTCCCTGGGCTGCGCGCTGCCTCAGCAGGGCTTCTTAGCAGCGGAGTCACACAGCTGTCTCTTGATGAGGTTGTGGTCCACTGACACCCATGGATCCTTCTCACAAACACTGTCAAGTGAGGCTTCTGCCCCGGGAGCTGAGTGGGCCCGAATGCGTGTCTGGGAACTTGTCCCTGTGTCTTCCCTCCTGTTAGCGTGGGCCCTTTCTTAGCTGGTGAACTCACATTGGCTCTTGATTCCCTCACTCAATGCATTAGCCCTCTCTCTCCCCACGTTGTGCCAATTGTGTTTGATCAGCAGGCTTTGTGGGTCTTCACCCAAGTTGTGGATAGAACAGGGAGCAGGCCTACGGTGCTGACCTCCCTCGGCCCCTGCCCCTGCGTGTGCAGGCCTGGGACAGGCACCGCCTCGTCCCTGCGACCCCCTCCAGCTGGAGGTCGGGGTCTCCGGGGTCTCTGGGACTGGTGGGGAGGGCCCATGCAGGGCCCAGGCGAGTGTGTGCAGGGCAGGGCCGGGGGTGAGGTGAGGGTGTGGAGTAACCAGGAGCAGGAGAGGAACAGTGTGGAGGGAGGCCAGGAGGCCAGACCTCCCCGTGGGGCCGGCGCTCAGGTGGGGTCGCCCCATGCCCCGACTGCTGGTGAGATGTTGGGACACACGCGGCCTCTCAGTGTGTCAGAAGACATGGCAGCACCTCTCACCGGGTCAACCAGCGGCTGTCTGAGGGTTCCTGACCTGGATGGGTCGGGCACAGTTCATCCTCTCTCAGGAACAGCAAATACTTTGAGGCAAAGTATCTGGTCCCGTGCTCTCAGAATCGCGGTCTACACAAAGGCCCCTCCTCACGATTTTCCTAGGTCAGTGTTTGCGGGGACCAGCAAGCGCTGGGCCCTGTGCAGACACCAGGGGTGTCTGATGGGACAGAAATAAACTGTGTGACCCCAGGATGGCCTATGTGACCCACCTCTGTAACCCTAGAATATATCTGTGACCCCAGGACCCCCTGTATGACCCCAGGATGGCCTATGTGACCCACCTGTGTGACCCCAGAATATACCTGTGACCCCAGGATGGCCTGTGTGACCCCAGGACCCCCTGTGTGATCCCAGGACGGCCTGTGTGATCCCAGGACCCCCTGCGATCCCAGGACCCCCTTTGTAACCCCAGAACCCACCTGTGTGACCCTAGGATGCCCTGTGTGACCCCAGGGCCCCCGTATGACCCAGGATCCATCTGTGTGACCCCAGGACCCACAAGGCAGGCTCTGGACACAGGGTTGCACACTTTTGAAGGCGGTTCTTTTCAGAGAAGAAAGTTCCATTTTTCCAAGAACAAACTCGTAACAGCCTGGTTGAGAAAGCCAAACCTTCAAAGTCCGTGGCCTTTGACCCTGGCAGAATGCAGCATCGCAGGCTCTGGCCTTTCCGCCCAGCCCCGTCAGAGCAGGTGCCATGAGCTCAGGTTCAGCCTACGGCCTGTGAAGCGGGGGCAGCTCTCACTTCAGTCTGAGGCCGGGGCACGGCAGTCAGCAGCCAGACTAACGGGACCCTCAGAAAGGGCCACACGCCATTGTAGTGGAGCGTCGGGAGCCTGAGGGCTCCGCCGGGCGGGGTTGGGGCCTGTGTGCCCATCATTCCTGAGGGGGCCCAGGCAGGGGCTGCCTTCTGGGGTTCCAGCCCCCCTGCAAAGCTGGATCCTCCTGTGCACGTGTGCACAAGGCGTGGACACGCGGGCTGTCCGGGTTGGGCGGGCTGGTCACAGCTGGGCTGGGGCTTTGGGGTCTGTGTGTGGAGCCGGCACCTGGCCCCGAGGGCCTCATATGACTGACTGGGAAGACCCCCTTCCCCACGTGGTTAAATGGGCCCCTAACTTGCTACGTCTGTTTCTTTGGGACGAGAGAAAGCTGACCGGTCAGTCCCCTTGGAATACACCAGCTCTGGGCCCAAGGTCACCACGTTTCTCTGCACCAACTTATAAAAGCACAGATGAATTAAATCATTTCCAAGTAGATAACCACTTCTGAGGAATCATTTAGAAAACACAAAATGAGAACATTTTTCTTGCTATGATTCAGGTCAACACACAGAGATACAAAAGCTGGACGCTTACCCCAAGAATCTTTGCAAATAGTACATGATGCGGATGTAAGTCATTAAAACAACTTCTAAGTGCTTTAGTGGAAGAGTCTTAACTACATCGTGAGCACTTGGACGAACACTCAGCTGTTGGGGCCGCTGCACCCGGCGGGGGTCGGGGGGCTGCCTGAAGCTTTAAGCACATCTTGGGTTCTTCAAAGCCCCAGAAAGAAGCTCCTTACTTCGCAGAGGCAATGAGCTAATTCAGGCAAAGACAGAGGGGACCCATCTCTGAAGGACGGTTTGGTTTCTCTCCAGAAAACGGGTGATTCACGGGAGCCACGTGCATCTGACTGGGGTTAAAATCCCTGCTCTCCCAGGGCCCATGGAACCCCCAAAACATGTCGGTTCATGGAAATGCTCCGCGCTTAGATCCAAGACTTCCTAAGCACGGGGGGTGCTTGATGGCCATGTTTACAACAGAACAGTGGGGATGATAGTGCTTGAAACGTGCTGGGGCTGTGAGGGAACAGACGATCTCTGCCTCCCACAGTGCCCGTGGGCCACACCAGGCGAACACGGTTCTGGCGGCTGTCCTGCCCCCGGAAGCCTGCAGGTCCCGGGAGCCCCGGCTGGGCCACAGCGTGTGGCGGGCACTCGGCCCCCTCCAGAGGCTGCAGAGCCAGGTGGGAGCCGAGCGCCGGGCCCTCCGGGGTCCTACAGTCAGGGGTTTTCAAGTTAGGAACTGGGAAAACCAGATCCTCCGGTGACCTGGGAGCTTCGGCCGCCCCGCACCCCCACCCCAATCTATCATACATTCCCTCATTCCTTCCTTCCTTCCTTCCTTCCTTCCTTCCTTCCTTCCTTCCTTC
>NW_023270865.1:488077-508067 GCF_011800145.1 Mirounga leonina | reverse complement strand
TTCCTTCCTTCCTTCCTTCCTTCCTTCCTTCCTTCCTTCCTTCCTTCCTTCCTTCCTTCCTTCCTTCCTTCCTTCCCTCCTTCCTTCCTTCCTTCCTTCCTTCCTGCCGCCCTTCTGCTGTGCGCACCCATCACGGGGCAGCACCAGCCCCCAGGACCCAGAAGATGAAGCTCGCTGTGTCCCTGACGACCTTGTCCTGACCTCCTGCCCACAGGGTCTCTGCTGGCTGCTCTCCAGAGGCACCTCCGGCAGCCATGCCAAGGAGCCCCTCCCGCTCCTGCCGGCGCTGGGGCCACGCCGGCCCCTCGGGGTCGGGTGTGCTGCCATGGGGTCTGCATGGCTGGCGTGGCTCGGAGCTTGAGCCTCTGCCCTGTGTTTTCTTAGGCACAGAGACCTCCCTCGGGGAGCCCCTCCTTCTCTGCCCACAGGCTTGTCTGCGGGGTTTCTGCAAGTTCCTCGCATGTTCCCACGCAGAGCCTTTTAGGGTTTAGTCTAGACCTAGATGCACCAGGGCCTTACACTTGGTGCTGCCTCTCCGAGTTCCTTGGGAGTCGGCCTCAGCCCTGAGACACATTCCCACCCCCACACAAGACCATGCACACCCCCCCCCCCCGCCATCTCTGCACGGAGCAGGGGAGGCCCGGCACCCACAGGCACTGGACGGGCCACGGGTCAGGCCACGTCCTCCTGCCCCCAGGCCCTGTCCATGCTCCTGTCGCTGGGTGAGGGCCCAGCAGGACCCCAGGAGGGGAGCAGCGGTGAGAGTCCTGCCCCCCTCCGAGCAGAGCCTCCACTCCCCTCCCGTCTGCTCGCTCCCTCTGGAGGTGGCAGGAAACAGAAGCTGCAGTCCCTCGGCACACACAGCCCCACCACTGACCCGTGTGCGGGAGGGGAGCCCGGGGTCGGGGGGGAGCCCCGGGGCCTGGGGTCTCGGGCCTGGTCCCGAGGCCTGGGCAGCTGGCTGGGGGGTGGAGGGGAGGGTTCGGCCGGAGCGACCTGGAGGGTCAGCCCTTGTGCTGTTTCGTCTGTGGGCGCCACTGCATACCTTGGGCCTGGCCCCACGGCCCCCATGCCTGGCCTTTGACACCAAAGGCCAATGGCAGGCAAGGCTGTGGGCCAGGTGAGCACAGTACCTACCAGCAGACGTGGAGCCACGTGGCCCTGGGGCAGGGGCGGGGGAGCCCGCGCACAGGCTCAGCCAGAGGTCAGCTCCCTGAGAGCGGGGGTGCGGGACACTGGGAAGCATGTTCCAGGATTCGGGTGGAAGAGGGCGGTTCTGGGTAAGGAAAGTGCGCTTCCCGGCCACTGGCATGACTGCTGGCCCTGGTGAATCACATTTCCGCTGGGCTGTGGTCAGTGCACGCTGGGTCCGGGGGCAGGCCAGGGGTCTGGCGAACAGATGGTGTTTGCGTGGGTTTAGCGTCGAGCCCGGGGTCTCCCTTACAGCGCTGCCTTGGCCGCGTGGCAGACATATGGTCTCTACCCTGCCCCTCTGACCCACCGCACAGCCCGGGCTTCCTCAGGGAGCCGGTGGGCTCACGGCTTCATCGTTCTCAGGCCTTCTGGGGCCAGACGGGCTGTTTCCAGCCGTGGGCAGAGCAGGAGGGCACCAGGGCCCCCGAGAGGACAAGCCTTTTCAAAAAAGAAAAGATGGGCGGTGGAAGAGGACACGACCTTGGGACTCGTGATTCAGGAAAACTTCGTGGGCGTGGGAATGACTGCGATCCGTACGCTAGAGAGGGACGTGGAGCACGGGAAAATCAGCCCTCGGCAGCCAGCTCCGACGTCCACCCCAGTACGCCGTCAGCCTCTAGAGACAAGGGAGAAGTTGCCTTTGGACATTGAAGCAAAGAAATTAAAACTTCCAAATGTATTTACAGAGAAAGACGTACGATTGGCATAAATGTCCCAACAGCAGGTCTCCGCTAGGAAACAGCAGAGCCAGGTTTTAGAGCCGCTCCCGGGGAGGAAATGGAGCCCGGCGTGCCACATGCGGCCCAGCAGCTCTGCAGGGGTGAGGGCGGGGGCGCTGTACGGCTGCAAACACTCGGGGGTCCGCCCCGCCAGCAGCCTCCCAGCACCACAAGGCGAGGGCGAGGCTTCAGAGCAGCTCTGCAGGTGACCCGGGTACCGTGACTGCGAGCAGGGACGGGGCGAGTGGAGAGGGGACGCAACAGGGCACAGATGTGACGCGCCTTCAGACGCAGACACGGTGCGTCGTGACTGCCGGGCTCCTGGGGACAGAACAGCGACCGGCACCAGGAACTCTGGAGCCTGCGCCCGGCGGTGGGAGCAGCTCGGCCGCATGGAGGCTGTAAAATGACCCAGTCACTCAAGAGGGCAGGAAACAGGAAGCAGAGGAATGAGGAGGAAAACGCAAACCTGAATAATAAAGTGTGTCCCAGATCCCAGTAAATGAGTGTTAGATGTAAGCAGTCTCCACAGACCAACTAACCACACAGGTGTTCACAGTGGATCCGTAAATCACTCAAACAGATGCGGTCTCCAAAATACTGGAAATGTCACGATACAGGTAGGTTTAAAATAAAGAATTTAAGAGACATGCACTGCAAACTAATCGAGCAAATGCTGAAGTGGCTGTTAAGGTCAGAACAAGGAAACCACTGAGAAAGCGGAGACATTGCAGAGTGACTGCAGAGAAAAGAGAAGCGAGTTCACCAAGAAGGTGTAACAAGTGAGACCTGGGGCACAGGACCAGGAGACAAAGGTGCATCTGGCAGCAGAAAGAGACCAACCGCGGTTACACTTGGAGACTTCAGTGCTCCTCGCTCAAAAACTGATAGAAGCGGTAAAAAGAAAACCAGCAAAGATATAAATAATGGAAGAACATCAACCAACTGGAGCAAGCTGCCGTTTCTGTGACACGGAGCTTGGCAGCAGGGTGTGACCCATGTCGCGGCCCCCGTGAACGTTCCCCAGGATCGGACATACCCTGGGCCGTAAGTGCTCTGACCACGGCTGCTGGAGACCAGCACCCAGAGGTGAAACAACACTTCGCCAAATAATCGACGGAGCCAAAGAGGACACCTCAAAGGAAATTTAGAATGAAGTGCAGTGAACATAAATCCAAGTTTGTGTGGCACAACTAAGCCAGTGCTGAGGGGAATTTATGGAATTAAATGCTTATGGCACGCAGTGAGAAGAACACAAAAATCTAAACTTCTTCCCGAAGAACCTAGTGGGGGAAAAGGAGGAAATAAACACGAGTGGCAGGAAGGGAAATAGTAAAGAAAAGAGTGGAGAGTGAAAAAGAAAAAGTAGAAAAAATTAGTGAAATAAAAGTTATTTAAAAGATCAATAAAATGAATTAACACCAGTCAAGACTGACCAAAAAAGGGGAAGAAGATATAAATGGCCACTACCTGGACCGACAGAGGAGGTCCTCACAGACCCGGAAGGACAAACGGAAACCCTGCGAACAGCCCTCTGCACAGAAGCTTGGCTGCTTAGCTGAAACAAGGCAATTTCTCAAAAAGCCACAATCCCCCAAAACTCACCCTAGGTGAAAACCCTGAACAGTAGTATGACTATTAAAGAAATAGAATTTATAATTAAAAACCTTCTAAAAACTAAATCCCTGGGTACAGATGGTTCCATTGGTGAATTCTAGTTTACCTTTAGGGAAAAATTTAGATCAGCTTTACCCAAGCTTTTACAGGAAACTGAAGAATAGGGAAAACCTTGCCGATCATGATATTTAACCAATACTATCAAGACATAACTTTACAAGAAAAGAAAACTACAGTCCCTTATTAATAGAGATACAAAAATTCTCAATAAAATATTGACAAGTGAAATCCAGAAATTTGTACCATGGCCATGTGGGATTTTGGAAATGCAAGGCTGGTTCAATATTTGAAAATTAATCAGCATAATGCACTATTTTCTTTAAAGATTTTAAAAATTTATTTGAGAGAGACAGAGAGAGCAGGTGTGCACGGGCAGGGAAGGGGCAGAGAGAGAGGAAGAGAGAATCTCAAGCAGTCTCCGTAGTAAGCCTGGATGCTTTCCCCTCAGATCTGAAACTAGCTGAGGACTCTGCCCTCCCCACCTGTAACATGGCCGTGCTGCAGGTGTGAGCCGACAGGAAGGAAAAGGAAGTAAAGCCAGCCAGCTGGGAAGCAGAGAAGTTAAAATAGCTTTACTTGCAGACAACTGGACCCGCAATGTAGGAAATTTGATGGAATCTAAAAAAAGGCGACTAGAACTAAAAAGTGAGTTTAACAAGATCACAGGATACACGTTTAATGAACAAAAATTGGAGTATTTCTATATACTAGCTATGAACTACTGGAAAACAGAATTTTTAAAAATAATACAATTTATAAAAGCTCAAAAAAGTAAATGCATATATATAAATCTAACAAAACACATACTGGATCTGCATGCGGGAAACAACAAAATGCTGATGAAAGAAATGAGAGAGACCTAAGTAAGTGGAGGGACGTCCCATGTTTATGGACTGGGACTCAGACGGGTAAAAGGGTCTGCGCTCCCTACATGAGCCACCGGTTTAAGGTAGGTTCCAAGAGAATCCCAGAAGATCTTTCTACAGATAAATAAAAGCTCATTCTAAAACTGATATGGAAAGGTAAAGGAATTAAAATAGCCAAACAGCTTTTAAAGTGAAGACTACTACTTGATTTTAAAGGCTTACTACAGAGCTACGGTGATCGAGACAGTGTGGTGTCGGCCAAGAGGTACACACAATCCCACAGCACAGAGTCCAGAAGGACACATACTCGGATGCGGCCAAAGGTGATGGGGAAAGGACAGTGTGTTCATCAGAAGTACTGAACACTTGCATGGGCAAGCCTCACCCCCACAAAAATTGTCCTAAAACTCACACTTTTGTATTAATCATGGTTTGTTCAATTTTCTGTGTCTTGTGATGTTTTGACAGCTTAAAATCCTTGCTGACCAGGGAGAGACTGCCCCCTTCCTGGAGGTGGCAAAGGGCAGGGAGCGAGCCTTTGCTGTGCAAACCAACCTCCCCCACACAACCACTCGGTGTTTCCCCTGCCCTGAAGCACCCAGGAGCCAGGCAGCTGGAGACGGCCCACGCGAGTCGCGCTCGCTGGCCCTGCCCAGCCCCGCGTTGCAGGAACCCTGTGAGGGCCGGTGCTTTCCTCCCGGGCAGGACAAGGACTCCCCGTGTGGCCCTCTCGGGAAGTCTTCTTTCAAGGACACTGGTTCCTCCACGCAGGCACAGCCACCCCATCCGGCAAGACCTGGGCACAAAACAACTTTGTGCAAAACTTTACTGAAAGTGGATGGAAGATCGAGGTTAAAGAGTAACACTTGGCAGAGACAGAGGCAGGAGGAGGCCTGTCCGGCCCAGGGTGAGGCGCGCTGCGGAAAGCCCGTCCCTGGAGGAGAAAACACAAACCGGACTCAGGATGGGAGGACGAGCTGTGAAGGAGGTGGCTCAGCGGCAGACGGCCTGTGGTCTCATGTCCTGGGAAGGAGCCGAGGTCAGAATCTACGATGGACACAAAACCCGGGAAGAAAACAGACAACTCCAAGGAAACACGGGTAAGAGACGCGAAGGCCCGTCAGGGGGGAGGATGCAGGGAGGTCAGCCGCACGTCCCCCGAAGCCCGCAGAGTGGCGCCCGCGACTCCGGGAAGCTGGTCTGCTCCTCACCTTGACCGCGGTGCTGGTTTCTCAGGTGCATGCATCTGCCTAAACTTGGCCAATTGTGCACTTTACTCAATAAAGCTGTTAACTGCGGCAAGTCTCAGGGAGGCGGCTGTCAGGGGTGGGGGATGCCAGAGTGGCCCCGGGTCCTCCGGTGCTCCTGGGGAGCGGGGGCGGCCACAGCTTGGCGGGCCAGGGAGCCCGGGCTGCTTCAGGGTGCGCCCTCCCCTCCCCCACCGCCCCCCTGCAACCGTTAGAGTACGAAGTGGCTGCTGACCTCGGCCTGCAGCCCCCGTGCAGCAGTGTGGACGGTGTGGACGGGGAATAGCGGTGTGCTTGAGACAACAGGCCCCAGCCTCTCCAGCCTCTGTCTTCCCAGAGCCATGGAGAAGACTCTCCAGTGGGTCTGCTCGCCTGCTCCCCCACCCACGGCATGGCGAGTGCAGCCGTGGGGTCGGCTCTGCGGTCAGGACCCTCTGCTTCTCTACCTGCACCTGGACTCGGGAGCCGTGGGTCTGTCCACCCTGTGGGCCCGGGTTGCCTCCATGAGCAGCTTCTTACGTCAGACTACGTAATGTTTACATTTTAGGGAACGAGGACCGTAAGCCTTTCCAGGCAGAACCACAAAATTAGCAAAACCCTTTGTACTTCCTTCCTCCAAAACCTTTATCCGTAAATCAGAGGCACAAAGATTTATCGCCCAGATGCTTGTCTGGACCAGCCCATCCAGGAGAATACACTGCAAGCCTATATGTAAAATTAGGTTTTCTAATAGCCACGTTAAAAAAAAAAAAAAACCAAAATCCAAAAAACAAAAAGAAACAGATGTCATTAACTTTGATAACACATTATTTAACCCAATGTACCCCAAATATTATAATTTTGGACAAAATTTAACCACGATGTAAAGTTGTTGCTGAGATGCTCTGCATTCCTTTCTCTGTGCTGTGGAGGGTGGGTTTCAGGTGCCCCACAGGCCCAGACTTGTCACATCACATTCAAGCCCAGCCACACCTAAGTCAGCCCATGTCTGTCCCATGTGGGGCCCTGGGCTGCAGGACATGTGGGGTCCAGGCCGGGGGGACAGAAGCTTGTGGTGGGAGGGGGCACGGGCCGCGACGAGTTCAGGGAGTCGGCAGGAAGAGTCAGGGCAACAAAGGACAGACCCGGAACTTTCCAACAGCCAAGGATACCCGGTCTCGGCAGGGGACGGCGCTAAGACAAGGGGAGGGAGACAGGTGCACGTGTGGAAGTGGAAGGCAGAGGAGACACAGAGTTGGAGGACACGCACATGGTAGCAAACTGCCACGGGGGGTGGTTTTAGCCACTTCTGCCCCAAAGTCATTCCACCGTTGCTCAAAACCCCTCAAGACAAGGAACACCGGCAAGGCTGGCTAGGAACGGGAGGTCTTGCAGGCCGGACGGAGGGTGGCTGGCTGGGGCCGCGGATGCCCCGCTCCGTACGCTGCTCCTGTGGGGCCCTGGGCCCCCATGCTGGCCTGCGACCCTGGTTGGGTGGCTCTGAGTCTGTCACTCACTAATGGGAGGCAGGTGATGGCACAGAGGTGTGCCAGTGGGGTTTATACGGGGAATAAGCAGACACAAAGATAAGACGCGATGGGCAAGGGGCTCAGGCATAGGAGGATGTGCTTTCTGAAATATCCCATTGTGACAGCCCTCGAGGCCACTGTCCCCTCGTTTGGATGAGGCGCCTGGGCGGAGCCAAAGGAACAGACTTGCCGCGCCAGGGAGACGGGGGCCAGACAGAGGTCAGAGGGGGGTCAGACGGGGTCAGACGGGGGTCACCTGTTGGGATGTGTGCCGATCCCAGGACCCCTCGTCTGTCTTTGAGGGTCTGGGAGCCCCGGCTGCTTAAGGGTCTTGACGACTAACGGGCTTGTGCTGAACAAATGGGGCGTCAACTCCAATTTCTCATGGAGACGAGACCAGGGTCTGCTTGGTGGTTACCTACACCCATCCTGAGATCAAAGCCTTTGACCATTTTAAACCGACAGCTCGTCACCTGCTGGCTGGAAGTTGAAGTGTCAGTTACCATACTTCACTAAGTAAACATGCAGCCATTGGTGCCCCAGAGGAGGAAACCGGAACATTCACTAACTCCAGCTTGATTTCAGAACGAGGAGAGGGGCAGACCCGTTGTCCTGCATCACTGTTCCTGCTAAAAGTCTGTCTTTTCCATCAGGATGCGGGCAGAGTCTCCCCATCTGTGCATCCAACTTAAGCAACAGGGCGTCCTTCCCTTTTGTTCCAAAAGCTAAGCTGAATAAGAAGTAGCCAGATCACTTGCTAATCGTTTTCCAAAAGGGAAATAAAAGAAGCTGTGTGTCAGCAGAAAATACAATAACCCTGCTATAGACGGTGGGTGGCCGGACCCCACCCCTGAGTGGCTCCTGCCTTCCTGACCTGGAGGGCACTTGGTCTTCGTGGCCCTCCCGTCAGCAGTCAGCTCTGCCCAGCACACCCAGGAAGGGGGGCCGTCCCACTCGATCACCACCCGTTCCCTGATTTACCCAAGTGTTAACAGCGAGTCCCCAAAGCACAGAGTAAAATAAACTAAGCCTGCCAGGTGCTCTGCTTCAGCTCACTTTGCTTTAACAACTTAAAACTGTGTTCCTTCCCCCGTCACAGGTGAACGTGCTCACAGGTGAATACAGTTCTAGGTGAATGTGCTCACAGGTGAACGTGCTCACAGGGGGAAAGTGCTCACAGGTGAACGTGCTCACGGGTAAACATGCTCACAGGTGAACGTGTTCATGGGTGAACGTGCTCATAGGTGAATGTGCTCATAGGTGATTGTGCTCAGAGGTGAACATGCTCATAGGTAAACATGCTCATAGGTGAATATAGTTCTAGGTGAATGTGCTTACAGGTGAACATGCTCACAGGGGGAAGGTGCTCCCAGGTGAATACAGCTCTAGGTGAACATGCTCACAGGTGAACGTGCTCAGAGGTGATTGTGCTCAGAGGTGAACATGCTCATAGGTAAACATGCTCACAGGTGAATATAGTTCTAGGTGAATGTGCTTATAGGTGAACGTGCTCACAGGGGGAAGGTGCTCACAGGTGAATACAGTTCTAGGTGAATGTGCTCACAGGTAAACGTGCTCACAGGGGAAGGTGCTCACAGGTGAACGTGCTCATGGGTAAACATGCTCATAGGTGAACGTGCTCATAGGTGAATGTGCTCAGAGGTGATTATGCTCAGAGGTGAACATGCTCATAGGTAAACATGCTCACAGGTGAATATAGTTCTAGGTGAATGTGCTTACAGGTGAACGTGCTCACAGGAGAAGGTGCTTATAGGTGAATATAGTTCTTTGTGACCATGCTCACAGGTAAACATGCTCACAGATGAAGGTGCTTATAGGTGAATGTGCTCAGAGGTGAATGTGCTCACAGGTGAAGGTGCTCACAGGTGAATACGCTCACAGGTGAACATGCTCACAGGTGAACGTGCTCACAAGTAAATATAGTTCTAGGTAAACATGCTCACAGGTGAATATAGTTCTAGGTGAACATGCTCACAGGGGAAGGTGCTCACAGGTGAATGTGCTCAGAGGTGAACATGCTCACAGATGAACGTGCTCAGAGGTGATTGTGCTCAGAGATGAACATGCTCATAAACATGCTCACAGGTGAATATAGTTCTAGGTGAATGTGCTTGCAGGTGAACGTGCTCACAGGTGAAGGCACTGCTTATAGGTGAATATAGTTCTATGTGACCATGCTCACAGGTAAACATGCTCACAGATGAAGGTGCTCATAGGTGAATGTGCTCACAGGTGAATATGCTCACAGGTGAACATGCCCACAGGTGAACATGCCCACAGGTGAACATGCTCACGGGTGAAGGTGCTCACAGATGAAGGCGCTTACAGGTTGAACGTGCTCACAGGTAAACATGCTCACAGGTGAATATAGTTCTAGGTTCAATGTGCTCACAGGTGAACATGCTCACAGGTGAACGTGCTCACAGGGGAATATAGTTCTAGGTGAATGTGCTCACAGGTAAACATGCTCACAGGTAAATATAGTTCTAGGTAAACGTGCTCACAGGTGAATGTGCTCACAGGTGAACATGCTCACAGGTGAATATATTTCTATGTTCACTGTGCTCACAGGGGAAAGGTTCATGGTGTTCAGCTCCCTGGGCACCTGCAGGAAGTATGACATACATATACTAAGTAGGGACAGCCTTAATAAAGGTGAACATCTGTGGACAGAACAAACACCACCTCAAACACCATACAGACAGCTGACCCAGGACACCACTGACATTAGCCAGTCCCCTCTCTTTGGTCCCAAACACAGCTGGTTCTATTTACTTGGGTTATAAATTATATGGTCTAGGTGGCTGTTAAGCAAAAGGAGAAATTAAGACAGTCCACAGCAGGTGCCTGTCTTAAGCACGGGTCTTTAAAACTCACAAATCAATGTAAAATAACATTCTGTTAGAAAGACTCACCAAAGTTGGCTAAACCAGCCCAGCCCCAAGAGAAGTGAACCCCTTCCAGCTCCCTAGGAAAGGAACCCGGGGTAGGGGACACGGCGGGGACAGAAGTGGGGGAGGGACAGAAGCCAGCAGCGCCACCTGCACACCAGTGAGGGTGGCTCTATGCTCTGCTGTCCCAGGTTCCCTGGGCTCTGTGGGCACCAGGGGGGAGGTCAGGGGAGGGAGCCGATGGCTGCGGGATCAGTGGTTGGCGTCCCCTCCAGACGTCCTTCACCCTCGTCACTCCTCGTCATGGTGTCCCGTGCAACGGTGAAGGTCAGAGACGAGGGGCAGCGCGCGGGCACACGTGCGTGCCCTCCCTGGCCCTCGGCCGTTGTGCACATGGGCGACCCTGCAGCCAGGCGAAGGGCAAAGCCCACGGCCGTCTTAGGGAACTGAATCCAGCATTAAGGGGCCAGCAGACTGGTCTTGCTATTCACAGGGCTGCTTAGCAGCTCCAGGCAACTGGGAGCAAACAGGTTAGCCCCCAGGGGTCGATGGAGTTAGGATGGCACGTCTGCCTTTACGAGGAGCTGCGGGCTGACGCAGCCTCTCTGGGAGCTGGCAGCACGGCCGCAGGGCCCGCGTGATGCTGGGCTCCCGTCCCCGCCACCCCTGGCACCTGGAGAGCACGGGGAGTCCCACGTGCCCAGGACCCAGGCCAGCTGGGGCAGCGGGAGCCAGCTGTCAGCACTGTGACTCGGCAAACTGACAAGCGCAGCAAACGGCCCTTATTTTCTGAAAAACTCAAGAAGACAAAACACAAACCGATGTTAGGGCAATTGCTAACCCCGACCCAAGTGGTTGGGAGAGGGCCTCCTTTTCTTCACGGTCTCAGGAAGCGGAGCAAACGCCCCGGGGACGAGCAGACTCCACAGCACAACGGAGCGACCTGGCCTTGTAGAGAGCTCGGCCGGCTCAATCAGGGAAGAAATGCTCCCGGTGGGCTCCTTCCCAGGTGACTGCAAGGAAAAACAAAGCAGGGAAGACAAGTCTATGCCCCAAACTAACAACAGAGTAGTCAGGACACACGGATCCACAGCTGCCATTCAATGCGTTTTCTTTCTCCAGGAAAACACCACTGGGTGAAGACAAGAAAAGCACTAAGAGTCTAACAGGTGTGCGATCCAGAGGCCCTGGGAACACAGGCATCCACAGAGGAGAGCTCGAGGGGAGGCAAAGGGCTCCAACCATCAGGGACAAGTCAGGGGATGCAGAAGGAGTATTTTCTTCCACGCATGCCAGTCAGGAGATGGGGAAGAACAGTTCCTGACGTGCCTGAAAAATTAGGAGACGAAACACAAGGTTGCTGGCTGCAAATGGCAACTGGGCAGACGAGGAAGGAACATTTCTGGTTGCAAATTACTCAGATGGCCACGAAGGACTCCCTGGTCGTAAATGGTGACCCAGGGGGCAGAGAGAGAACGGCTCCCATGGCACGTGGTGAGTCAGTGGATAGAGAAAGACCTCTAGTCATTAACGATAGCTTGGGGTAGAAACAGTCTCCACTCATAGGTAATAGCACTAGATAGAAAAACACTATTGTGATCATCAGCGGTGACTCAGCCAACAGGGAGAGAAGGTTCTGGTCCGAAAGGAGAATTCAGTTTTGACAGAGAAAGAATGATTTCAGTCCTACGAACTCTGGTGAGGCAGACAGAGGTTTCCAGCCCCAAGTTACGCCCAGATGCTCACAGAAGCGTATTTCCAGGGGTACATGACCAAGGTAGATAAATGAGGAGAGGTGATCGAGCCACAAAGATGAGAACACAAGGGACAGCACAGAAGATCCCGTCATAAGCTGTGACCCACACGACAGGGGAGGTTTCAAGCAGTAAGTGTGAGCTGATGAGAAAGTCTCCCGTCATAACCGATACCTCAGATGCTGGAGCAGGATGGCTTCTCGTATGAAATAATAACTGTGGATACAAAGATGGCCTCCGATCATCAAGTATGACTCCTGTGAGGAAAGAGACCGCTAGTACAAATGATAATGCAGATGATGGGGCACGCAAGGCTCCCAGGCGTAAATGAGACTCCCGTGACACGGGAAGAAGGACCCCAGGTGCCCGTGATAGCTCGGGTGACGCAGAAAGGTTTCCAGTGACCATTCACAAGCTGGGTGATGGAGGAAAGCAGACCTCGTTGAAAGTGATAACTCGTGTGGGTAAGAAGGGGGTTGTCAGCCTTGGCTGTAGACTTGGCAGATACGCAACAGCATTCAGGTGACAGAGAAGGATGGTTTCCAGGCATAAATGAGAAATCACAGAGGAAGGAAGGCAGACCATGAAGGATAAGTCAGGTGGTAAAGACAGAAAGTAGCCAGTCATTGGATTATAACTCCGGTAACCCCGAGGGAACATATTCAGCCAAAAATGACAACTCGGAAAAAGAGAAAAAAAAGTTTCCAGAAATAAATATTCAGTAAGTTGATAGGCAAGTAAATGTTGCAGTTATAAATGGGGATGGGAGAGAAGGGTGGGTTTCAGTCAGAAACTACAACTTAGGAGATAGAGAAGGATCCAGTCATAAACGGCAAGGGAGTTTGATCATAAACGATAATCAGGAGACAGAATTCCGCTGGAGAATGACAACTAAGGTCACGGAGAGTTCTCCAGTCATAAATGGGAGCTCAGAGGAGAGTGAAGAAGGGCTGCTTGGGACCTGACAGCTCACGTGACTGGCCATGGTTTCCCGTCGCGGCGGCAAAGTCCGGGCACCAACGAACTTAGGAGCCAGGAGCAGGTCTGCTGTCACGGGCGACAGGCAGGAAAGCTGTCCACTTACCGACGACTCGTGGGCGAGGCGGAAGAACCCTGGCCGAACAATGGGGACTCATATGACAGAGAAAACAGGTTTCTGATTATAACTCCTCTGATAGGGAAGGGTTTCTGGTGCTCAGTGAGAACTCACAGGATGGAGGTTACCTCTGTGACAAGTCGTTCTAGGGCTTGGCCCTGTCGGGTGCAGGGACAAGAGGGACAAGGGAGCACGGCACTCAGACTGCTTGCTGTGCCGTGAGAGATGAAGACCCCCTCTCCCACCCGGGAGGCTTAAGTTTCCCGCCAGCATCCATGAAACGTCTTTGCTCTTGACTGACCCCAGAGTGGTTCAAGGGACCAGGCCTTTCTCCTGACAGGGAACTCCACCAACAGGCTAACAAAGTCCAAACCATTGGGTCTGCTTGGCAGTCTGAAGCCTCCCACGCGCAATCCCGCTTCCTGCCTGGTGGGGGTGCCCACTGCCTGGTGGGGAAGGTGCTCAGCCAGCAGGGACAGAGGAGGCTAAGGGTCACCTACACTCGAGCCGTGGGGATGCACCGGCCAGAGGGGTATGTGAAGCGCTTGGAGGAATGACAAATGCAAGGACAGTGGCACTGGGTGGTCACTACTAAGGTGTGAGGGCGTCCTGCATGCAGGAAAGGAAAAGCTGAGAGCATCAGACAACCACTGTGAAGGAGCGTGAGGGCCAGGGAGTCTCCAGACACTCAGGGAAGCACAGCTCATGTGGCAGAAAAGCAGAGAATTCTGGGGTCAAGGAGCTGGACTCAAGACGATCGACTGCTCCGTTGAAACACCAACGTTTAGGGGCCCTGGGGAATCCCAGACCATGACCCAGGGACGGGGCATCTGCGTCAATGGGCCCGAATCTAACTCCCAGACTCGTCAGACCTTCTGAGCCTGCATTAGTGGCCCCAGAACGAGGGCGAAGTAGCACAACCCAGCTGGGGACCTGCCCGACCCCCAGCGGAGGGAAGACAGCGCACTGCCGAGGAGCACCTGGGCCAGACTCGGGGTGTCACTGAGGGAGCTGGAGGGAAAGACAGGTCTGTGAGAATTCAGGACTTCAGGTGTTTTCTCGGGACACGGGCTTGGATCCCCCAGCGAAGACCCAAGGGATGAGCCAACCCACCGTGCAGGAGCCCTTAGAGGCCTGGAGAAGCTGAACGTGGTCACGTGGAGCCATGGCAGCCAAGGAAGGGGAGGGCGGGCCCCAGGCCTGTGCGAGGAGGGGCCGGGCAGCCGAGGGGGGAAGGCTCACAGGAGCTGCATCTTCCAGCTGTGCGTGTTGTTGGGAATGAAACATGCTCAACATTGGGTCCCTGCTTGGTGAGGAGAGCTGGGGAAAATGGAACTGAACCCCTACGACAAGTTTACCAAAACCAACAGCACATGGTAGGGAAGGGGGAGGGGGTGCGCCCATCCCATCTGTTCACTCGCTGCCTGGTCCTTTTGAGGCCAGAACCCTGTGATGACCGTAGACTCCCTCAGGCTTGGCTAAGTGGTGGCCCCCCCTGGCCCTGGTCCCCACACTTCCGTGCCAGGCATGGCCTCGTGGCTACAGTGGTCCACGGGGCTCCCATGGCCCCTGCCGCCCCCTCCCCTGCACAGAAGTCCATGGCTCAGGCCCCTGATTTGGAGGGGCCTGTGTGGTGCTCTCTCCCACGGTTCAATCTCATGGCCCCTGTGGGCTTCTGGAGACAGCACTCTGGCCTGTTTCACCAGTGAGGAGTGGGCTGTCCACCAGAGGAACATAGCTCCACCTGCCCCTCGTGGCCAGGACAGCCCCTTCCCCAGCCTGGCCCCAAGCCCATGGGAGCACCTAGCCGTGCTCAGCGATGAGCATCTGGGGGGGTTTGGCCACCACCCACAAAGTGCCCACGACAGCCTGTGCCAGGGGAGGAGCCAGGACCTGTGTCCTCTGTCTGGGGGCCCAGGTGTGACCCCCTCCTCACACTTTGGCCCACCCACCTGCAGCAGGCCTCTCAGGATGGCCAAGTGGGTGGGATGGCCCACATCCCTTCTCCTTACACGTGCCTGGTGAACTAGGTCCTGAGGAGGCCCTTGTGCTCCCCTGGCCCCTGCCGCCCCCTCCCCTGCACATAAGTCCATTCGCATGCACAACCCGAGGCAGACATGCCCATGGGGGGGTGGGGGCAGAGCCTGGCAGGGTTGGCGGCCTCTGCTAAGCACTCTGTTCGCCCTGGGGCCCCCGCTGAGCTCTGGAACCCCCTCCTGCCCCACTGTACAGGGCAGTGCCACCCTCTAGCGGCCACAGGCAGATCCATCAGAGGCACCCCCAGAACCTCTGGAGCCCACCTTCTGGGAAATGGGTCTTGGTCTGGTGGACTCACCCACCCTTAGATCTCTCGTCCTCTGCCCGCAGGGTCTGGCTCTAGGGCCCCAGCCCCACCTAGTCTGTCCCTCTAGGCTTCTCTTCCCCATGCCTGTCTCCCTCACCGTTTTTCCACCTGTCTGCACCAGCCTGGTACCTGGCCCCTTCCTTCCATCTGGGCACCTGGGTATCAGGCATTTCAGTAGCAAACTCGCGAGATGAAGTTGTCTCAGGCTCCCCCAATCCTGGAGCATGGCATACCCTTCTTCTCCTGACCCTAGTCCCCAAGGACCGCACTTTCACCCCCGATTCAGGGTTTTAAGGAAACCACAGAATCAGGCTCTGGTCCCTAAGCAGGAGTGGGTCCAGGTTCTGAATCTGGCTCTTGGTACCATTCCCATAACAGGCACAGTCCCTTCTTACACCTCAAAGCATAAAACTGGCTAAAAGCTAAACAATCATGTGAATAATGTTTCAAAAAAACTCAGAGCACTGGGGAGTGATGAGGATCAAAATGAGAAAATTCTGGGGAAAAGTTTTAATACTTAAAAAGTTCTGTAACAAAAGATAACATGTTCCTCAATAATGTATATAAAACACAAACATGAAATTTTAGCATCAGAAAGAGCACAACACAACATTCCGTGAGACACGCCGATTCGCCAGTTTACTTTACATTGTTGATGTGAATCTGCACTTGAGCCGCAGGAACGTGACGGAAGGAACGAAATGACAGGCCGAAGTACCACGTGACACTGCCTGTGGTGGGTGGCAGGCTGTGCGGCCCGGGCCAACCCGAATGCCGAGGCTGCACTTGCCCACAAACAGCACCGTGACTGATTCTCATGAAGAATGCTCTACGTGGAGTTTTTTCCTCCATTTCTACAACACAGGAATAGGCTTTATTAAGTCTCTGAAATGTGTGCACTCAATAAAACAAGCTCAGGTCAGAAAGCTGCCTTCTATCTTCAGTGAGGGCAACGTTTTTAATGTTGTGATTACTTTATTATTCAAGGTGACATAGTTTCTCTTTTGTTTCTTAAAACCTATGGCGACTGCCTCTTCAAACATTTGTCAGCATTTTGTGTCCGTCCGATCCACCAGACGCAGGACGGAACGAGCACATCTAGACAGTTCTTTACAGGACAGCAGAACGTGAATTAATAGCTTTCAAAACAGTGAAACTGACAGGCTGGTTGTCTTAAAACCATGTAAATACAACACACTTCTTTGAACACTGCTTAGCCTCGTGAGCTTCTGGCCTAGAGACGTGCGCCGAGTGTTCGGAGACTTCTGGGCAGCTGCTGCCGTGAGCAGTGATGTCACTTGCAAAACCCACAGGCAGGGAGCTCATATCAAATGCAAGACGAGAGCTTCTTCCTCTCTTCAAACTGCTTGTCCACTGCCAGAGACAGGGCCTGCAGGAAGCCCTCGATGGTGACGGTGGGGGCCTGGAAGGAGACACAGGCATGGGGGCTGCTCCTGCCTGCGCGGGGGCCACTGGAAGGCCCCCCCAACTGACGGCAGCAGGGGTGCAGCCACAGCACAGGGCAAGCGGGGGGAACCAAGGTGCTGTTCCGCGCAAGCACCCCTGTGGGGGCCAGGGAGGGCCCAGCGTGGGCTGTCTGCGAGCCACAGCGCTGTGAGGTGCCAGCAGGCCACCTCCTCACCACAGGGGCAGCGCGGCGCACTCGTCCCCCTACCCAGGAGCCCAGCACTCAGACACGGAGCTAAATCAGGGTCCCGTGCAACTCCCGGCAAGGCCACGCCCTGCCACACACAGCAGTGGTGGGGACAGCAGAGTGCCGGAGGCGGGGAAGGCTGCGGGTGACTCACCTGGATGTACAGTGCGTGAGCCAGAAAAGGGAGTTTCCTTAGGACACGGCCGCTGAGGCCCTCGCTCTTCCTGTGAACAGAACCACGTCTGGGGACAGGCTCAGGCCTGTTTCCCTCATCTCTGAAAGTCCCCTCCCCTTCGGCTGGTCTCCCCCAGCCCTCAGCTACTGCCCCAGGCAGGACAGGGTCCTTGCTGCCCTAATGCGCCACCTGCCTAGGAGCGTGTGCACAACACAGTGGGCGCGTGGGGCACAGCTCCTCAGAAACCAGGCTGGTCCACGCCGATTTCTGTGAAGTGTCTGAACTGCCCTCCCTGCCCCATCTCAACCGGTTTAAATCTCTTCAACAGGGTATCCAAAAAATAATCTGTTCTTCAGGCTATCCCTTTGTTCAAAACCTTCCATAAGCGTCACGGCTTCAGAATGAGGTTCAAACTCGCTGGTCAGAACGCGTCTCTGTAGTGGGACCCACCTGAGGTCCCCTGCACACATGGCACCTGCGGAGATCCCGCTTCTCTCCAACTTATCCAAACTCTGTCCTTCAAGGCTCTGCTCCATCTCCCCACCCTCTCTCCTCACGGCCCTGATCACCAAAGCCCTCTGAGAGGTGACAGCGCTGTCGGCTGGGGCCCCCAGCACACATGCAGCTGTCCCGTCAGTGCTCGGGTACGGAGTGCCGCCCCCCTGGCGCCCAGGGCAGCCGGGCCGTGCACTTCCCTTTACTTCCCAAAGCACCGAGCGTAGTACTCTGCAGGTGTTCGCTCTGCTCACTCAAACAGAAGCTTCCACCTTTTTCTTCTTGTCAGTTTGTACAAATTGAACAAATACCATTTGAGAAATCAGTGTGTGAAGAGAGCCTAAATGTGAACATCTATCTTTTCAGAAAGAAGCACAGCACTGTTTTCTGTTTTCTAAAGCCGCCTGTGGGAGGGCAGCCGACCTCTGCCCTCTGGCCCAGGAACCCGGGGCCAGGGTGGTTGAGGGCTCTCGAAGCTCCCCCGGCACATAGCGACAAATGTCTCAGGATTCTACTCCCTGTCCTCTGACCCCACACCACCAGCCCAGGCTGCGGCAGTCGGCTACAACCGCCCATTACCACAACAGACGCACTTCTCTTGGCTACAAAAATGAAGTCAATTCACACCTTGAAATTTCACTCAAAAGGAGGCTCAACTTTGACACGTTGTTTTCAATGAAGCCAATCATCTCCAGCTCCCGGAGGGTCAGCAGCTGCTGGCGAGGGTATATGATCTGACACTGGAGACAGAGACGGGGCGTTAGGGCAGGGTCCGCAGGGCGGAGTGCAGGCCGTCAGCCACGGGGACAGCCCCCAGAGAGCAGGCAACCACGTCCCCTCTCACAGAAACGCAAGCAGACACACCAGCACTCAGGCGGCTCCCTCTCGCACACACACGCCCCTGCTCCTTCAAACACAGGTGAAAATACGACAAAACACGTCTCAAGAGACCGGCAGCAACCCAGGCTCTTCTGTGCTTTTAGTCAAGATGCGTCTTGACCACATGTCACGGCAGGCAGGGACTTGGAGGGGCTGAGGCCAGCCTGGTAATGGGTTCAATGGTATACCACAACCCAGCGGAGCAGAGCGGGGTCCAGGAGCCAGGGTTTGGCCTGCCTTTCGAGGACAGTCTCCACTTGTTGTTTTTAAGATCAGACTGTTGTGTAGCGCAAAGGCACTGCCTGACCCTGGATCCGGGCCCCCGAGTTCCCTCATAGGCCAGGTGTCTGCCCGTGGGACACTCCTTGCCAGGTCAGGGCGCTCAGCGACCACTACCGAATGACTTCTAACATGAACTCTTTTGACTAAGAAACCAGGAGAGAAAACAAAGAACAAATGGCTTTCTCCGTACATTTTGGAGGTATGGTGAAGGCTGTGGGTAAATTTAAAAGACAGGGTTTGTGTGGGAATGTTCTCAGCTTTCTAAGTGACACTCCCTCAGACCCCTGCAGCCTCCCCGGGACTGCCCCCCGCGGCCCCTCCCAGCAACACGGGCCATCCAGGTGCACGTGAGAACTGCTGGCTCCTGACAGAGTGGGCCAGTCACATGCAACAGCCTTCAGGACTGGCCAGATCTCCACTACATCATCGGAACATCCTAATTTCCCGTAAACCATCTGACTAAACCGTAGAACATCTGTACATTGGCTAAACCTTAGAACATCTCCTGGATGCATGGCCCAAGTGCGAGTGTGACTGCGAGCAGGGTCCCATCACGCTGACTTCTCGGCAGCTACACTTTCTGGAGTTCACCTGGGACCGCAAGTCAAAGCGCCACGAGGCCCCTCCCTTTCTCCATGCCACCGAGAAGCAGGACGGGATGCACATGCCGCGACCACCAGCTCTCCCATCCCCGTCATAGGCTGTGTCATCCCTGCTGAGGGCATCACGGTCAATCCCAGCCCCACCACCTGGTTATAGTGATACCACGTAACTCCGTGTCTTTTGCCTGACTTGGTTACTGCACATTTCCCAGATGCAAAGGTTCGAGGAACGCTGCTGTTGGAGCAGGTACTGCGTGCCTCGGGCCTGCTGTGCCCAGTGCCAGAACTCCCAGCACCCAGGTGCAAGACAGGTCCCTGTTAAAGTAATTCACACGAGATCGACTATGAGCATTGTCTTGCTCACGGCTGCTGTTAGAAAACAGGACCAAAGGGACATTAACACTGCAGCCAATGACAGCCTGTAAATGACAACCTCTTTAGGATGACCTTCCCGGCACTATGAGCTCCAGTCAGGAGGTCTCCCTGTGAGCTATGACCTCCAGTCAGACTGACCTCCCTGTGAGCTATGACCTCCAGCCAGGATGACCTCCCTGTGAGCTATGACCTCCAGTCAGACTGACCTCCC
>NW_023270865.1:475944-487677 GCF_011800145.1 Mirounga leonina | reverse complement strand
CCTGTGAACTATGACCTCCAGTCAGACTGACCTCCCTGTGAGCTATGACCTCCAGTCAGATTGACCTCCCTGTGAGTTATGACCTCCAGCCAGGAGGTCTCCCTGTGGACCAGGACGTGCCGGTAGGCTACCACAGCCATCCCCCCCCCCCCACTCATCCCCTGCAGATCAGTAGATCAAATAGTCGTGATCATCATTTTGTGCCAAAAGAACAAAAATATTGAGTCAGTGGCCACAATTTCAACTAACAGCTCAACCTGCCAGACACAGCTGCAGTTTTCAACTTTTTAAGACCGTTAATGCCGCATTCAGGTAACTCACTCCATATTGGAATTAGCTATTTTGAGCTATGTCAGGGAATGGAAAAACACGAGAAATCTGCTGCTAGAAGAGTGAAAAGACACCCAGCACCTTCATCAGTTCTTCCAAGCACGAGAGGTAGATTTTGAAGATGGCTGCTGCAGATGGCGGTCCAATGTACTGCCTGATGTCAGCCCTGTCCACGAAGGCCACGTCGATCCTCTCTGTGATGTTGGAAGTGGTCAGAATCACCACGTTGCAGTGCCTGAAGGTAGAGGAGTGCGCGCCAGTCACCAGGTGCCTCAGTGACTCCCTCACACCCTCCGCCCATGAAAGTTCCGGTGTTCAGCCAGCATCCTAGCCACTGTACTCCAAGTCCCAACACAGGCCTGAGTGCCTGTGGGACTCCCAACTCCCCACTAGGCTCTCCTGGCCGCAACACAGTGCACCAAACAGACCCTCTGCTCCTCTGCCTTCTGGAAAGTTCTCCTAGACTCCCACTTCACTATTTCCTCTCTTCCCTCAACCATGGTGTGGTGAAGCTCTCACTTGTGTGCAGTCCTGACTGCCCCATCAACTGCTGGGCATGCCCGGGTGACTGCTCTCCACATGGTTCTCATGACCCCCACACGTTGCGAAGCTGAACTATTTATCCTGTTTACCAGCTGCTTTCCCCCTTTAGCTTCTAAGCTCTGCAAAGAGAGCACTGTTGCCCAGTCTGTTCACTGACATGGGCCAGCACAGAGAAGGCCCAAGGCACCCTGGGGAGCATGCTCCCCTGGGGCCCGTGGTTGGCATACAGGCTGCAGGAAGGTGAATGGCCAGCTTTACCTAATATCTAGCAACAGGTGCATAGCACAGGGTGAGCAGGGGTGAGCCAGTGAGGGTAGGGGCAGGGAGTGCAGGGGTCCTAGGAGCCCAGAGAGTCAGATACACACAAAAGAAGGTCTGGAAGGGTCACCTTGAGGGGCCTGAACAGGGAGCGTGAAGTAAAAGGGGACAAGAAGGTACGAGGGAAACCAGAGGCCCACGTGTCTCTATTCCCGCCTGAGCCCACACCTGCTGGTGACAGGAGGGGCGTTGGGGCTCAGTGGGAACCCTGGAAATGGGGTTTCAGAGCTGAATGGCTGCCCTGGGAGTGTGCCTGATACCTGGTCCAGGTGGTCCCGCAGGCCTCTAAGGGGTGAGCAACAGAAGAGGGGAGAAGGCCAGGCATGGGCTGCCTAGGCTGCCTGAAGAGATGAGAGGCCAGTGGCAGAAACTGAGGTGGTCTGGAGAGTGGAGGCTGGGGAGGGGTTGCCAGGAGTCAGATGCTGTAGAAAACTCCAGGGAGAGCAAAGGCCCTCAGGTGAAGGAGGCACAGGGGTAGAAACCAGACTGAGGAGCAGGGGCGGGGAAGGAAGCAGAGGTGAGGAGGGGCTGCACCTCGCACGTGGCTGGCCTGTGGCAGGGTGGAAGCAAGCGGCCCCTGTAGTCTACCCCAAGAGCCGCATCTCAGGAAATCAGAGCCTCTGTGGTAAAACTACCCTGAAGGCCTGGAGGAAACAGCCCTTAGCACAATTCAGTTCCCTGTGAGTCCACATGCAGTAAGCTAGCTTCCAGGCGGTGCTCTGGAGTCTGGCACCCTCAGTGGAGGACAGCACTCCCAGGACTCACTGTGAGAGCTGTGATCAGCAGAGGGGGCGGTGAAACACTGTGGGGAGCACACAGGGGCTCTGGTTTGGACATCACTTCCTTGTGAGTCAAGTTAGTAGGAGTCACTCCCTAAAGCTGGATCAGCGTGGGGCACACTGACCACAGGCTCTGGACCTGCAAGGCCGGACTGCGGAGAGACGAAATCTGGCCCCATGAAGGGCACGCAGGTAACACTCACCTGCCCACTGCCAGCCCTTCAAGGCTAACAAACACTGGGCGGCGTTGGCACCAGTGCTTGAACGTGGCGTGTTTCACTCCGTGTCATGTGCTTCTCTGCATCATGTGAGTTTTCACCACACTCAAGTTTTATGTTACGTTTTTAGCAGTTTAGTACAAGTACTTAATTCTTAATTATTGCGTTTAGTATACATACTGCCTCAGACGGGCAAAGACAGAGCTGATACTTAGCAGCAGCCGCTGTTTCCAGTCAGAGGAGCTGGAAGTAAGGTCTAGGGGTGTGCGGGCACCTCACACCCTGCCCATGGCTTCTCACGTGAGGCCACCACATCAGCATTACCTCTTAATCTGATCGATCTGGGTCAAGACGGCATTGACCACGCGTATGGCATCCGAAGGCTCAGCGCCTGCCCTGCAAGCATTACGGGCGGCTGTGAGGCTCTCCACCTGTGGGGATGGGACAAAAGGTGGAAAAGGATAGCGCCTGGCCCCACAGGCAGCCATGGGATGCAACAACAGAGCAAGTGGGGAACAAGTGAAGGGGTGTGCTGAGCCCACTCTGCCAGAAGCTGGACATGCGGGATACTGAGGAGGAGTGGGCTGCATGACCGGAGGGCTGGATGGAGGCCGGGCTCAGCCAGGGGTTGGATTTGCTTCAGTCACGGGTGTGATGTCCAGATGTGCATACCTCATCAATCAGCACAAACACCAGAGCATCTTTGTCATCAATCAAGTCCTGAATCTTCTGGAACATCTTAGTTACCAGCTTGCCACTCTGGAACCAAAATACTCCTTTAGTGTCGACTTGCATTCTTCACGCTGCCTGGTGTAGACATGTACCCATGGTCCCCACCCAGCCTCGGTCTGAGCCCAAGGGGCCCGAGAAGCCCACTGTCTCCTGACGGCCCCTTGGAGAAATCCCTAAATCCAAGAAGCCAGGGCCACATGGAAGGAGGCGGACCACACGCTGCCTTGCCCTATTCCACGCGCCAGGACAGCGAGCCTGAACCCACACCGGCTCAGCTCCGGGCTGCCCGGCATGGGCGCCTCACACCCTGTGCACTTCCTCCTTCCCTTTCCCTGCCATCCCCATGACTAGGAACAAGATGGGCCACGGATGCAAACAGGCAAGCTGGTAGGTGCATGCCTTCCAAGTGCTCCCTGTCCTGGCCCACCACCCACCAGAGGGACCTACAGACACAGGTGCCTGGGCGGCATTCCCCTGTGCTGAGGGGCACTTACAACGTCACCTTGGCTGAGCCCTGCAATTCCGATAGAGGAACGAGGCTCAGGGCCCTGGGGGCATGCTCAGCTGAGGATGCGGCGCTCGCTAGAATGAGGGTGCTCTCCCTAAGAGAAAGGTGAGTGTCTGTCCCACCCAAAGGTATGGATGTGACAAGCAGAGGGTCCTCTCAGGCCTCACACTACTTCCAAGTTACTGCTTAGCTCTGGAACTTCCCTCTGACCCTGAAGTCAGCCACACAGTCACGTGTTGCCGATTTCTCATGTTCTTGGAGAAGGTTTGCTTACTACATGGGACACCTTTTCAACTACAAGGTTGGCAATCCTGAGAAGTAGAAGTGATGCTAATACTTACTTCCGAAAACCACTTAGAAAAGAGACTGTGGCTGTTTATTTCAATTAATTGGCCATACCGGTACCTGGGAGGATAAAACAGAGTTAAGACGACTGGTTTACAAATCAGGTACCCCCAGTGGCAACCACTCCTTCTTTAGCACTGCCCACTAACTGGTTAAATCACCAGTTACTAACCAGGGCTCGAGGCAATCACGAATTACAGGGTAATACCAATAAGGGCTCAAATAATTATGAAAACCTAATGACATGCAGTCAGTGGTTCTGATTAAAGCAAACAAAGTGTTTTGAATTGAATAATATCTTCATTTGAATCAAAGCGAGAGTAAAATCTCCCTCACTTCTAATCTACGCATAATTCACATCTCCAGCGCTGTAAGAAGTATTACCAGTAGTAACCTGGCAGGCAAAACAAAACATAACCATCAGGAGCTTTCTGGCTGGAGCTGAACATGCTTTCTTCCTTCCCTAAAACTGAAATGAGTGTGACAACCTGTTTCGCAGCACAAAATTACTTCCCGAGCCCGGGGCTGCCCAGATGCCCCAAAGTGAACCTCAGCACATACTGACTGAAATCTACCACTGACCCTCTGCACGCACAGGAGGCGGCTGAGACCTGAACACGCTTATTTCTAACTAAAAGCAGACAGGGAGCGAGACTGAGGCAGAAGGGAAGCCGAGCCAGGTCCTCTGCACCTGGAAAGTCCAAACAAGAAAAACAGTCACTTTCAAAAAATTCTAATTGGCTTTCCGTTTACTAATTCTGTTTACAAAAGAGGGAAGGGGAGAGACAACCTAACGAAATAAAGATTGGGTTGAATATTACTATTTAATTCTAAGCGTTTTGATAAGATGAGCAACAAAGGCTCTCTAAGGTTTCTTTTTACAACTTCAAAGCCAAAAAATAAATGCATATTTCCAGATGTTGTACTTCAGAGAGTTGTATTTCTTATAGTAACATCTTCAGTCTCCTGTGTTTTAGGAAATCACCCCAAGAGACCTTTAAAACACAGATGTGTTTCAGTATGTCAAGACAAAAACCAAGTCGCCAAACATAAAATAGAGGGTAGATAAAGAGCAGTTTCCCAACATAAAAATACCTACAGGACATTTTTGAAAAGAAGAATAGATCAAAGTATACCTCATAGGATTCCCTCATCTAAAGTCACACTGAGTAATGAGTATCAGATTAACCCTCCGAATTAATCAACCAGAAAATGAGACAAAATCACAACGGCAGCTGTGACGGGACTGGGTGGCAGGCATGGAGGACTGTCACCCCACACGGGACCTGAGGGGGCCCTAAAGTGCTCTGTCTCTCTGCCTGCAGCACCTTCCAGCCACAGCCCTGGAGGGGACCCAAGAAGTGTGCAGCCACCGGGCCGACCTGGACACAGAGGCCTGAGTTCTAGGAACCTGAGGCAGCTGGAGGCAACCGAGCAGAGTTCCAGAGGGGACGCAGATACGTAGGAATAAAGCTCCAGGAATCATCACAGGGTCCCTCTGGGTCTTTGCTGAACACTCAGGGATATGAGAAAAGGGAAATCCCATGAGGCTGGAGAGCCCTGAGCTGTACGGTTCCTGGTGTTCACAGCTGGGACGTTCACGTTCCCAATGGCCCAAGTGGACAGTACCCACTATGACTCAGGGGGCTCCCCTGAGACCCCCGAAGGGCCTCACTTCAGCATTCAGTCTAGACCCCACTCCAACAAAGCTTAAGAACAAACCTCAAGAGGATCACGTTAAATCACAAGTAACGGAAATGCCCACCAGAACAAAATCCAACAAAAACAAGGTCTGCATTCAATCAAAGCTTGGCTGGCAGGACAAGCAGAAACTGACCCCAAAGCAGGAGAACCACCCAGCAACAGTGAGACTCAGAACTGACAAGTGCGATGCAATTAGCAGAGAAGAAAGTGAAACTGTGACGGTACACTTGCTCGAGCATTTCAGCAAGAGCACAGCATCAGAGAGCTGAGAAGTTATGAAAGGAAACAAGCGGAACCTCCCGAAAAGAAATACACGCTATCAGAAATGAAGATGTCGCCGAATGGAATTAAAAGCATATTAGATATTTTGAAAAATGGCCCAAAATGGAACACAGAAAATTCTAAAAACCTGAAAAGACCAAAAAGCACATCAGTGGCCCGTGGGACGATATCAGGTCACTGAACCTGCAAATCAACAGAAAATGGGGGCGGGGGTACCTGAAACAATGGCCACGTAGAGTCTAAACGTGATGAAGCTGCCAGAGCTCAAGAAGAAACAGACCCAGCCTGAGAGACTTGGCCACTCCTCTCCCAGGTGACGGAATAGTGACCATCAGCAAGAGCAGCAAGCATCCTGGGCCGTCACCCAAGCATCCCACCCCCGAAAGCAGAAACACGTTCTGATGCGTACAGGAAGTCACCAGAAAGACCACGTGCTGACTGTAAAGCAAGTGCCACCAATTTAAAAAGACTGAGACCCTAACTTGGCACCGCTGAGTACTGAGGAATTAATTAACCTGCCTTGAAAGAGAGGGACTACATACAGAGTCAAGGGAAATGATTAAAAAATAAAAACACCTCTGTGCCACAAACGAGAAGCAAGCAATCCCGTCCTGCTGCTCTCCTTTCTCAAATTACCAGAAGTTACCTGCTTGAAAGTCTAATGGTCAGTTTCTGGGCTAACGCTTTACACAGGGATGTTTTTCCAGTTCCCGGAGGACCTGCAACAAAACCCAAGCAAATGTTAAGCCAGCATTTAACAAGTGGGTGCATTATGCACAGCATACAAAATAGGGAGAACTCAATGCTATGAATGTTATTCCCCCAAGCACTGCTTGCTAACTCACAAAGAAGTCCGCCAGCAGCGTGAGTGCCGTAAAATATCACCAACACGCTTTATGAGTCTTTCCCTTTTCCTCCTAGTTTGAACTCAGCTCGTGTTTCTGGTCTTAGCTCCCACGCCCCCAACAGAGCACTGCCTCCTGGCACGCAACTCCCCTCAGCATCCCAAGAGGGCTACGTTTCCTGGTTGACGTCTTCACTGACACCCTCCTTGTCCCCATGTGTCTTCTATACAATCCACAAAGACACCTGGCGAAAGGTCAAACACCTCTCATGACACTCATTTCACCGGGGCCCACACTAAACCAGAATGGCAGCCAGGTGAGGGCTCCGCTCATACAGCTTCTTCCCCGTGGGCCACTTAGCGCAGAGCCCTGTAGCAGCTCTGAGACCAATGTGAAGGACAAATGCATCTGTCAGAGGACAGGCACCTTCAACTCTGATTTTCTGCACACATTCTCAACAATTAAAAAAAAAATACCAATTCTAAAGAAAATATTAGCTATTTCACTAATTAAAGTATCTATTGATCGCCTACTCAAAACCTAGTATCAGGACAATGTGCTGAGCATATTTGCTGCTTAACAGACACTTTTTAGGACTACAGAGCAACCTATAACCTTAACTGATGTAAGAAGCTAATGACTTTGCACCCCCATTTCACTTGGGTGTTCTCTCGATTCCTTTCTAACCAGTGACATCAAGAAAAACCCAATGCTTTTTTTAAAGATTTTATTTATTTACTTGACAGACAGACAAAGAGAGAGAGAGACAGAGCATACAAGCAGAGGGAGAGGGAGAAGCAGGTTCCCTGCTGCGCAGGGAGCCCGACGTGGGACCCGATCCCAGGACCCTGGGATCATGACCTGAGCCCAAGGCAGACGCCCAATGACTGAGCCACCCAGGCGCCCCGAAAAACCCAATGTTTTCCTCGGAGAAGATTCAGACAGAATTTCAGGAGAGTATGGCTGTCATGTTTTACAGTCATAAAATGAAGTTCTAAGGACACTACAAAGAAACGTGAGGCAATTACTGCCCTAAGAATCATATGATCACTTGGGGGATTAGACAGTTACTTGAAAAGTTGTTTTTTTTTTTTTTAAGATTTTATTTATTTATTTGAGACAGAGAGAATGATAGACAGAGAGCATGAGAGGGAGGAGGGTCAGAGGGAGAAGGAGACTCCCTGCCGAGCAGGGAGCCCGATGCGGGACTCGATCCCGGGACTCCAGGATCATGACCTGAGCCGAAGGCAGTCGCTTAACCAACTCAGCCACCCAGGCACCCTGAAAAGTTTGATAATAATGTAGAAAAGTCACAAGGCAGTGATCAGGTGGCTGCCAAATGGCAGGTCAAGTAGCAGATGCCCAGAGTAACATGAGCTAGATCGGCTTGTCAGGGAAGGGACATTCTAAGGCAACTCTGGCTGCATCAGAAAACAGAGTGGGAACTCCTCAAAGGTCAACGGGATGAGTAAAGAAGCCCGATTTCACACAGTTTATCTTGTTAAATAAGTAAAAGCCCACATGCTTTACCATGCAACAGCACGACCCGGTTCCAGGCGATGAGATTGCTGTCAACGTTCTTGTCTGAGAACAGCAAAGTCGTCATCACGTAGTCAAGGAGCTGCGTGAAGAAAGGTAAAATGCAGTCAAAGGTGCCATTGCAGTGGAGGTTCCCACCAGATGTGCTGCTGGAGCTTACGCCCGGGGAGTGGGGACGGGCCCTGGGCTGCCCCTCGGAAGCTGCCACCGCGCCACCAGAGATGCCACACGAGGACAGGCTGGCTGTTACAGTGTAAGTGTAAAGGACAAACACGAGGGTCACTTTCACTAAAGATGCCAAGATCGCACAAAGGGACGAGACTGATCACGTGACAAGCGTCTCCGACCTCGGGGACAACGGGGCAGTGGGCAAGCGGCAGCACATGTGCCCGAGACAGCAGCCAGGACTGTGTTCTCGCAGCCTGGGGGGACGTGGGGTGAACCTCCAGAGTCCCCCACAGCATGCAGAAGGGCCCTTCCCCTTGAAGGGTTCAGACGAGCTGGTGCTTGCTCAGGCCTGCCCACCTGCTCTGTCTGACCTTTGGCCCTGCCTCCTCAGTCCCAGTGGGTTCTTAAGAGCACAATCCAATCAAAGTTGTCTTCACAATGGGCACCCTCCCCTTTCTCTCCCGAGACCACTCTGCTGGGGGGCAACCCCAGAGGACAGATATGCAGGACACGGGCTGCTGGTGGGCCTGAGTTCCCAAAGCCTTTTTGAGTCAAAGGGCTCCAAGATGCTGGAGAACAACACAGTACTGATCCCACTTCAAATAACCGGCCTTCTTAGAAAATAGCACAAAAAACTCACATGAGATTTGACTTCCACATCATATACCAGGCTGTCCCAAAGCCCATGGAATTCAGCTGGGAGAGAATAAAACAAAAACCTAATTTTAGGAAAGCAGGCTATTACACTGACCACTGAGGTTTGCTCTGATGCTCTCCACTGCCCCATGAGTGGCCGGCTAAGATTCTCATTATAGGGAAGTTAACTTTTTGAACTTTTTCTCAATATTTGAATTCTTCTTAATATTAAAGATGCTAAGTAACTGCCAGTCACATAACTTTTGACAGATAATTAAATGGAGTACAGAGTCACTTTCGCATCATGTTACTCCACACAATTGTCTTTTGTGGACCTGCACTCTGCCATGAACACGTCCCTGACCCACACTCTCCCTGCCAGCCAGCACTTGGGCAAGGCAGCAGCAGGTCTAGTCCAGCTGTCAGGACCTCAGACATAAGCCCCAAGGACTGAGCTACCCCCCGACTCCACCTGCTAGAACCATGGCAAAGTCCTCAGAGAAGCAAAGAGAAGGCAGGAGGAAGGAGTCACGCAGGTGAGCAATTGGGCAGGAAAAGAAGAACACCTTCAGATTCTCAATTAGCACTATCTTAGAGGGACCTGCCTGAAGGAACACAGTCTTACAGCGAAGATCTCTACTTTCCTCTTTTATGATATGCTCTCCATTTCACAAGAAATAAGACATGCTGAAAGCGTACAAAACAAATGGATGAATGCAAACTCCTCAGCTAACTGACTTGGAGAGCCCAGGCCACATGCTGACGTCTGACCTTGTGTCTCAAGTGTGGCCCGCCTGCTGTCACTGTCACGCACCTGCAGGCAGGACCCAGTGACTTGCTGCAGTGATGTTCTCAGTCTCCTCTTCCAGAGTCTCACTGCTGGGGCCTCCCTCATTCAGCTGGAAGACGTGAAGTGCAATTGTGCAGGCACCCAGATCAATGGGCTGTGGTGAGAAGGGAAACCAAACAAATCCACACAAACGGAAAAATAACTCACTTCCTAATTCTAGTCATCGAAGCTAGATGGTAACATCCAAAAACAAAGATCGAACATGTCAGAAACCAGTTCTTAGATTAGGTAGAAAAACTACCATGTTCAGGTTTAGTATTAGCTCTTTTTTAAATACTTTCCCCTGCCTTTATTCAAGAAAGGACTTTACTGTTCTTTGTAATCATAAAAGTTACATGCTTGTTGAAAAAATACAAAAAAACACAGAAGGAAGAATGCCAAAGCCCCCCACATCCAACCTCACCCATGTTTTGGTCTATGACGCACCACACATACTTGACCGAACATGGATTCAGCTGCATAGTTTTCTAACTGCGCCTTCCCCTCTCAGTAGAGCTTGGAAACATTTTCTGTCAGTAGGTAAGAATCAGCGTGTGCTTTTTCACAACTATACCACATTAGGTGTGGATGTATCATTTCCTTAGCCAACCTCTAATAGATAATTAAGATATTTCAAATCATTAGCCATCATTAACAAAACATATATATAGTTCACGTATCTTTATAAAATCACATAATTGTTAAGACAAATTCCTCTAGGTGAATGTGCCAACTCAAAGATGAGAACGTTAAAATCCGTCCTTTAATCTGTCCTTCCTCAGTAGTGTGGAAAGCTCTTCTGTTTCCTTCAGGCTGGCCAAAATCAAGTAGGATGGATAAAACTGACAAGCCGCAAGGGTCAGTCCCAGCACACGAATGGAGAGGTCCACCTTGCAAGCAAAATTGCCAAGCCAATTCTTCCAAATTGATTCTTTATGAAACGTGAACCACACAGATACAGATGATACGTCTTCCTGAGGCAGACACTTTGGGCTGTTTTTATACCGACAGAAATGCCCCAACGCATCCACCCTTTCACACAAAGGTGGTGGGTGAGACAGTCCACACGATGGACTAGATGAAGACTGTCTAGAAGGAAAGCCCATCTCCTCTCTGCAGCTGTAGCCCCCATGTCTCCTATGGTCCTACACTGGCCTCAAGAACAGGGAACGGGCAGGGGGTCTCGTCAGCGTAGCCCACCACCCCACTGCGCTGCATCCTGCCTCTGGTTTCCCATCTGTCCCCCTACTGTGCTGTGAGCATCCGGACAGCGGGGTCACATCTACTCCCACCACCTGGCTCTTCACAGAGCTGGTGCCCATCTAACAAACCAAAAGGTAAATCAGGCAGTTTCTGACAACAGACCAGCAAAGAAGCAAGCACATATTCATGATACTTCTTTGTTTTTTTGCTTTCTTAAAAGTAAACACTACCCCCAATGTGGGGCTAGAACTCATGAGCCCAAGATCAAGATCGCACACTCCACAGACTGAGCCAGCCAGGCACCCTCATGACACGGACTCTGTATTCAGCTAAGAATTAATGACTCCTCCTCACAGTGAATTAGGTACCTGTGGGTCTTTCACCTTTAACTCCGTGTCAACAATAGACACGGATTGCACGTTTCTGGTCAGAAAAGGCTCATCGAATTCAGTCCACGTGTAGTCCCCAAACACAATATTATGTCTGTTGAGTAGCTTTCTAACACTCTGCTTTATGTCTTCTTTTTTTGCAGTGCTGGGGAAACAAAGGAGACAGGAAGGAGAGCTCAGCTTAGGGCAACACTGTAACAGTCCGTGTCCGAATCAGACCGCTCCAGGAAGGAGCAGCAGTGGGCTTGCCCGGGGCGCCCCGCTTCTCCCTCAGAGAAGGGGGCAGCAGTAATGGTTCCTGCTATACCAGCTGACCAGAGGTGGGTCAGCACACCCAGGGGGCCCGGGCCAGACTGGCGAAGGTG
>NW_023270865.1:451757-470944 GCF_011800145.1 Mirounga leonina | reverse complement strand
CGGGCGGGGGTCCCGGGGAGGGGGCCGGGCTCGCGGGCGGGGGTCCCGGGGAGGGGGCCGGGCTCGCGGGCGGGGGTCCCGGGGAGGGCCCCGGGGAGGGTCCCGGGCTCGCGGGCGGGGGTCCCCGGGAGGGTCCCGGGCTCGCGGGCGGGGGTCCCCGGGAGGGGGCCGGGCTCGCGGGCGGGGTCCCAGGCGCCAGGGTTCTGGGATCACTAGCTGGGGTCCGAGTCGGGAGTCCAGGGCTCCCAGGTACCTGGTTCGTCTCCTGTATCCGAAAGGAAGGAGCCAAGCACCTGCGTTGGCTTTTGTGGTCTTGGAGAACTTGGTAACTGTCTCTCGTGCCGCCTCCTGCCTGGGGGTTCCTGCAGGAGCTGTGAGGCCACACCGGTGGCTGCTGCAGGACAGAGGGGGTGAACACCAGCCAGGAGCTTAGCGGCGGGGCATCAGGCTGCTGGGTCCCATTCCTGCTTTGTTCCTTCCCCCCGACAGTGAGGCAAACTGCTTTCCTCGAGGCCTCCCTGACGATAATGCAGCAGGAAGGGGAGAGAAGACCCAGCTGCGCTGGGGTTTGCCTCACTGACTTCCCTTGATGGTTCTGCAGTCCCCCTGCCTGCTGCCTTAGCATGGCCAATCCCACCCCTCCTGGTCACACCTGCGCGTTGGGCCAGCCCTGCCACGAAGCTGGGTGGTAGCTCCTGCCTGTACACGTCGCAGGCACCCAGTGAAGCCCGCTGTCTCTGTTTACAGATTACACAGACAAGCCCCTGGAGAAGCCCCTGAAGCTGGTCCTCAAGGTTGGAGGAAGCGAAGTGACTGAGCTCTCAGGGTCTGGGCACGACTCCAGTTACTACGATGACAGGTCAGACCACGAGCGCGAGCGACACAAAGAAAAAAAGAAGAAGAAGAAAAAGAAATCGGAGAAGGAGAAGCACCTCGATGATGAAGAAAGAAGGAAAAGGAAGGTAAGACACAGTCGCAGTTGGCATGTGGTGGCCCCAAGCCCTCCGGAGGGCAGGCTGTAAGTGCTGCGGGGCCTCAGGAAAGGGTCGTTCTGTTTGTAGCAAAACACAAATCGGGAAGGTCCTTCGCTTTGTTTCTGGCTCTTTGTGCATCGTTTCTGAGCCAAGCCGTGGGGGTGGTCGTCTAGGGTGGGAATCTGAAGCGAGAAGTGCCTCCACGTGGAGGGGGGTTTTGGCTCTCAGCTTCGTGTTTCCCCTCAGTTACAGGAGATCTGTTTAAAACTGCTTGCCTTGCTCTCGCTGCCCTGACTCTGCCTCACAGGAAGAGAAGAAGCGGAAACGAGAAAAGGAGCATGGCGACACGGAGGGAGAGGCCGACGACTTTGATCCTGGGAAGAAGGTGGATGTGGAGCCGCCCCCTGATAGGCCCATGCGCGCGTGCCGGACACAGCCAGGCGAGTGGAGCGCTGCAGAGGCTTTCTTGGAGCTTCACGGCTCATCTCTGACCTCACGGCTGGTGCTCCCGTCAGCCCCTTGGGAGGAGCACGGGACAGAGGGAATGCTGTTTTCCCAACATGAAGCATAGCTGGGCCTGAGGTCTTACTGTCCCCCTGAGCTTCTAGAGCAGGGCTTGGCCATCGACTGCTCCTGAGTCCCGCTCCTCGTTAAACTCCTGAGCTCATCGTGGATGGGAGGAAACTAGTACTCGGGTCAGTCACTGAGGCTGTCAGAAACCACGGGGGCTGTGCCCGCCTCACCAAAGGAGAGGCTCCGAAATGCTGGAGAGTCTGTGATCTGTGTGCGGTCACTTCCCACAGGCTTTCACGTAGTCAGGAGGCACTGAGGGACGCGGTCTTGTCTCAGGCGTTTCTTTTCTGGACTTTGGGTTTGACTGCCTACGATTTGGGAGGGAGGAGGGGGTGTTGTACTGCAGGCATTGTGGGGGGCTGCGTTCCCGCAGTCCCCGTCCCCTGTGCAGGTTAGTGCCATGGTGGACTTGGGGCTGCTAGGCACGGTGGGGCACAGAGAAGGTCAGGCGTGAAGTCTGCGGAGTTTGGACAGTCTCTGGTCACCGTGAGCTTAGTCTGAATAGCTGCTCGCTTGAGGTCACGTGTGCAGTGCTTCCCTCCCGTGTGCCTGAAGAGCTGCCCTTCACACCTGCCCCGGTCTCTGTCTCTATTGAGGACCCACTTGAGGTCTGCACTCCTGTTGTGCTTCAACCCTGGAACCAGCCATCTCCCCAGGGAGCCCTGGTTCCTTTGCGCAGCATGGCATTCAGAAACCGAGGTCTGGGTGCTGGGTGTGGCCCTCAGTGGGTGGCACGAGGATAGATCACACGCGTACTCACAGCTGAGAGAACAAAAGCTGCGCTGGCTTCTGTGTTCACATTCACCAAAATCCACGATTTCACACAGTGGGCCCAGAGACGCAGTTAACGGCAGCTCTCGCAAGAACCCCGGTGCGGTGTGTATTTGTGCCTTTTTCACAGGTGAGGAACAGGGGCATGACCAGAGGTTTAGGACTCCCAAAACAATAATTGGTGAAGCTCCACCTCTGTGTCCAAAGCCTCTGTCCTCTTCTTTGTACTGTGTCTGGAATGTACCGGGCCCGGTAGTGCCCTGGATGGTCATAGACTGATGAGGGACAGTTCCCTGTTGTTGTGCTAAGGGTGTTGGCACCCTGAGGGGTTTTTGGGACTGCTGCTGTGATGGAAGTCCTTGCCCACGCAGCTGAGCTTCTTGGGGGCCAGGACTGGTCTGGTTTATCCTGGTTCGCAGTTCCGGTGGGAACCTAAAACGCTGTGAAACATGAAATGGCTAAGTACACACTGGGGAGTTGGAGCTCTCCAAATACCAAAATCTCTCGACTCATCTTTATTTTTTTATTTTTTGACTCATCAGCTGAGAACGAGAGCACACCTATTCAGCAACTGTTAGAGCACTTTCTCCGCCAGCTCCAGAGGTAAACAGATTCTCAAGAGCTTGAGCTTGGAAACATTCGGGGTGTCTTCCCTTGTGAGGTGTTCTTCCCCCAGCTCTACCACCTGTGGAGCAGACCCTTGCCTAGTCTGGTGGGGGGTGGTCAGGCGCGTGCGGGAGCAGCGTGCAGGGAGAGCTCCGTCCGCCGAGTCCTTGCAGGCCGGTCAGGGCCGCCGTGATGCAGATGTCATGGCTGGAGCTGGGACGGCAGTTTGGGAACTTTTAGTCATCAAAGTACCTACCGCAATTCTAAAGAGCATGGGTTTTATTTTTAAGATAGTAATAGTAACTTAAAACTTGGTGAGTTGTATTACATATTTATCATGAGGGGTTTTGTATCACTTGAAAACCTAGATTTGTGGTTTTCCCAGTTTAAATAAAGATGTTTTTGTTTTCAGAAAAGATCCTCATGGGTTTTTCGCTTTTCCTGTCACGGATGCAATTGCTCCTGGATACTCAATGATAATAAAACATCCTATGGATTTTGGCACCATGAAAGACAAGATTGTAGCCAATGAATACAAGTCTGTCACAGAATTTAAGGTAACCTGGTTTCAGTTCCTGAAATCACTGCTATGAGGCTCTGTGTGTTTATGTCCCGTGAACACTCCGTCCACCTTAGCTTGTTCCCAGTTGCAAATTTCCATGGGCATTTGAGTGTTTGGGTTGAGGTCACCCAAACACAGCATCGGGGGTAATGGGTTGGCTGAAATGTCCTCTGTATTTTTGTGTGGAAGCCCGACCATATGTTGCAAGCCGTAGGAACAAATCGGGTCGCGCAGGAGTGTGTCGATTTGGTCTGGCTCCAGAGTGGGTGTATCTAGAAATGCAGTTTTCCTAATTTTTAGATTTATAGGAACTGGGAATTTAATTTTTTTTGAATAATAAATTTTTTATTTTTTATTCTTACGTTAATCACTACATTACATCGTTAGTTTTAGATGTAGTGTTCCATGATTCATTGTTTGTGCATAACACCCAGTGCTCCATGCAGAACGTGCCCTCCTCAATACCCACCACCAGGCTAACCCATCCTCCCACCCCCCTCCCCTCTAGAACCCTCAGTTTGTTTTTCAGAGTCCATCGTCTCTCATGGTTCGTCTCCCCCTCCGATTTGAATAATAAATTCTTAATAACACCTGAGTACATAGCTCTTAAATCTGTTTCTTTCTACCACCTACGAGGTGGTAGAAATTGATCTCGGCTTTGAAACCCAGGGGGGGATCAAAATGAGTGCTTCACAGCTTTGGCAATCTTGTCATTTATGAAAGGGCATCAGTTTTCTTTCTTAGTTTTGGTTAAATTTGGAAGGCTTGGCTTCTTTACTTTCGTTTCCTGGTGATGTGACAGGGTTTGCCGAGCTGTGGAAGCAGTGCCACGCGAAAGGGTATTGCATAGAGTGGGCATTTCCTCTGGAGGGTCGGGCACTGCCCCAGGGGCGGATGGCTAGTGGCAGCCTGCAAGTCCTTCACCTTCCTAACTTGGATCCCAGTTTGGTCTGCTGCCCAGTGACCGTCGTGGATGTGAGCAGCGTCCCCTTTCCCCTACGTTCTCAAGACTGGTACCTTGGGGCCAGCGAAGGACGGGGGCTTCACAGCCTCAGGCCCAGCCCTGGGGACCTTGGCGTGGGGCTGTGCTGGGGCTCGGGAAGGGCCGGGGTGGTTTGCACTGTGTTGCTTGGCTGGCTTTAGCTGTCCTTGTGCATCCTGATGGCTGACTCACCTGTGATAGGTGTGTGCCGCATGTAATTTGGTTAGGGTGACAAAATACTGAGGTTTCCAATAGTTGATTTTTAATATAAGTTGTTCATAAGAGTCTCCTTGTGTTAGCGGAAGGGTTTGCTCTGATGCTTGTAATTACTCGTAGACAAAATTCTGAATTCTGTGGAAAAATCCCAGAGATAGAGAACACTAATGTGCCCGGGTTTCCGCTCATCCCTTGGCTCTAATGAAAAAAACTTGGTTGTCGTTCTTGTTCCTGTTTATGTCTGAGTTCCTCCCAAAGTGGGAGAGCTAGAGACAGAAGAGAGGGCTGCCGTGTTCTTACCACATGCGTGTGTCACACTCAGGAGGAAGTTTGGGGCTTGGCAGGCTTCTCACTGTGTGCAGGGAAAGACCAGTGAACAATTAGGAACATTTTTCTGAAGGTCTGAAAACCATATGTTAAAGTGAAGAGCCTAATCTAGTTGTTTCCCACTCACTTTGAGTCTCTTGACAGGAATCTAGTTTATGCTGTTGTCTTGGTGGCATTTCACATGGGGTGGATACTATTTTTTTTCCCTTTTCAGGCAGATTTTAAGCTGATGTGCGATAATGCCATGACCTACAACAGGCCGGACACTGTGTACTACAAGCTAGCCAAGAAGATCCTTCACGCGGGCTTTAAGATGATGAGCAAAGTAAGAAGCCCTTTGGCAGCGAGGAGCCACAGAAACAAGAATTCTCCTCTGTGTTTTTATGCCTAAACAGAACCTCACCCCAGTGAATGACATGCTTCCATCCATCCGTCACTGGCCGCGGTGTGGATCCCTCTGCTCTAGGGTAGACGTCCCAGGCCACCCTCCCCTCCAGGCGCTCTCTCTCTCTCTCTCTCTCTGTGCTCCTGCTCATGATCCAGCTGTAATGTCTCCTTAGGGTTGGTGGAAAGTTCTGGATCTGTTGATCTGAGCCTGGGTGTCTTGTCTCACTGGATTGCAGCCAGCCTGTGATTTGTTTTACATGGCTGCCCACTGAATCCAGATGGGACATCTTGGCCATCCGGCGTGGCTTCCCAGATCTGTCCCATGAGCCAGGTTGCATGTGTCATGCATCTAGGACCAGTGCCTTGTGCCTGATCAGCCTGTAGGTGAGGTGTGGCTCCTGTGCCCTTGGCCTGTCCCCTCGGCCAGCCCTGGGTGCTCCCGGCCAGTTGGCCGCACCTTTGGTGCTGACTCCCACCACCACCTCCCACGGTAGCGCCGTGGAGGTCAGCTGTTAGGCCAGGTGAGGCTGTGGCCATCCCCATCCCACCCATCGTCATGGCACCCTGGCTGTGAGGCAGAGGTAAAGCCCTGCTGCTCTGTCCTTTTTGATTCTAGGAGCGGCTGTTAGCTTTGAAGCGCAGCATGTCGTTTATGCAGGACATGGATTTTTCTCAGCAGGCAGCTCTTCTGGGCAATGAAGATACAGCCGTCGAGGAACCTGTTCCTGAAGTGGTACCCGTACAAGCAGAAACTGCCAAGAAATCCAAAAGGCCGAGTAGAGAAGTCATCAGGTAAAGAGAAGTGCGTGTGCCTGTTGCGTGGGACACACACCTCGGGAAGGCGGGTGAGGGGGCATCCTGTGCTGGTGCCCACGGCCTTGGAGGAGCTCACAGACGGCTGCTTGTGCGAGGTGGGGGGAGCACAGTCCCCAGGGGCCTGGGTCCACGCTCTAGCCTTAGGTGTTCCCAGGCAGCCGGCAAGCAACCTGGACCAGCTAGGACTTGTCCTGCAGGAAAGCCACTGTCACGCTGATGGACATAAGGTGCCGAAGGCGGGACAGCCCCTGCCGCCACACTCGGGCTCCAGAGCCCATCTGGCCACCCATGTTCCCACATGTGTGTCGTTTGTGAATAATTGTTGGCCCTTCATTCCCAAGAGGTTCCCTCCCATGCAGAACGCATGCTAGTGGCCTGGCTTGGCTGTCCCCGGCTCAGGGGACATAACTGTGCTGCGTTGGGCAGGCTGCATGCTTAGGAGTGGGGGCTTCTTTCTCATCGTACCCCCTGAGCCAGAGCAAGGGCCTTTTTGTAGGCTTGGGGTCCGCAGGCAGGGTTTGCTCCCACAGCTCCTTAGAAGGGATCTACCCATTTGTTTCTAGACCCTTCCACAGGAGAGGCCACCTCCCTTGGGTGCTGCACCCAGCGACTCTTGACTCAGTTTAAGGAAGGAACTCCTTCACATGGGGCTTCTGGCCACCTGCGGGAGGCTTGGGATGCCCCTGGGGACTCACGGCCTTGTGTTCCTAGCTCACATTTGTTGTGGGTGCTTCAGCCCGCCACGGAGTTCTGCCCCTTTTTCTTTTTTTTTTTTTTTAAAGATTTTATTTTTTATTATTTGACAGAGAGAATGAGAGAGAGAGAGCACATGAGAGGTGGGAGGGTCAGAGGGAGAAGCAGACCCCCCGCCGAGCAGGGAGCCCGATGCGGGACTCGATCCCGGGACTCCGGGATCACGACCTGAGCCGAAGGCAGTCGCTCAACCGACTGAGCCGCCCAGGCGCCCATCTGCCCCTTTTTCTAATGGCGCCTTGAATGACACTAGGTTTGTGAGCCTCCGGGCATGTGGTAAGGTTCTCTTCGGGCAGCTCTTAGATGACTGACACGTGAGGAACGTCTAGTGGCCGTTTGGGTTACCCTTACTCTTGGTGGAAGTGTTTTGTGTTGCTGTGGTTACAGCTGAAAGGACAGGATTAAGGTGTGCTTCCTGCTACCAGCCCCTGGTGACCTCCAGGAGTGTTAGGGGCTGGCCCCAGGGGAGGTGGGAGGGGCGTGTTCCCCAGCCTCCTGGTGACCTGTGTGCTGTTCCCGCTTCGTAGCTGCATGTTTGAGCCAGAAGGAAATGCTTGCAGCCTGACGGACAGCACGGCGGAGGAGCATGTCCTGGCCTTGGTGGAGCACGCAGCCGACGAGGCTCGGGACAGGATCAGCCGGCTCCTCCCAGGGGGCAAGGTAGCGGCAGGAGGGCTGGGCAGGGCTGCGCCTGGTTGATGCATTGGTCACTGCAGGGTCGTGTTGGCTCCTGTCACCGGCCTCATCTCCTGGGTGGGAGGGGGCCTCCAGGGGCACCTTGAAGGCAAGACCCTCACAGAAGCTGTGTGTAGTGTGTGGATGCCCGTGGACAGGCTCACCCTTTGGTGGGATGTTGGTCGCTGTTGCTGGAAGGCTGGGCCCACCAGGCTTCTGCAGCTGGAACCTTGTCCCGGTGTGCTTGCGTCTCTGTACCCCTCTGCAGTGCCCGGGGGTTCCATGTGACCCAGGCATGGCCCGTGGGAGCTGCCCCAGCAGCTGCTCATCCTCAGGAAAAGGCCCCACCATCCTTTGAACACCTCGCCATAAGAATAGACCAGCATGTCCAGTAGAAACCGCGAGGGTCCTGTGTACAGTTTTAAGCCTGGTAACGAAAACAGAGATGAAATTAATCCTGGTGCCTTTTACTTGACCTGGTATATCCGGTCTTAACGTTAGCTTGTGCTCTATAAGAAACCGTTAGAACTGCATGTCCTTTTTCCCACACGAAGGCTTTAAGATGCATGTTGAGTGGTAGGTAAAGAATTTTGAATGATAATGTTCTAGACGTGCTGGGTTATGTGAGATACTGAGGTCGGTGTCTTTGTACGTCTTTAAGCCCTCCTGGTGGAAAGTTTGAAGTTGCCTGTGTGGCTCGTGGTGTTGTGCTGCTGGACCCGCTGGTCTGCACCCCTGTAGTGCTCCGGCCCTGGGGTCTCCAGGGAGCCCAGGCTCTGGGTGGGGCCCGCCTTGGGCGGGGCTCAGAAAGACCCAGTGCTGACCTGTGTGTACTCGAAGCGTGCGTCCGCACCCAAACCCCCATTGCTCCCGGCACCGTGCCCGCTTCACTCGTCTCCCTTTCGGGTGTTGGAATTCCACAGCGAGAAACCTGACTGCAGTTACTTGGTCAGTGGCGATGGATCCCCTGTCCTCGCTTCCCCTCCCCGCCCAGCCCTGCCCTCAGGCTCCACAGGCTCCAGGGTGCAGGCCCGAAGGCCACCCTCCTCCCGTTCCCCACACCGACATGCAGGTGTCTCTCTTCCTGGACCTTCCTGGTGGCCTTCAGAAGAGGAGTGGTTTTGTTTGGTGGTTGGTCTTTAAGTGGAAGTGAGTCCCTTGTGGTTTAGATATGGAGCCTCTAGGCCATTCACAGACATGGCCCTTGGTGACCAGAGTCTTGTTCTAGCTCATCTGGTTCAGGTTCTGACATCCTGTGAAATGGTTGTTTCTGGGTAAAGCCTCCTGTTTCAAAAGCTCTTTCAGAAGGGTCACAAGGAACCTGAGTTCTTCCAGTGCACACAGGTCTGAAATTAAATTCGGGAAGGTATGAGAGGGGCCTCTGTAGCCTTTTCCACAGGGAAACCAAGAACCTCTTGGCCTTCTGGGGTTCATCCCAGTTAGGTCATACTGGGAGGCCTCTATTTTGTTGGCGTGTCAGTAGAAACTGCAACCGCAGGATTCTGTTCAGGGGACGGGCATTCAGGTGTGCTTTCTTGCAGATGGGCTATCTGAAGAAGAACGGGGACGGCAGCCTGCTCTACAGCGTGGTCAACACAGCTGAGCCGGACGCCGACGGTGCGTGGCCCCTTGCAGGGCTGGGCTTCTCCGAGCCCCACACACTGCTTTGTTAGTCTCTGCACCGCCAAGGATTTTAAAACTTCGTAACCTGTTTGAGATCAGCATTTCCCCTGCAGAGCATGGCACCAGTGGTAAAGCATAGAGAAGAGTCCCCCCCGTCTGGTTTCATGCTCCTGTACGTCCCCCTTGACACGACCCGTGTGTGATAAATGGACAGAGGGCAGTCGTCCTGCGGGGGCGGAGGTCCTGGTCAGACCTCTTGTGCCCGACAGTCCCCAGCACAGGCAGAAGGACTGGAGCTGCACTCCCACAGAGCTGTGGTTCTAGAAGCCCTCGTGGCCTGACTTCCTGGTCCCATCACCAGTAAGGGCTCCCTGTGAGAAACCAGAGTGCTCAGTCTCCCATTCGCCAAGCTCGAAAGAGGCCCAGACGTGAGCTTTAGAAGAAATACCCTGTTTGATCATCGTGTTAAGGAAGATCTTGGTGGAGACACAGATGCTGGATCTGTGCAGTCTTTTCTGTGGGTTCTAAGAAGCGTTTATGTACTTCTTCGTCTCTGAAAAGTGCTTCGAAGGCTTGCCTTTGAGGAAGAGCAAAGCTCACTTGCACTTGCAATACATTCTCTCACACGCAAAGGAAAATAAAATATTCTCCATTGTTCTCGCCCGCATGGGTGTGGGGCCGCTCCCACCGCCTGGGGCTCTTGGCAGTGTTCTTTAATGTGGCCCTAGATAGGGGCTTAGTGTTCTCTGACAGGTACCCCGGGTGGACCCTGGCTGAATACTCTGGCTGAAATGAGTGGTAACATTCTTCGTAAGAGAACACAAGAGCTGATAACTCCCAGCTTAGAAAGAGATAGTGAAGGTTCGAGAATTGTAGTGGCTTCTGTAAAGTTGATCTTAGCTGGTCTTTGTAGAGAGCCCCTGAGCCTCCCTATGTGCCCAGGTGAGGCAGTGTGGGGGCTGGGAGCTCCCCGAGCCACCTGCTCACAGCCTGGTCCCCTTACAGAGGAGGAGACCCACCCCGTGGACCTGAGCTCGCTCTCCAGCAAGCTGCTCCCGGGCTTCACCACGCTGGGCTTCAAAGACGAGAGAAGGGGCAAAGGTGAGTGAGGCGGGCAGGTAGGGGCAGGGGGTCACAGCAGAGGTGTGGACCCGGAGTCCTCCCCCAAGATCTTCCTGGCTTACCTGTTTTTAGTACCGTATCCCCACGCTGGCTCTGAAATAGCAGTGAAATTCCGGTCATTTGAAGTGAGGGGAATAAAAATGAGTGGGCAGGCTCCTGCTGTCTGCTCTTGCCAGTGGGTGGGTCTGAGCTCCGTGCTGACGCTGGGTAGGGGTGCACAAAGGTGTCTGGAGGACGATGGTGGGCAAGGGTGGGCACGGTGGGGGAGGGAGGGAGGGGACTGACCGGTGTGTCGGCTGCTCCTGTGCTCGAGCAGGCAGACGTTCGTGGCCGGCTTGCTGGTTTTGGGGTGTGTCCGGGCGAGCAGCAGTTTTGTTCCCAGGGGACATTTTCTGGTCACACCGTGGTCCTACTGGCGTCGAGCGGGGAGAGGCCTGGAGTGCTCCCCCACACCATTCCTCTCGAGCCCTGACTTCGTGTGGAGGTGCAGCGATGCCTCCTTCAGGGCACGGAGCCTCTGAGTCCCTTGACCTGCCCTCCCCGCAGGCTCAGTCCGCAGCGCTGTCTGGGGACTGCGCTCTGGGGACGCTGGCGCTCAGGCCCCTGCAGAATGCACTCGCTTCTCTGTGGTCATGGCTCGGACGTAAAACGAGGCGTTGAGGCAGTTCTGGCTAGGCCCCGAATGCTGCTACTCTTGGGGTGTGCTGAGGGGCGGCATTTGCATGCAGAAGAGAGCGTGTGACGGTGGGGGCTGGTGGGGGCCCGGTGCGGGGGCCTGGCCTGCGGAACGCCGGCGCGCGTCTCATGCCCTCGTGCTCCCCTCTCGTGCTCTTAGTGACGTTTCTCTCCAGCGCCACCACCGCCCTGTCAATGCACAACAATTCCGTATTTGGCGACTTGAAATCGGACGAAACGGAGCTGCTGTATTCTGCCTACGGAGACGAGACGGGTGTGCAGTGCGCACTGAGGTGAGCAAGGTTGGCGGAAACGCGGACCGGCTTCCTGCCCGCTCTGCGGCGGGAACGTGTCCCCGGCCCCGCCTGTGTGTGTGTGGGGAAGCAGAAGTTTCCACGTTACTTCCCGTCGACCGCAGGTCGACGTCGAAGCTCAGGTAACTCAGCTGGTAGTGTGAGCGGGTGATGATCCGGGTTGTAGTTGGGAAGGGAATGTGTGTGTGCGTAACCCGTGCCGTGCACGTTGAGTTTGTCTCGTGACTTTATTGAAATGTGGCCTCGTGGCTGTGCTAGACTGCTTGGGCCACCAAAACAGAGCACCGCGGGCCAGATGGCTTCAGTGGTAGGCATTTATCTTCTGGTGGTCCTGGGGGCTGTTGGTCTGAGATCCAGGCGCATGCAGGGCTGGCTTCTCCTGAGGCTTCTTGGCTTGCAGACGCCGTGGTCTCCCTGTGTCCTCACGTGGGCGTCCTGACCGCCGCTTCCTTTAAAGACACCAATCGTAATGGATTAGGGCCCACCTTGAAGACCTCGTCCTAGCCTAATTACCTCTTAAAGGCCCTGTCTCCAAATACAGTCCACATTCTGAGGTCCTGGGGTTAGAGCTCAATGTAAGAATTATGGGCCATAGTCGAGTCCCTGACAGTGATGAAGATGTGGTCTTAAAATCATAGATGCAGTACTGTGTTTTTGTAGAACTGTTTTTGTGTGTATTTTTTTGCTTTGTGTGCCAAGTAGAAGTGGGTCACTCTTACAGAAGTTTAGTAATTTTCCAGGAGGAAAGTAAAATTTTGTCAACCTCTAAGAAATGGGTTTTTTCCACATTAGATCTCTGTTTAATTTGAAACCGAATACAGGGTACATTTTAAAAATGAACAGTAAGAAATCAGTTAGTCCTTACTACAGGAAGTGAGTACGTGTCCAGGTTTTTGTGAAACCAAAGAAGTAGAAGTGGAAAACCAAGGAGGCAATTTGTTGTGGGCGAGGACAGTGTCACAAGTGGTGACCCTCTCCTTTACCCCACTGCCCTGTCACAGCCCTCCAGGGTCAGCAGCCACCTTTGGTTCAGGTGGCCTTGTCCAGCGCCCGCTCCCGAAGCACAGACGGACTCTGGGTGCCAGACAGCGAGAATCCCAGGCGTGTGGGCAGCACACGGAGGCGGGCGGGCAGACAGCGCTCCTCCCTGGCATCCCCACGTCGCCTCCCCACGTGCTCTGTTCCAAGGCACTTCCAGACCACACCCTGAGTGTTGCGACTGCTCCCTGCCCCTTCGCACCTCAGTTTGGTGGTTTCTCCTAAAATGCGCCTGGTGCCGACTTGTGTGTGTTGTCACGGTTTCACTTCCAGACCAGCCCTTCTCAGCCTCTGCCCAGCCTTCGATGCTAGGACTTGGGCTTTTGGTCTCTGCTTCTTTTTGAAATACTTTGGTTTTATGTATTTATTTATTTTTTAGCATTCCTGTGATCCAAAAATCAAAATCACCCTCTAGGGCGTATGCAGAGAGACATGCTTCCGTATTGATCCGTCCCCTCCCCATTGCGGAGCATCCTCCTCAATCTACTTATGTTTTTAAATCCAATAAAAAAAAAAGATAAAATTATTCTTCTTTTACAGAAGTTAGTGTAAGATATCTGGTTGACCCTTGAGCAACACGGCTTTCAATTGTGCAAGTCCATTTACATGCGGCTTTTTTTCATTAAACATAGTACAGTATTGTAAACGTATTTTCTCTCTGATCATTTTCCTTGTAACGTGTTTTTCTTTAGTTTGCTTTATTGTGAGAATATGGTGCATAATACATATAATTTATAAAATCTGTATTAATCAGTGTATTCTGTCATCAGAAAGGCTTCTGGTCAACAGTAGACTGTTGGTTAAGTTTTGGGAGAGTCAGAAGTTAATATGCAGATTTTCAGCTGTGGGGTTCAGTGCCCCTGATCCTGCGTTGCTCAAGGGTCAACTGAATACATATAGACTGTTGTTCACTTTTTTTAAAAATAATTTTCTCTTGAGATGTTTTTAACCTTTTTGGGTCGCGGGCCACTTTGAAGATCTGATGAAGACTCCTGATTCCCCCCCCAAAACTATATCTGGGAGGTTTGGTGCGCCCAGTAAGACCCTCTCTTGTGGAGGAACATCTGAGGAGGTGGGCTGACAGGGCGGGCTCCTGAGATCAGGACCACCGGCGCTGGTGGAAGAATCTGGACGACTAGAGGGTGTGCTGCCTGTCTGATCATGTTCCCTCGTGGCCCTTCCAGCCTGCAGGAGTTTGTGAAGGATGCTGGGAGCTACAGCAAGAAAATGGTGGATGACCTCCTGGACCAGATCACCGGTGGGGACCACTCACGAATGCTCTTCCAGCTAAGGCAGGTGGGTGCGCCGTGCTGGCCCCCTTGCGGGCGCCCACGGCCCTGGGCTCCTGCCATTGGGTCACTGCTGTTGGAGAGCCCATCCAGACTGACGTGGTTCTGGCTAGCTGTTCTTCCCTTATTCTTTTTTTATTTTCCTTTTTTTCCCATAAACGGTTAATTTTCTCTCAGGAACTTAAAAATAGTTGTCTCTATTGACCACATATTCACCATTTCTGGCACTCTTGATAACATTTTTTTTTTTAAAGATTTTATTTATTTGACAGAGAGATAGAGAGCACAAGTAGGCCGAACAGCAGGCAGAGGGAGAGGGAGAAGCAGGCTCCCCGATGAGCAGGGAGCCGGACGCAGGGCTCGATCCCAGGACCCTGGGATCATGACCTGAGCTGAAGGCAGACGCCTAACTGACTGAGCGACCCAGGTGCCCCTCTTTGTAACTTTTTATGTACCCGAATTTCTTTCATCTACTGTCATTTTCCTTCATCCTGAAGAACCTTCTTTAATATTTCTTGTGGTATAGACTTGCTGACAGTGAATTTACTCAGCCTTTTTTTTCTTTGTCTGAAAAACGTTTTTATTTTACCTTTATTTTTGAAATTCATCTTCCCTGGGTGTGGAATTACAGGCTGTTGTTTTCCTGTCTACTTTAAAAGATGCCTGACTGCATTGTTTCCAGAGTGTTTGTGGTCGTTTTCATCTGTGTTTTCCTCCTGTCACCTGTCGTCTGGTTGCATCAAGGATTGGCAGATGTGGGCCCATGAGCTACGAATGTTCTTTTACCTTCTTAAAGGCTGTAAAAAAAAAGTGTGCTACAGACCTTATGTGGCCCACAAAGCCTCAAGGATTTGCTCTTCAGTCCTTTGGAGAAAGGTTACTGAATGCTGCTCTAGATATTTTTATTTTTTAATTTTCTTTTTCTTTTTTTCTTTTTTTAAGATTTTATTTATTTATTTGACAGAGAGAGATACAGCGAGAGAGGGAACACAAGCAGGGGGAGTGGGAGAGGGAGAAGCAGGCTTCCCGCGGAGCCGGGAGCCCGATGTGGGGCTTGATCCCAGGACGCCGGGACCATGACCCGAGCCGAAGGCAGACGCTTAGCAACTGAGCCGTCCAGGCGCCGCTGCTCTAGATGCTTTTAAATCTGAGCCCTTGTAACTGGTTTTCAGTGGGTCATTGTTGTGTCGTAGTGTTCTTCATGTTTATTCCACTTACCAGTTGTCGAGTTTCGTGGACCTATCAGTTTATAGTTTTCTTCAAATGGAAGATTTTCATCCATTATTTCTTCAAATACCATTTCTGCCCACACCCCACTTCTATCATTTTTCTAGGACTTTGACACAGGTGTTAGAGATCTTGACCTGTTCTGCATGCTGTTAATGCTCTGTTCCTTTTTAGTCTTTTTTCCGTCTTCGCGTTTGGTTTCTGTTGCCGCGGCTCCAGTGGAGTGATCTGGTTTAGTGCTGCGTCGACATCTGCTGTTAATCCCAGCCACTGAACTTCACTTCAGCTGCTGTGTTCATCTGCCTTTCCTTCACGTTATGTTCATGCTTTCCTTTAAATTTGGACCTATTTGTAGTATCTAGTACGGCTGCTTTTAAAGTCCTTATCCACTAATTCTGTCATCTCTGTCACTTCTGGATTTGCCTCTTGGCAGATTTTCTTCTGTTTATAGGCCACGATTTGCTGCTTTTTTGTTTGATTGGATCCTGGGTGTCACAGTGTTGAGTCTCCCTTGTCTAGACCATGCTGATACAGAGCCAGCGGCCACTAGTGGCTGGTGGAAGTTTTACTGTGGCTTGTCTCCATTTAGATACGATGAAAATGTGAACTACAAACCAGAATTTCAGAGGCCAGTACAGAAAATGAAATGTAAAAATATTTCATTGGTTTATTTGGATTATACGTTAAAGAATGTTTTCAGTACGTTAGATTAAGTAAAATATGTTACTGTAGTTGAACGTTAACATTAATTTTCGTCGGCTAGTAGAAAATTAAAGTTCGGTGTATGCCCACGTTATATATTACTGCTGGGCAAGGCTGGTCTGGCTTACTGTGTTCCTTTAAAGAACATTGATGTTCTTTTTGGCAGAGTCCTTGTGAGTCACCTGATTTCTTGGGGTTTGCTTTTAAGCTTTCTTAGGGCGGGTTTAGGTGGCCTTTACGTTGGGTGAGTTTGGCCCTGATACTAAGGAATGGCCCTCCTGGGGTCTCCTGTGGTCGCCAAGTTTCAGTGAGGACTAGCTCTGGCCGGGTGGAGTACGGGTGTGTGTCCCCATGCGTGCCTGGCCCCGCAGTGTCCCATCTGTGCGTGCACAGGTTACTGTCCGCTGGACGGGTCCCTCCCGGATTTGTGGAGCTCCTGCTGGGAGCTGTGTCTTCCTCTTCAGACTTTGCCCACCAGCCGCCAGCCAGTGAACTCTCACTTCTCCGCGTGCTTGGCCACAGTGCTCCAGGTGCTGTTTTCTGTTCTGTGGCCTGAAAGTTTACTCCTGGGGCTGCCCCTGGGCACAGTGCCTGAGCCGTGTCTTTATGCTGTGTGGTGCTTATAGCAGGACATTAAAATAGTGGTGATATTTCTACTCAAGTTTATAAAAATTGCAGCACAAGGGAATTTCCAGAACATTATCACAAACAAAAGATTTTAGGTGCAGAAGTTTGCAACCTCAATGATTGTTTTTAGGTACATGCACACAACTAGGGTATTTTGAAGGTGATGTTCCTGCCAAATTGTAAGGCAGTTAGGTTTAGGCTTCTGATCTGCACACGTGGCCACATGTGGCTGGGGTCCCTACGGAATGTGGTCACGTGATAGTGGTTCCGGGTGACTTTGGGTCCCACTCAGGTTGTGGTCGCACAGTAGTTAAGTGTGAGCCTCTTGTAGGCTTTGTGCAGCCTGAGGAGAAGGGTACGTGGGCCCGTAGCCCAGGCCACCTGAGGGCCCTGGTGCCTCTTCATCCAGCAGGTGAAACCGCCAGGCCTGGTATTTTTCCCTGAGACACCGGGCACAGTGTCGGACTTTTACTTTGTGTTTTAAGCTGTCCAGCGCTGCAAGAACAGGTTGGGTGCTCTCCCACTTCCTCTTCATCCTGTCCAGGGTGCTCCCAGGGCGCTCGGCCCACCGGGGATCTTGGCTGGGGCTACGTGAGTTGGGCCCTCCGTGGGTCTAGTTGGCTGTCTCGCTCAATCTCTGCCATCTCCATGGAAGCAGACAAGGCCCAGCTCTGACTTACAATATGGTATGAACATCATGGGGACAACCCCAGCAATAGTGAATAAACTGTTTTTAATTCACACTTGTGTACATGACGTGAGTGAAATGTTCTGTATAAAACTGTTTTGGAAAAACTGGCTTCTCAAACCTGTTTTGATTTGCAGAGGAGAAATGTTCCAGTGAAGCCTCCAGACGAAGTGAAGGTGAGTTGTACAGTCATGTAAGTAAAAACCCAATTATTAGCGTTCCTGTGGGGAACGGTCATGTTCAGCCTCTGATACGGGGTGGCTGAGGAGAGGTGCGTGTGGTGTTTTATTGAGAAACTGATGAAGTGGTCGTCTCCTCCGCCGTGATTTTTAATGACTGGAGCGAGGGATGGAAAGCCACGGTACTTCCCCTCCAGCCCACACGCAGCAGCTGTGGAGCAGTGGCCACGCGGGGGGCTCTGTCTTCACAGGGGCCCGGGAGGGGTGGGCCTGCTGGGGCCTGTGGAGTGAGGAGCAAGCTTGGTTTCTGGTGCGGTGGGTTCTTCCGGCCCTCCCAGGAGGTACTGTGTGCTGCCAGCCAGGGCCATATGCACTGCATCCTTGTGAGTGAGGCCAGCTTGACAGATCCATGTCCTCAGGGCATTCCCAGCACCCAAAGTAGACTGTTTGCATATGAGGAAACTTCATCGTGGTCTGGCCTCGGTTTCCCCATTTTTCTCGTCCCTTGGGAGTAACTTGGAGCGTGCATGTTGATAACAAGCTTTGACCACAGCCCCCGTGTTGGAGCAGAGGCACCAGGCCTCTGAGCAGGCCGTGGGGGCCTGGGTCACAGGTGTTACCTGGCCTCGGTGGACGGAGGGCCCGCTCCGGAGGCACGTCAGGTGCCCATCAGGTGGAGCTCATCGAGTGACAGAATGGGGAGGGTGGCATGGATGTCTCCCCTGAGGGGTGTGCCTTGGTGTGGCCAGATTTGAGATGCAGGCAGGGCTCTGCTCGGGGTCTCTTGGTGACGCGGATGTGCCGTGGCATGGAGCACAAGTCCCACAGGGTGTCTGTGCTGTCGGCTGTCTTGAGCTGGGAGCCCAGCACCCCCTCGGTCCTACCACCAGCGCCTGCACGCAGACAGCCCAGGGCAGCCCCGGGAGCTTTCCGAAGGGGCCTCCTGCAGTGCCAGGAGCACCAAGCCCCGCTTCCCCACCGTCCTCCTCGCCTGTGGCGGCAAGCAGCTGTTGCGTGTCTTTCCCGTTGGCAGGCAGGGTTCGGCCTGTCATTGGCGAGGAGGCGCCGGCCTCTCCTCGTCTCCCTTCATTCCGTTGGTGCTCGCACCCCTCACGACATCTGTGGCACGTGCTGCCGGCACCACTTGGGGCTCCTGGACATCGCTGCAGATGTGGCAGTCGTGTTTTTCTTTAGACTTAAGTTTCAGCACCCCCAAAGGCACAGACTCTGATATCAGACAACATCCTTTCCAACGCTGCCTTGGAGCGTAAATCTCCGTGCTTAACAAGTACGCAGAACCGGCTGATGGGAAGGTGGGCATCAGCGTAGTTTCCTGTAGGGGAGCCACAGGGCTCTCGCCCCCGGGATGCTTCTTGGGGTGTGTGGGGGGACTGTGGCTCTGTGTGGTTTCTAGGGAAAGAAATTGTGAGCAAGCCAGCTTTTTTAAATTGTTTTTACAGGCTCCACATTGCCTCGTGTTGTAGGGTCATCAGGTAAACCTATGAAACCTTGAAAGCCGTAGCTGTGGGATGATTGTCCCAGGCATGTAAGGAATAAGGGCCTTGTGTGGGGCCCTGGGCAGGATAACAGTGCCAAGCCTCAGTCTCTGGTTGCAGAGCAGGGTGGTAATGCGGGGGTGGTTGTAAGACTCTGGCAGTGCTCACTGCTGGTGTATGGCTACTGCTATACTCTGTAAATGTGAGCTCTGCCTGGTGTGTTGATGGCCCAAAGTCATCACTGTAACAGATCCTCTTGAGAGAAGTTATTTATCAGAGTGTAGACAGAAGTGACTTTTATGAAAGTCAGAACAAGCAAATTCTCGGATCACCCCAACAAGACAGTCCAACAGAATGGGGTTCACACCCAGATGAGACAGCCCAGTGGGAGAGGGCTCACACCCCGGCCCAGATAGTCTGACGGGAGAGGGCTCACATTCAGAGAAGGCAGCCTGACAGGAGAGGGCTCACACCCAGAGGAGACTGACGGGAGAGGGCTCACACGCAGAGAAGGCAGCCTGACGGGAGAGGGCTCACACCCAGAGGAGACTGTCTGACGGGAGAG
>NW_023270865.1:394706-451747 GCF_011800145.1 Mirounga leonina | reverse complement strand
TCACACCCAGAGGAGACTGTCTGACGGGAGAGGGCTCACACCCAGAGAGGACAGCTGACGGGAGAGGGCTCACAGGCCTGGTGCCCCCTTGCTCAGTAGCAGGAGCTTCAGCTTCCTCTTCCAGGTTGCTGTGAGTCGCTGGGTGGAGGTGGACACCTGTCCGTGCTGTCCAGGCTGGTGGGGATCCTGCATGAGCTCATGCTCCGGGGAGGGCAGAGGGTGGAGTGGGGCCATGTGAAATGCCCCTGCGCAAGCCAGGCCCACAGACTCTGCATCTGCCGTGATACGGACTCTTGTTTAACTATTTGGTGAACTGTTCCTCCAGGGCATGTGTCAGGAGGGCACTGTTAGTGGGCAGTAACTTCCCCTCAGTGACTTAGGATCCAGCACCAAGGTGAGAGTATGTCTTGGCAGAATTTGAGGGCCTTGGTGTCTTAGGTGGTAGATCTCCCTTAAAATACCAGAGATGGCTCTTCTATGTTTATTTTAAAAATAGCCATACATTGGGCGCCTGGGTGGCTCAGTTGGTTGAGCGACTGCCTTCGGCTCAGGTCATGATCCTGGAGTCCCGGGATCGAGTCCCGCATCGGGCTCCCTGCTCGGCGGGAAGCCTGCTTCTCCCTCTGACTCTCCCCGTCTCATGCTCTCTCTCTGTCACTATCTCTCTCAATAAATAAATACAAATCTTTAATAAAAAAAAAATAGCCATACGTTAGCTATTATGTCTTAGTATCTTTAAGCAACAAATGGGCATGGACAGTTTGTGCGTGGCGGGGCGTAGGTCTCGGGCAGCATGGCATTGTTTCTGTAACGATGCAGAGCAGGAGCTTGACACAGGAGAGGTGCAGGGGGTCCTGGGGCAGCCGCAGAAGGAAAGAGAACATGCTGGCTTGGAGTCTGCCATGCTGTTAAGTGTGGTCCCTGAGAAGTAGCCGTGAGCACTTCAGATCCCGTGTGTCTGCCTGCTGCAGGGACCTGTCCCACGTGCCCTCAGCGGCACCCACTCCTGAGCTCACCCCGGTGGTGGTGGGTTGCAGTGTGGACTGGACACAGTGTGGTCTCGCCTGCTTCCCGGGGAGAGCGGGCCTGTCCCACCTGTGGCCGCAGGGCACGGATGCCCCTGTCGCTCCCTTGAGTTCAGTAGCTGGTGTTAACTGCCCACCAGTGACATCTCTCCTTCTCTGCCTGGTCTCTACCTGTCTCCCGCAGGCTGGGGACTCGCTGGGCGACGGCAGCTCCGTCCTGGACTTCATGTCGATGAAGTCCTACTCTGACGCCTCTTTGGACATCTCCATGCTCGGCTCTCTGGGTAGGTTGTGCTGGGCATGCTCACATCATCAGGCTCCGCTGGAAGAAGTGGACCTGCTCTTGTCTCTGGTGCTGCATTAGTCTGCTGGGCGGTCCCCAGGGGCACAGGCTGGTGCACTGAGGCCTGTCCTTGCTTCCAGGAGTCTGGCCGCCGTCCTCGGGACTCCCTCCCAGATGGTCCCAAAGCGGGGTTGCCCCAGTGGCCTTTCGGATGTCAGGCTCCATGTGAAGGATTGCCGGGGTCCCTCAGCCTGGTGGTTCATGCAGGGATGGGCTGCCTGCTTCGACTTGCTGTTCGTGCGTTGGTGTGTGCACGTGCGTCCCCACGGCCCCCACCACGCGAGACATCCTCTGTGCTCTGCATGGCACTCGGGCTTTTGGAGTGTCCCTGGCCACCCACCTCCCTGATGACCAGTGGTTCTCGTGGTGCTCCTCCTCCTCTCCCTTACTTTGGACACACCTGAGCTTTACTGTGGGGCTTCTCACCTGAGAGCAGCCCCCCCCCCCACCATTGCGTGTGACAGTGTCTGGAGACATCTTTGGCTGTCACACTTGGGGTGTAGCGCTTCTGACATTGAGGGGTGGGGGCCAGATATGCTGCTAAACATTCTGAAGCACAGGGAGCAGCCCCCCAAGAACGACCCAGCCCCAGGGGTCACTGCTGCCGAGGATGAGAAACCCTGCCTACGTCAGAAGTGGGTGTCGTCAGACCTGCAGAGTGTATGAGGGCAGGTCTTGCTTTGTTACCCAGCTTAGCAGGCTCTGCCTTTGGTTAGAGTGTTTTTAGACTGTATTTAGTGCAGTAACCCTATCCAGTTCAGGTCTAATGTCTTGCTACTGGTGATTTTCCCAATTGTTTGCGGGTCCCCCGCCTACTTCCCCGTTTGCTGGTTCCCTAGGACTCCTGGGATTTGCGGCTCTGGTTTGTTAGAGCAGAGGGACAAACCGGGATCCACAGAGGGACAGGGTGCACGGGATGATTCTGGGGGGGGACCAGGTGGCACTTCCAGAGCCCTCTCTGCTTGGCACGTCTGCAGATCCCAGGCTCCTGGAAGCAAAGCAGGTGTTCAGTGGAAACCACATCGATTGCATGGACAGTTGAGGTGCAGGGAGCTCCTCTGTCACTGCAGTGGTAGGGACCCTTTGCGATCCAAGTTCACCAGCCAGGGGCCAGCTCTGCCTTGTGGGCTGGTGGTCTGAGACTGCAGAATTAACACTCTGCCAGCTACTCTTTGTGTTTAAGACTTTCTCCTTTTTACTGGGTTTTAGTAGTTTGGTTATGACTTGCTTGGGTGTGCTTTTGTTGAGATTGATCTTCCCAGGTTCGGTTCAGTTTGTTGGCCCCGGGGGTTTGTAGAGTTCATCAACTCTGGGAAGTTGAGCCATAATTGCAGCAGTCACCTGGGCCCCGGTTCTGCCGTTTGTCGCGAAGTCTTCTCTGCTTCGGGTGTGGCCGTCCCTTCCGCTGTGGCTGGCTTGCCGTGGCCCGTCCCAGGGTGGGGTGCAGGTCGCTAAGGACACCCTTCTCTCCCTGTCCAGGGGCTCCATCGGTTTTTCCAGCGTCTCCCCTTCTGCCCTTGCCGTTGTTTTCCTCTGCCTTTTGAGGAGCCAGTGCCCGGTCCCTGATGTCACGCCCGTCTTGTTCATGCCCTTCCTCCCTTGTTTGGTGGGGCCGTTTCCCTGCCCTCCGCTCTCCGGTAGCCGTTCATCACAGGCCAGACTGCGGCTCCGCTGTCGGGTGCTGTGTTGGGTCTTGTCTGACAGGCCATCAGCGACTTGTAGCCATCGGACCCTGTCCGCGTTTTGCTTTGAGATGTTCTTAGGGTGGCCCCAAGCCACATTTAGTGTAGGCGGGACATAGTCCCACCATGGGGCCACAGATTATTGCAGACATGTGTGAACTCCCTGGTGGGGCTGTGTCCTCTCATGCACACACAGGTCCCTCTGGGCCCAGACGTGGGAGCTCTCCAGGCCGCCCATCTTCACCAGCCCTCAGCCTGCCCACTGCCCAGGGCTCCCCTGGCTCTGGCCTGTGCCCTGTCCCGGGGTCTGCAGGTCTCTAGCACACACTGTCCTGCTTCTTACTTGTTTATGCCGGTGGGGGTGGGGGGCAGCAGCTCTGTGTGAAATGGCTCAGATTTGACGTGGCACCTGCATTCTTGTCCACCCCGGCGGCCCGGCCCCGCCCCGCCCAGCTTCGCGCACGTTGCCTCCCATCCCAAGCGTGCACAGAAGTGAGGGAGAGACCGGCATGCTGTGCTGGCCCAGGCAGCCGGATGCCTGATGTCCGTTCGCCCTGTTTGCACAGGGAAAGTGAAGAAGGAGCTGGATGCTGACGACAGCCACTTGAACTTGGATGAGACAGCGAAGCTCCTGCAGGATCTGCACGAGGCACAGGCAGAGCGTGGGGGCTCCCGGCCGTCCTCTAACCTCAGCTCTCTGTCCAATACCTCCCCCTCTGACAGGGACCAGCACCACCTGGGTAAGGTGGCCCTGGTCCCCAGCATCTGTCTTACTGTGCAGGTGCTGGGTGGCATCTGGGTAAAGGGCAGGAGCGCCGGCAGTCCTGGCACGTCGGAGCTGATGCAGGCTGCGTGTCCAGCCTCCAGGACTCCGAGGGCCCTCCTTCCTCTCCAGGACGCCCCCTGCCCCCTGGGGTTCCGAATAACCACTCCCTCGTCAGGCAGCTGCATGGGGGTGAAGTGTTTGAGTGGAATTTACTCCGTGTTAGGCATTGTGGGTCTTATCTGTAAGGTGCTGGCCTTCCCCGTGTCAGGAGCCACATCCCAAGGCCCTTGGACTGGGCAGAACGAGGCCCCAGATGCTGACAGGCATGTTGAATTCACCTTTGGGGATGTTTGTTTCTTCCTGCTGTTCCCGTTTTTAGTCCTGAAACAGGGTGTTGAGAAGTGCTTTGTTCTACCAGGACCCTGATTTGGGGAGAGCAGGTGACCTTCCTTGGCCTGGGGCCTTCTCTCTTTAATGAGTGACAGGGTGGGTAGGTGCATGGACCCCACCAGGATTTCGGCCCGTCCAGGAGGGGAACGAGATACTGCTCCCTGGCCTCTGGAATCTGCTCAGTGAGCTCCCCATGCCGTTCTTCCAGTCCCTGATCCCAGCAGTGACTCTGCAGGGCACCTCCTGACCTTGGGCAGTTGGGGGACGCTTAACAGCTATAGACGTTTGAGTCCCAGCCCGGGGAGGTGAGGGGGTGGCCTGGGCCCCAGGAGAATGAGTCACAAGGACATGTTTCCAGCCGGGGCTGAAGCACAGCGTGTGTGCAGACCCGTCGTGTGAACGCCCCATCTTTCCCGCACTTGCAGGAAGTCCTCGCCTCAGTGTTGGGGAGCAGCCGGAGGTGACCCATGACCCGTACGAATTCCTTCAGTCTCCAGAGCCTGCAGCTTCTACGAAGAGCTAGCCTTGTAGTCTTCCATTATTTTTTAAATTTTTTTATCTGCACGTACAGAGTTTTTGTCTTGAGACAAAGACTTTCCTTTTGTCCCCTTTGGCGAGTGGGAAGCAGCCCCGGGGAGGTGGTGAGTTGTGTCTGATATCATGTCGGCCGTGCTCAGATCCAGCGTTTCTGTGCACAGCCCTGTGAATCCTGAATAGTGGAGATCACACAGAATGGTGTGTGGCCGATGCGGTCGAGCCGGTGTGTGTCTGAGCTTTGCGCTGTCTGTAAAGCCCATCCGCGCGGCTGGCCTGGACACACCTTCCTGCCCCAGCGCCCTTCCTGAGAGCCCCTTGGGAAGCAGACGTACCCATGGCAGGGTTCCTGCCTGTTCTCTGCCCTGCCTGCCCCCCACGCCCCTGCGTCTCCGAGGGAGGTCATGGGGGGCTGCACCCTCCTGGCCCGGGACAGGCTCCGTGCTCCTGTTTCCTGTGCTGGTCAAGGCCTGCCTTCTGCTGGAAGACCACATTGCCTCCCAGCCACGGCCACGTGCTGTGTCTGGAGACCTTTCTGTCCCAATGTGTTTACTGGATGCCTGTTTACATTTGCGAAACAGAGATCTCAATAAAAACACAGAGTGATTGCGTGTAATTGTTAGTAGCGCCGTAAGTATCCAGTTAGTGACCTTTTAGTGAAAACCTTTGTCAGGAGAGGTCGACGGCGTCCGTTCGTGATGCTCGCCATCTCCCCTCTCCTCTGCGTCTGGCCCAGGTCTCCCCCTGCAATGATGTCCGACTTGACTCACCCCACACAAGTTCTGCTTGTGTTCCTTTTTTAGAAAACAAAATTAGGGGCTGTTACGTCCTGGGGTGGAGTCAGTCCTGGGAGAGAGTGTGGACGTGAGGCAGTGGGCAGCGCGACGTGCCCCAGCCCACGAGGCCACTGCCTGCCGGGTGAGCAGGGCCCCTCGCGGACGTCAGTAAGAGGTCGCCCAACGTTGCACAAGCAAGGCCGTGAAGGCAGAGTGCCGGCAGAGGAGCAAGTCCCCTGGGAGGGTGAAGCCCACGGTCAGGCTGCAGACCTGCCCCCAGCGCCCCAGGTCTCTCTTTCCCACCGTGGCGTGGGGGTGCGCTCTGCCCCGCCCAGGGCTCCGAAGGTGAGGTTCTGGGCAGGGTGTGGCCCTGGGTTCTGGTGCTGAAGTGGCCTTGCTGAGCCCCCGTTTCTCCCTGGCCCTCAGCCGGAGTTCACAACCATGCCTCCGTGACAGGGACGTGGCACATGTTTGCAGGACCTGCTGAGACCGTATGAGCCGTGGAGCCCCAGACCCACCCCAAGGGAGTAGTCTCCAGCTCGAGGGCCCCACAGATGTGCCGGCATCTGGAGGTGCCGCTCCTCACAAGCCTGTACTGCAGACGGGCAGATCGGGCTGGGCAGCTTGGAGACCCTGCTCTGGGCACGGCCTCTGCAGAGCCAGGGGCTGCTACTCAGAAGGCCACACGCCCGGCGGAAGGGAAGACCAGGGGGGCGTCTGAGGACAGGAGGGCCCTCCGACCGATCTTTTTATTTCAGTGAAGGTCACATGATCTGAAATTAACCACTGACTGCTTTAAAGTGTGCAACTGAGTGGCAATTGGTGCATTCACAGTTTTGTGCAACCAACACTTCTGTTGAGCTCCGGAATATTTCCATCACCCCGAAAGGAAACCCTGTCCCCATTAGCAGCGCCCTTCAGTCCCTCCTGGAGCCCCTGGTGACCACTCTGCTTTTGGCATCCATGGATCTTCCTGTTCTAGTGGAGTCTTACGCTACGTGGCCTTCTGTGTTTGGCTCCCTTCCCTCAGCACAGTGTTGATGTGTCAGTTTGGGCCCAGAGACCCCCTCCCCTTGCCACAGACCCCGTCTGGGCTCAGGCTGCTCCTGGGTATGTCACAGCCATGAAGCGGGTCCTGGGGCTTGGGTTACCTCACTGGGCCCTCTGCTCGAGGAGGCCGGCAGGATCCCGGTCAGAACCCACAGATGCTCTCGGCGGTCAGATAACTGAGCAGGTGCCCAAGGTAGGGGTGTCCCTCAGAGCCACGCGAGCCAGGCATTGGCCACAGACCGCACAGCAGGACCATGGCGCCTCGGCCACCATGTCAGCAGGACATGCCAGGGAGAGGGGCTGTCTGGGCCGACAGTGCTGGATGAGGGGGATTCATCTTCCTGCTCTCTTCCTGCTGGAAGCTACACTCGGAGCAAGACCAGCGCTCGGGGGTCCACGCACGTCAGCGTGTGTGCACGTGTGGGCTCCTATGTGCGTTTGTGTTCACGCACGTGGCGCGCCTGTGAGCGCGAGCATGCACGTTTAAGCCCGGGCACATGTGCGTGCATGTTCGTGTCAGTACCTGTGTGTAGACGTGTGCGTGTGAGGGCCTGCGCCCTGCCTGTCCTGCACTCCGCCTCGTTCCCCCACCTGCCCCGCGGTGTCGACCTTGCGGGGGTGGGCAGCTCAGCTGGGTGCACAGGGGGATTGCGGGCAGGCTCAGAGAAGCACCGCCCGTGATGAAGTTCGTGACTGACCTCGCTGTCAGGCAGGGTGATAATCGTCCTGGGGGGTGCTCCGCGCTCCATAAAAACTGTTGGCGCGGCTGCTGAGGGAACAAGAGTGGGTTGCGACGTGGGGGCCGATTGCACGCTTTCCCGTTTGACTTTCTGGGCACGCAGTTGTGCGTGGGGAAGGTCCTGGTTGCCCCGGGCAGGGGGCTTATGCATGCTCTGGTTTTATGTCTGTTTCTTAATAGGCCCTGATGTTTGTAGCTTCTAAAGTTATTTTCGTGGAGCGGAGGTGTCTCTGAGGGAAGGTCATTTCTCAAAGGCATGAGAGGCTCAGGTGGTTGTGGCTCTGGGTCCGCCGTCTGCAGATTCGGGGTGCCCTGGGGTAGTGCCTTGCCGGCCCCACTCCTCGGCGGCCTCCTCCAGGGTCTACTGTTGAGCTCACAGGCCCCCCCATGAGGCAGCCTGCGCGCAGTTGTATCTGGACAAGCATGTTCTGTGCAGGAGGCGGAGACGTTGCTCATCACTTTGAAGGTCTGTGAAGACACCTTCCAGCGTCTCGAGCGAGGCATCGCTGCGAACAGGGACCATGGCCTTGTTGCCAACGCTCGCACATGTTGTCCGAGACAAGGCCTTTCGAAGGTGAGCGCGCCCCTGCCTTTATGTTCAGCCCCCGCCGTCCACAGCCTCTGCTGTACCCGTGGCTGGGTTCTTGGGGCCCTGAGACCGTGGTCAGGCAGCCTGGTTGTCTGCCCTGGGTCTCTCTGGTGGCGCATTGGCCTGGCGGACAGTGGACGGTGGTGGCCGGCGGCCCAGCTGCAGAGTCTGTGGCTCCTACCTCACAGGGACACGGTTCCAGGTGAAGGTCAGCGCCCTGTGGTCCGCCAGCGCCAGCCCAGTCCTGCCCACGTGCAGGTGCTGGTGTGCAGGGTCCACAGGAGGTGGCCACTCTCCCCACTGCCTGGCTCCCCGGCCCCCAGCCCCCTCACTCCTTGGGGCCCCTCATCTGGGGCCCTGTCTCCTCCTGCCTACCTGTGGTCAGACCAGGCTGCCAGGATCAGCGTCCCCATCATCCCCATGGATGTTTTGCTCCTTGAGATCTCCTGGGACATGTTGGGCTGGAGGGACAACAGGCTGGGTGGAGCAGGACTGACCCAGACATGAAGACGGCCTCGGCACCAGCCACGTGGCCCAGCTCCCTGCCCAGCAGAGAGGTCCCCAGGCTCCCCAGGAGGGCTCTCTTGGCTGCTCCACACTGACCCCTGGCCCCTGCCCACTGGTTTCTCTTCATCCTGGGCCTGGCCCAGCTGCCTGGTCAGAGGCAGACCCCCTGGCCACCGCAGGGGCCATACACAGCCCACCCGGCTTGGGTGGCTTCCCCAGGGAGGCGTGTGTCCCCCACCAAGGAGGGGTCGGGATCTGAGAAGGCCATGTGGGGGTCCTTGGACCCACATGGGCCCCGGAAATGTCCTGCACTTGACAGTTGAGACCCTGAGGGGAGGGGAGAGGCAGGGAAAGGGGCTGCTGAGCCATCCTCAGGAGAGACCCCTTCCCGGCACACTGTCCACATGCGCTTCACCCCCGCCTCTTCTCCTGCCCTGGCCCTTCTGCGGCTCCTGAAGGGCAGACTCGGGACACTGCTGTCCCACCCGACCTGGACGGAGCACGCGAGCCTGGGTCCCCGGAGCAGACTTGGCCAACAGGTCAAGTGTCACGAGGAACCTTGAGATCGATGCCCTGGCCGCTGAAGCAGAGGTTGGGGGCCAGGAGCCTTCTGCTGGTTTGCCGAGGGGCTGCCGTGGGAGGTGGTGTAGTCGGAACTCGGGACCGTGTAGATGGACTCCGGCCTGGGGGTGCTGCCCACCAGCCCGGCCTGTCTGGGACCCCTGTGCCTTCTCTGCACCCCCCTCCCCCCAGCAGGCAGTGGGGGCTCAGGGGGGCCAGCCCTGGCTTTATGAGGCACGTCCTTGGGTTCTGTCACTGCCATGGCGACCAGGGGTCCTCACTTGGGTCTGGGTCCAGAGAGAGGCCCATGCCTTTCTGTCTAGCCTGGACCGGTGATCGGGTGGGGCAGACGGAGCAGGCGCTGGCTCCCGGGGAGGTGGGTGCCTTCTGCTTCTGCTGCGACCAGGGAACTCGCAGGCGTAACCTCCGCGCATCCCAAGTGGGACAGAGCGCAAAACGGTGATTCAGAAGCTGTGAGGACCTGTGTCGGGCGACGGGGTTCTGGTCACGTGTGCGCAGTTGTGTCCTAGGTATGCAGGTGGGGGTGCCCAGGACTCCGGGCTCTTGGGAGCACGGTGGGACAGGCAGGAGGAGGAGGGACCGTCTACAGCTGCGCGGGGCCCAGATGGCCCCTGCACGAAGCTCCTGCCAGTTGGCCATGCTTGTGTTGGGGACGCGGAGGTGACAACGGCTCAAGGCAGCATCACAGCACCAGCTCACCTTGCACCGAAACAAGGGCTAGAACCCTCAGGGATGACAGAACACAAACGTCAGGGACCGAACTTGGGCTCAAAGGGGCCCCGGGCCCCACCAGGGCTGATCCCCCGAGCCCACTGCCTCGTCTGCCCAGTAGGGGATGACGATGCTCCCGTCCCGCAGACAGTCCAGAGGACCAGTTTCAGCAGTTACAGAAGGAGTAAATGAGGGCCCAGCCCAGACTGCACAGGGCTGTCAGGGAGGTCATCCAGAGAGATGACACCAGGACAGGCTCGAGGGGCAAGATGGCTGTTAGTGGGGGTGGGGGGACGCGGTTCCAGGCCAAGGAAATAGCCCAAGAAAGGTCGAGAATGAGAAATGAGTCCAGAAACCCTGTGTGCCTGGGATGTGCATCGTGTGGTGTGTGTGGTGTGTTACATGTGTGTTGCGTGTGGGGTGTGCGTGTCTGGGGAAGGTGGTGTCTCCACGGTGTCTCGTCCACACGCGGAGCGCGCATTAACTGTGCCCATTTCGCCCCAGGAGGAGACAGGAAGCGCCACATTTGTTGGGAGCCTAGTGTTTGGGTGCGGGTTTTGAACTGATGGGATCCCCCAAGGGCTAAGGATCGAGCCAGAAGGTACGCGCTTGCCCTCCGGCCGAACTTCAGACCAGGTGAGGGGAACACGCGGTTTTGGTGAGTGGAGGTGTGGGAGCCAAGCGCCTGCCGTGGGGGGCGGCCCGGACGAGGCTGCCCCACTGCCACCCACGTGTGCTCCCTCCAGGACCCCTCATCCGCCAGGGCCCGCGCAGCCGCGGAGCCCGCAGGGACGGACTTCCGCCGCGCCCGCCCCGCTGCTGCCCGTGCTGTGGGTAAGTGCGCCTCCCGCTGCCGCTCGGACCACGGGCCTGGGGGGTGACCCACGTGCCGTCCTCATGCCTGAGCAAACGCGGCCCCTGCGGTAAGTAGGACGCGCTTGCCCACCATGGAGTTCTGCCCTTGGTGCCTCCCGCCTTCTCAGGGCCACTTGCAGGTGCGACGCGGGGGAGCTTCCCGGAGCCCCCAGAGGAGCAGGGACTCGGTGTCCCCGCAGGCCTCGCCCTCGGCCCCCGCGCGCTCGTGACACCGGGGCTGTTTAGCTTCCAACTACTCTCAGAACCTGAAGAATCGCTCCTTTAAATTTTACAAACTCCGATGCCGGTTGAACTTTGGGGTTTCCACACATGATCACGGTGACCTCTCCGTCCTGGGAACCCCTGCAGGATGGGGTGCCACGCCCCTATCCTTGCCGGGACGGGCGGCCCTGGGGCTGACCCACGTCCTCACGTCTTGCTCCTCCACAAGATAAGTGGTCTCTCCCTCTGTTGTCCCGTCACTCAGGATTTCTTCCTCAGGGTCACTGCTTTGCCTCCCGCCCTGAGGTCCGCATGTGCCCCCGATCCGACCTTCCTGGGGGTTTGATTCTTGGCAGCGTCCTTCCTGTTGGTTCACACTTCCATCAGAATGTTGCTTTTGCTCGGGAATCACGTTGTAATGCAGGGTGCTTTCCCTGCCCCAGTCCCCGCTGCGCTGGCCTTGCTGTCCATGGGGGATGCTCTCTGCGGGCCCCCAGGAGCCTCACTGACCAGGGAAGCCCTGCCTAGCCCCGCATCCCGAGAATGGAGCGGCCAGCCCGCAGAGAGCAGCCGAAATCTGCCCTCGTGGCAAAGTCCCCAGGACCCTCAGGCCTTCACCCGCCGTGGCTGTGATGTGTCGCTCACCCATTCCCTCAGCCCGCCACCTGGCCAGAAGTGGCCGTGGCTCCCTCCCAGCCCCTCACTTCAACACCGGTGACCCCAGAAGCCCCACAGCCCACAGGTCTTCATCCCATAGCAAGAACAGCACAACTCTCTGGGAATGTGGCATCAGTTCTGTCCTTAAGGGAAGATTGTAGGAAGATTCTCTGAGGATTTAAGGCACAGAAGAGCGTGGTCACACAGCGTGGGTCTGCTTTTCCTGCCAACTTTCCCTCATCCTGATGGGGGTCTTCTTCCTGCATGTGACAGGTTTTCTGATGAGTCAGTGCCCATTTGTAAACGAAGCCCGCACTCAACTGAGGTGGTCACGGCCATGCCTGTGCTGGGGTCCTGGCGGTGCCTCTCCTGGGTCCTCGGCCCTGTGGGCCTCACACCCTCCAAGAGTGTTGCATCGCTGCTGTGGCCTGGGCAGATGCAGGACTCCCCTGGACCCTGGAGGGCCCCCCCCGCCATCCGCCTCCAGAGCTGGGCAGCCCTGGGGTCCCCTTGCCATGCAGGCTGCAGGAGGGGTCCACACACGGCCTGTCCGCCCCCTCCCATCTTGCAGATGGATTTGTGCAGCAGAAGCTGGAGACGGGTCGTCCCAGAAGCTGGGGGCAAGTGGGCCTCGCCCCCCCGCCTGTCCCGAGTGAATGGCTGGTCGAGGCCCCTGCACTCCTTCCAGGCGGTGGCCTGGGTCACGCTCCTCATCATGGCCATTGCCACCTTCGGCATCTTCATTCCCTTCCTGCCGCGTAACTGGAAGTACATTGCCTACAGTGTATCCTTTACTGTGGGAGCAGGGCCTCCTGTCCGAGGGAGGCCCCCAGAGCTGGCCCGTCCCCCTTGCCACTCTGTCCCCTGCACCAAGTGACCCACAGGTGCAGCCCCTTGCCCTCTGACCCCCCTCCTCCTCTTCACCCCAAACACCCACCGTGGCCACAGCACCTCATCGATATCCTACATGTGTTCCTGTGTGGCTCACTGGCTCGGGGTCCTAGCTAAAAGCACGGACTTGCTCGCCATCAGTTCTGGGAGAATGCTCCTGGTGGCGAGGGGCAGAGGGACCCTGGGGTGGGGCGGAGAGCCCTGAGGACAGGAAGGAGTCACACGGCCAGGGTGGACATGCAGACAAACGGACACAGCCCCGCCACGGCCACACGTGTGGTCGCACATGCAGATGCTTGGGAAGAAGGGTTTCTTCCTCGCATTTGAGCAGCCCGTCTGGCTCAGAGGCTGAAGGGTGTGTCCCAGGGCCGTGCATGGTGTTTCATCTCAGGGTCTGTCCGCAGGTCCACAGTGGGCTGGATCCAGCTGGCCGGGGTGGGGGAGCCACACCAGGATCCAAGGGGGTGTGTTTAGAGGGAGACACTAATTATAACAGTGGCCCGTCTTCAGCCGCTTGTCCCCGCGCTTTCTTGTTTGGTCCCTCTTGCGACATAGGGTGGGTGGTGGCCGGACCTGGCAGAGAGCACGAGCCTGCCAGCCGCTAGGACCCCTGAAGAGTAGCTCCAGGTGGGCAGACGCTGGGGACGTGGATGCACATGGGGCTGTCACGCAGGCTCCACGGTGCTGGGCCCCGTCCCCCGCCACACGGGCATCGCCCGCCTTGGTCCTTCCTCACGCCTTACCCTGTGGGTGGCAGATCCAGTTCCACCGGTGCACCCTTGTCTAGGGGCCACGCTGGTGGACTCCACCAGTGAGCCTCGGCATCCACCGTGGCCTGACGTGCAAGCCCGCCTCCTCCCCAGCACCACGCGGCCCCGACCTGGCTGGCCTGCCCCTGCGGGGCCCGCAGAGTGCCTGGTCCACAGGAGCGGCGCCGGGGAACGTGGGTCCCGTGTGCCCTGGGCACGGCCACCCCACCTCCAGGCCTCCGGTGTGGGGGGGGCGTGAGGTGGGGCCCAGGTATTTGTGTCTTTCACAACCAGCAAGATGGGCAGAGACCGTACCATCTCACAGCCAGCTCATCTTAAAATTTCTCCAGGGGTCCTCAAAACATGCTTCGCCAGGGGTTTTTAACCCAGAATCCAGTCACAGTTCACACTGGACATGCGGTGATGGGTCTCCTGTCTCGGGCCCCGCACAGCGTGCACCGGCGCCCTGCCCCACGGGTGGGCGCCCTCCCCACGGCTGGGGCAGCCTGCAGCTGGGCCTGGCCCTCCCCGTCGGAGTCACCCTCTCGCTGGGGCTTGTGAAACAGTGTCACTCCGACCGCGAGCTCAGCTCACGCTCTCGTGCAGGAGACCCACCGCCCGCAAGCTAGCGGCGGAGGGAACGGAGCCCCGGACGCCCACAGGTGTGGGCGGGCTCTCCTGCCTCCCGCTGCTCCTCCTCATCTGTATCCTGATCCTGACTGTGGGTTTGCTCACCTGCTGGGTTAAAATCCTCATCTTCATTGTCCCTTGACCATAGCTCAGCCTGTTTGGGGCCTTTTTGAGCTGCCCGTGTTCTTTGTCCAGGGGGCCCCCCGGGGGACTCACCTGCTTTCGGGCCCAGAGGGGGCTTGGGCCTGGGGCCCAGTCTGCGCTGCCCCCGGCGCCAGCCCCCAGTGAGGGATTCTGGCCTGCTTGACAGGCGTCCAGGACTCAGGCTGCCCTGGGACAGGGTGTCTCTCTGCCCAGCACCCCATGGGGCAGGCGACGTCCCTCAGGCCCCTGCAGCCGCCTGGGCGCTGTGCTCTGGCCGCTGGGGGGCGCCGGTGTCCTTCGGTGCCTGCAGGGGTGGGCTGGGGCCCCAAGGAGGTGGGCTGGGCCGGGTTGCAGCCTCTGGAAGCCTCAGCAGGGGAGGCAGACCCTCGGGTTCTTGGCTGACCCTCTGGGTCTGAGCTTCCCCCGCCATCCTGCAAAGGGAAGCAGCTCGGTCCCTGTTCCGTAGGGTCCACGGTGCAGAGGGGCTGGCGTCTGATGGGACGCGACTTAGTCTGAGGGCCGGTGGTGTGGCTGGGCCGAGAAGCCCCCGGGGAGCTGCCGGGACCCTGCTGCTGACCTCCGGCTCTGACCCCAGCTCTGGCGTGAGGCAGACGTGCCTGGGGCAGTGGGGGCTCTGGGGGCGCCTCACCTCTTCCTGCTGCAGAACCGGAAGGACGGGAGGGCCTGTGTCCTGGGCTGAGCCCGCGCCTGTTTACCAAACACAGATTGTTGCTAGGGGACCGTGGCCTCTGGGGCAGGGCCTCCTGCTTACTGAGGGAGACCTCCTACCCCCTTCCTTTTGCTTTTTGTTATTCACGGGAAACTGAGACACTCTTATGAGAAGATGGCACTTGAAAGTGAGAGCGGGAACCCACCCACCCTGTGACACTTTCGGGGCTCAGCCCATGCTCACTGACATCTAGAACGTGGGGCTGACCCAGTAATGGCCAGGCAGAATGGGGCGCCTTTTGCTGGTCCATATCATTCCTGTGGGTGACCTGGGGTCACCTTCTTGAGTGCTGGGCGGCGTTAGGTCAGACAAGCGGGTGGGCTGTGTTCTTGCTTGGGCAGCTTCATGCTCGAGGAGACTGTCGGGGGACTTGACCTACAGCATGGGGGCGCTGGAAGCCACACCCCTTTGTTCCTGGGGGACAGGTTCTGGGGGCGGCCTGGCGAGGGCACCTGCAGGGCTCAGACATCCGGAGGGATCGGCGGCAGGCAGCTCTGTGTGGCTGGCCCAGCGGCTCAGGTCAGGTGCCTCAGGCGCCTGCACTTTGAGGGTCAGAGTGTGGGCCGAGCTGTCCCCACACTGTGTCCCGGGCGGTGGTCTCGTGCGAGCCGAGTGTAGCCATGGGGGCAGAGGGCTTTGAGCACACATCCCAGCCCGGGCCTTACCTGCTGCCGTCCCGTGCTCCCTCCTGGGCACCTTGCCCGCCCATTTCTGAGGCAGGCAGAGGAAGGGGCCGCACCTGGGCCACAGCGGACTTCCTGCTGCATCGTCTGTCCTGCGGCTCAGGACGGGCTCCTGTTGCCCCGGTAACCACACAAACACAGCTCTAGGGAGCAGGTGCAGAGGGACGGGCAAGCCAGCACCATGCCGGTGTCTCCAGCTGTGACCGTGAAGCCCGGCCCAGCCCCTGACCACCCGCCAGCTGCCCACACCATGCATGGAACAGGGCCATGGTCTGCTCAGCAGTGGAGTAGGGGAGGCTCACGCCCTAGCCAGCCCTGCAGGGTCTGGTGGCCACACGCAGGGCCTTGGTATCTCTGCACCCCCTCCATGGCCCTGAGGGATCTGGTCAGTCCCTTCCTCCTGCAGGTCTCCCAGGGCCTGGCTTGTTCTCAGCTGCCCCTCCAGCTGCCCCTGGCCTGGGCACCAGCCTCCTGGTCTGTCTTGGCCCTCAGCTCACTCTCGCCCACCCTCCTGACAGCCACGCTCCCCCAGCAGGGCTGGCTCCTGTCGCCTCTGTGCCCACGTCTGGCACCCAGAGCCCTGCGTCTATACTGGTGCCTGGAGGCTAGAGGATGAGGGGCCATGAGCAGGTCTGGCCAGAAGCACTCAGGCTTGTTGTGCAGTGGCCTTCACGGAGGCAGGCCCATGTGGAGGCCGAGCGCTGTTGCCTGGTGGGCGACAGACCCCGGACCACAACAGTGGTGGAGCTTGAGAAGGACCCCACGGGGGCTGCCCGCAGAATGGAGCTATGACCCCAGCCCCTGCTCAGAGCCTGCAACCCCCTAAAATCACGGCAGAGCTTTGTGCACATGGCCGGTCATTTCCCCCACCACACCCTGGAGCCCGGCCTGTAACCCTGAGCCCTCCTGCTCGGAGCCAGTCTGGGGAAGCAGGGCAGGGCTGACAGGGAGGCGGCCTCCACCTCTTCTGTTTGGTTTCCATGGGGACGGTGTGTTGGTCCCGAGGTGGAGGAGGAGGAGAGGGTGAGATCGCAGGGCCTGGTTTTACCCTGGATGCCATGGAGGGCGTGGGTGCTGGAGAGCCGGAGGGGCCGGGGGCGGGGAAGACAAGACGAGACGGAGGCGCCCCATAGAGACTGCGTGTGGGCCCTTCCTCCCCACCTTCGTTTCTTGATGACACACCTGCTCTTGGAGTTGCCCGAAGAACCCCCACACCTCCTTCGGCACCCAGCATGGTGCCCACCCCCTGCTGACCCTCAGGCCCCCTGCAGGCGCCTCCAAGGCCCTGCTTCCAGCGGGAAAGCCTATCTCCGGTGGGAGCGAGCGTCGTCTTTCGTGGAGGAAGGACGGGGGGCACGCTCTGTCGGCCACAGGGGTGTGAGCGGACCGTCCTGGGACTCGGCCCTTGGCCAGGCGCCGCTCCCGTGGCCCCCTGAGTGGGCACCCTCGCTGTATTGTCGATGCCCGGCTGCATGTTCCTTGACGCCCCTTTCCCAGGTGAACGGCGGGCTCTTCTTTCTCCACTTCCTAGTCCACTTGATTGCAGTTTCCATCGACCCGGCTGAAGCCAACGTGAGGCTCAAGAAGAACTACTCCAAGCCGTTGCCGACCTTCGACCGGTCCAGACATGCACACGTGATCCAGAACCAGTATTGCCACCTGTGTGAGGTCACTGTGTGAGTGCCCGGGTGTGCGGGCAGGCGGTACCTTGGCCTCCCGTCGGCTGGCTGGCACTGCGCTCCTTGGACAAGGAGCCGTGGGCCTCAGACGCACGGGGCCCCCCCGCTCCACACGCCCCTATCAGACCTCTGCCCAGGCTGGTCGCGGCTTCCGTGGGCGGCCTGGGAGGGAGGCCCGTGGCTCAGGGTAGGATCTGAGCCCAGCTTCCCAGCTCGATCCTTGGCATCATGTGGCAGGCATGGCCAGGGAGGCCACCCCACCTAGGGCCTGGTCCTCCCGGCTGCCCGCCTCCCCCCCACAGGCGGGCGGGGGCTTCGACCCTGTCGTCCTCCTGCACACGCTGCTAACAGGCTGGTGGTCCTCAACTCTCCCTTCCCTTCCAGGAGCTCGAAGGCCAAACACTGTAGCGCCTGCAACAAGTGTGTCTCCGGCTTTGACCACCACTGCAAATGGCTCAACAACTGTGTGGGGAGCAGGAATTACTGGTGAGGGGGGCAGGAGGGAGCTGGGGGGGAGGGGAGACCCAGCTGTGGGGGAGGGGAGAGCCAGGTGTGGGAGCAGGAATTACTGGTGAGGGGGAAGCTGGGGGGGAGGGGAGAGCCAGGTGTGGGGGCAGGGTGAGGAGTCCAGGGCCCCAAGAGAGGGCTTCTGCAGGCTGGGGGCCTCATGGGTGAGGGGGTGAGGGCCATGGCAGTGGGGGGTCATGTGCTGTCCTCTGTCCTCGTGTGGTCTGGAGTCACCCCTGGATGTGTGAGGTCCAACCCGTGGGAAGGGGCGCGGGCTGAGCTGCCTCGTCCTTGACCCGCTGGCCTGGGCCCGGCCACATTCTCCCAGTGAGGCTGTCCGAGCTCAGAGGATGGGGGCCCAGGCTGCACTGGGAGCGAGCGTCCAGGCCTGGACGGACTCAGGTGCAGGGCCCCTGAGCATCGCCAGGACCCCACGGGCTGGGGCCTGGGCTCTGAGTGGCCGGGAGGGGCAGCAGAGCTCCCTGCACTCATTCGCACTGGCCCGCGCTGGCTGGTGACATGGCCGCCAAGGGGCTCCCCTGCTTCCCCACCATCCCGTGGCAGACGTGCCACGTGCACCCAGTCCTGGAGCTGGAAGACCACGTGAGAAATGCGCGGCTGGCTCAGGCCTGAAGAGGATCGCTGCTTTGAGCAGAAGGAAATACAAAGCTCTCATGATTAGAAAAACCCAATCAGCACTGGGGGACTGGGGGTGCCTGGGAGCCCCCGTCCCACCTCCTCCCTACAGAAGAGAAGCCCTGGGCTAGCGAGGGTGGGGCGGGCCGCCTCCTCACACTAGCAGGGCTCTCTTCTCCTCTGGACGCACCTCCTCAAGGCCTTGCTGCTGCGAGCTGGTCACCTTGAGGCCCAGTCAGCCGTCGGGGGACAGGGGAGGCCCTGCAGGACTGAGTGGGCCAGGCCCCACGGGGCACGCAGGGTGGAACTCAGAGGGCCTGACGGGGCTCCAGGCACAGCAGGCTGAGGGGGTTCCCAGCAGGGCGAGAAGCCCCTCGACCGCGGGTGAGCCCCAGCAGCCGTCCTGGCAGCCACTGTGCAGGGTCAGCAGGAGGGAGCAGGAGCCTGGCACACAGCAAGGTGGGGGCTGTGTTCCTCAAAAGGAGCACGCAGAGGTGAGGCAGGGGTCAGGGTGAGCACAGGGCCGCCGTCTGTGTGCATCTGCCCCAGATTCCCTCTTGTCCCTTCGACCATCCAGCAGAAAAAGCAAGAGGGAGTGATTGCCTTTAAAAGACGGTTTGTCCAAAAAAGTGGGCAAAGCCTGACAAGCCAGCGAGCCAGGTCTTCACAGAGAAAGGGCTGGATTAGGTGCTGAGGTGCCCCAGATGCAGGAATCAGGGAAGGAAGCAATGCTTCATGTCCTGAACGTCGGTTGGACAGGCTTTGGCCCCCACCCCATTGGGAACGCTGCCTCTTGCCAGGTGACAGCAGGACAGGACGGCCGAGGGGCTTCCAGCCTGGAGGGGCTCCCTGGGGACCAGAGCTAGGTGTGGGGCCAGGCCTGTGCCCCCTGCAGCTTGGGGACACACAGGAGGCTGGGCCTGTGTAGGATTGCGCAGGAGACGCACCTCGGGGGGCTTAGTGAGGGGCCACGATGCAACGGCCCTCGAGCCAGCAGCTCCCCAGGGCCCCAGGGCCATGCTCCACATGCACCCGACCCTTTGGGAATGCTCACGTTTTAGCTCTCCACCTAAAGATGTGTGTAAAGAACCCTCAGGAAGTTCTGGAAAAGCATCATGGAATCAACTGAATTCCAGCCGAAGAAAACACGTTGAGATTGAAACTGTTGAAGGAGTGGCTTCCTTCAACGTCACAACAGCAGAAAGCCTGGAGGAAGACCATGCCGTGGGAGCATATTCCAAGAATTGCCAACCACAGTTTATTTTCTGGATGGATGGATCATTCTCTGGGTCTTCTGAGCCAGGCAAGGGGGCAGGAGTGATTTTGGTCTAATGCCAAAGCACAAGATGTCAATTGTGCCCAAAAGTGTGCCTGGCCCCAGGGAGGGTGTGTGGAGATGGCCCACTGTGAGCTGTACCCGGCCAGGCACCTGTCATGGTGCCCCCTGGCCTCCCCGACCCAACCTGGCTCCAGTGCCCTTGATGCAGGGACAGCACCGGGACCCCCACCACGAGGAGGAACCGCCAAGTGCTCTTCCAGAGGGACTAGGCTTTGAGCTGGAACTGTCTTGCCTGCTCTCCATCCTGTCTACACTGCTGCACGCACACCCTGAAGTTTTCCTGAATGAGGAGACAAACGTGTTTTCCTTGGCCACTCAGAGCAAACGGTAGAATACAAGAAAATGCTTTCAAGCGTAAAAAGTACCTCAAACGATCTGCAGATAATACTGGGGTTACTTGCTCTCCCAGCTTTTGAAGTAGCAAATCCGTTACGCCATAGTTAGGATACAAACAGAACAATAGAAAGAGTGAAATTAATTTTAAAAAAACAAAACCATCCAATTCTGTGACCGGGCGGGAGCCCCCGGTGAGCAGCGGCCAGTATGTGGGGGATCCGTGCCCGCCCGCCCCACGTGGCCCAGAGCCTCTGCGTCCCTCCCTGTGAGCCAGGTGACCCCTCCTCACTCCTTGTGGGGGTTGAAGGGGAGCACGTCTGTAAGCCATGAGGCACAGAAGACGGAGGTGCCGTCAGGACGGCCGCAAACCAGCAGCGTCCCCTGGAGTGCTCCAGAGAGCCTCGAGGGACAGGAGACGGAAGAAGGCTGGGTCTTGGGTTCGGGGCCGGGGACACCCTGCGCGGGTTGCCGCACTTCCGGGGCTGTGGGTCAGCCGGCCCTGAGCCCCGCTTACCTCTGCCTCTCCCGCAGGTACTTCTTCCTCTCCGTGGCCTCCGCCTCGGCCGGCCTGCTCTGCCTGATCATCATCCTGCTCTACATCTTCATCCAGTTCTTCATCGACCAGGAGGAGCTCCGCACGCACCCCTACTACGAAAGTACATGTGGCTCCTCTGTGGCCTTGTTTCCCCTTGGGTCGCTCGCAGGTGTTAGCCTGTCCTTCCAGCCACCTCGGCGGTCAAGCCTTCCTTCTGGGGGGCGCCAGCCTGGCCTGCCCCCGGCTGGGCGAGCGGCGTGGCTGGGCAGCAGCAGGTTCAGGGCCCGCGGGTGCTGGCTGCTCAGAGACCGTGCTCCCAGGTAGTGCCAGGCGTTGGAGGGGGCCCTCCGCCCCATCACCCTGCAGCTGGTCTGGGTGGGGAACAGGGACGGGTGGGAGGACAGGGCTGCCTGGGGGCGGGTTCTGGCTGATGTGTGGCTGCAGGTCTCTGCTAAGTGGTGCAGGAGCCTGGCCTTGGGAACAGATGTGGGATTGGATGGGGCCTCAAAGTTATGTCCATGATCTCACCCTTGGACCTGGGACTGTGACCTTATTTGGGGAAAGGGTCTTTACAGATGTGATTAAGGATCCTGAAATGATCATAGGTTACCCGGGAGTGTGTGTGGAGGGGTGCTGGGTCCGTTGAGAATATCTGTATAAGAGACTGGAGGGACACGGCCACAGCCCAGGGGTGCCTGGAGGCCCAGGAGCTGGAAGATTGAGGACAGATCCTCCCCTACAGCCGTGGAGGGAGCTGGCCCTGCTACACCCTGACTTCCAGTCTCCATGTCTGTTGTTTAAACTGCCCAGTCTGTGGCCATCGGTCACAGCAGCCCCAGACACTGATGCAAGGAGGACTCCCGGGGACCGCCTCCTTTGTCTGTCCTGAGTGCCCAGGGACCTCAGCCCTTAGGGTGCAGAGCAAGGCTGCCTTTCTCAGCCCAGGCCTCTCTCCAGAGCACATCATAGAGCAGGAAAACAGAGGACCTTGTCGCTCAGCTCAGAATGTTCCAGGGACCCGCACTCGGCCCAGGCTCCAACATCGCTGTAAGGCCCAGCATCGGGCTCCAAAGCGGGTATGGACAGTGCCCTCCTCCCAGGAAAGTGAGCAGCCCGCAGAGCCAGTGATGATCTGCTGGTGGGACCAAGCCCCCACGCCTCCCTTCTCCGGAGCCTGCACCATTGGAGGGGTCCCGCTGCCTTGCAGCCTCTTCCTGGGGGGGCTGTGCCCTGTGCACCTTCACCCCGAGGCCCGCACAGCACGTTGTGGCATGGACTTTCTGACCTGCATCTGCTCCGAAATGCATTGGGTTATTTCTACGGTAAAAGGGAACAACAGGGGTCTCGTTGAGGCCAGGCCCCACTCAGAGGATGTGCACACAGCCAGCTGGAGGCCTCTGCCTGCCACCCCTCCTGACAGTCTCCACATGCAGCCTGAGCCAGAGGGCTAGCCGGAGCCGGAGCCTCCAGCACAGTCAAGGTGGGCACTGGGGCTTCCACGTGTAGGCCCGCCCCACCACGTGGCTTCTCAATGCCCCTACACACTGCATCTGGTGAGCGGCGACCTCAGCACACCCCAGTGCCCAGAGCAGCACCTCTGCGCGTTTCCTGATGGCCTCCCGACACGGGCGTTAGCTGGGCCGGCACTGCTGTGTGCTGTGAGGACATGGGGCAGGGTGACCCTGGCCTCTCTCTGGGACTTGCAGGCTCTGGAACCACAGTGGGACCAGCTATACGTGAATGCCTGAAGACTGAGGCAATATCCTGGGTTTGCTGTTCCAGAAAATTCCACGGGGCTGCTTAACCACAACTCCCTGGGACACTTTGCTGTCATTGGTGGGAACTCATTGAAGCATCACCAGCTAAAGGGACAAGCGTGCGGTCCAGCCAGCCCCACGCACGCACGCGGCCACACAACACAGTGGGCCCGGCAGCCACCGTTCGGGGCGTCACAGAAGGGACTGGAGTCAGGGCATTTCAGACGGAATTCTACCTCATGGGCCTGCCTGCAGATTCATCAGTGCTCTTCTTACACTTAAGTTTGGGGCACAGAGGACCATGTTCTGGAATTGCCCCGAGGCGCTGGCTACAGCCTTCTGGTCCTCTGTGACAGTGGCTGGTTGAGAATGGGGAAGGTCCAGCAAGGACCAGCGAGGACCTGGCTGACGGGCAGGGTGGGTGTTGGGGCCAGGCAGGGGTCCAGGCTCTGGGACCTGGACACTTAGTTAACTTCCTCCAGCCCCATAAAGTGGGATTGTCAGGGGGCTGCAAGGGCACTTAGGTAGGGCAGGGCACACACCTGGGCAAGGAAGAAGAGCTCCCTTGGGCTGGTTTCCTTCTCCCACCACCGAGCTCTGTCTCCCGAGGAGAGGTGCAGCCATGCCCCGGGTGCTGGACATGATGCATGTCTCCCTTGCTTCCACAGAGGTCTCCAACAAGAACACTTGGATGCTCTTCCTCCCCCTTTTCCCTGTAAAGGCAAAGACCCTAGTGGTCCTGGGCATTGGGGTGTTCGTGCTGCTGTTGGACATCGTCAGCCTCCTGCTGCTTGGGCACCTGCTTATCTTCCACCTCTACCTAAGTATGTGTCCCAGCCCCTTGAGTTCACATGTGTCCCAAGGCAGAAGACTGCTCAGCTGGCCCCTGCCAGAGTGAGCACAAAAGACAAATCACAGGATGGGAAGAGACACCCCTTGAGGGACAGCAGGGCTCGTTCTGTTCTGAGGCCTGCAGAGACCATGAGAGGGGTTTTCAGAGCAAGTTAGAATGTTCAGAGATAAAGGAGCAGAATCTGAGGCAGGAACAGGGCACCTTGCAAAAAGAACAGGGGATTTGGAAAAGCACCACATCCTAACAATGAGAAACAGTCAACCAGTGGCAGGGTATCTGCTAACCACACTCACCGCAGGGAGCCTGGTTTTCTGGTGTCCACACAGCAGTGGCGTTGCAGGCTCCACTGCTCCCTGGCACGGGGGGTGAGGGCAGGACTTCAGCACCCCATGAAGCCCTTCCTTGAATGTACCTTACTCCATGTGGCCTCTGTGTGGGAGAGGGCAGCACCAGTGGGCTCTATGTGGCTGCTGGGCTGGTCTGTGCAGGCAGTGTCCTCATGTCCTCTGTGGAGCCAGGGCCAGATCGGCCCAGGCCCTCCCTAAAGCTCCTGCACACTGGCCGAGGGGGACAGGGCTACATTTGGGGACAGTGTCCCAGTCACAGCATTCATGATAGCCAGCAGGTGGCAAGTTGGGCAGGTCCAGAAGCCTGCTGCAGCCACTCAGGATGGTCGGATGCAAGACTGGAGAACAAGTCCACGGGACTCACGGCTACCTGGAGATCTGAGGAGAGGGACCAAAGGGCCCCAACTCAGGCACCCGGGAGGGTAGTGGTGCCATGGTCACTGTGGGGATATGCACAGGAGACCCCTGGAAGGGAGAAGCACACCGAGCTTAGGGCTCAAGGTGTCGCTTATAGGGGATTTGGACATCAAAGAACAGACTTCTAGAACAAAGTTGGGATATTAGCTCTTGTTAGTTAGAGTAAAATTCCCCTAAAATGTAGCTGCTTGAAACAACAGTTAGTGCCTTGCAGTTTCTGTGGGTCCCCCGGCCCTGCTCTTCCATCAGGTGCCAGGAGGGGCCGCCGTCTCATCCGATAGGGGAGGATCCACTTCTAGGCTCATCACCAGAGCAGTGGCAGGTCAGTTCCTGACCTCAGTTCCTTGTGAGTTGGTGGCCAGTGTCTCCTGCCGCTCCTTGTCATGCGGATGCTCCAACACAGAGCATCTTAGCATCTTTCAGTGGGGCAGCTGGCTTCAGCTGAGCAGACAAGAGAGAGGCAAGAGAGGGAGCAAGACAGAGCCAGCCTTTTGTAACCCAGTCATGGAAGTGATGCCCCATCACCTCTTCTGCAAGGCACTGGGGTCAGCCTGCTCTCTAGGGGATGGGACTACATGAATGCCCTGACGTGGGGGGACTGCTGGGGGACACATCAGAAACTGCCAGCCACTGGATGCTTCATTCCGAAGCTTGGGAAAAGGACACCCAGACGAGTCTGCAGCACATGAGTAGGAGTGGGAACGTTGGTGAGCGCCAGATCTCCCGGGAAGACATGCAGATGTGGGAGTGCCAGCAGCAGGGGTGTGGGGAAAGCCACCTTCACACAAGCGGGAGAGAGAACATCCCAAAGGGCAGTGGCCCCGAGCTCCTGTGTTAGAGCTGCTAAGGCTGGAGGGAACACGGTGGACCCTCCCTCAGTGCACACTGTGCTCTGGCTCAACCGCATCTCCTCTTGTTACCGTCAGATGATGAGTGTGAGCTCTGGGAAACGCACAGTTTGCTTACCGTCTGATGGTAACGGTAGCTGTGCAAATCCATGCAAAAGAGTGAGTGTTTTCACTAGCATGTAACCAAGTGCAAGTTTATACCCTCCAACAGATACAGATTCTGAGGGAGTGTGAAGAATGCAGTAAGAACCAGGTGGAGTTAATTGAGAAAGAGAAGCCAAAGCAAACAAAAACAAAAGCGCTTGTACAAACCACCCAGGGAAGGGGATGGGCTGCATTCTGCAGGAGCTCACTCCACCTGGGAAGAAGCCTCTGAGGGCTCCACGGGGGTGTGTGGAGTGCCCCCCCCCCTCCGTCTGCTCCTCGAACTGCAAATAGGCTTCTGTGGGTGGCCTTCTCACTTTCCAGAAATAATTAGAAGCCATCTGTCCTCATGTTTGTTAGTTTTAGGAAAAGAGAAATGGGAAGTTGGGCGCCTCCACTGAAGCACATGGCTGAAACAGGCACAGAACCCATTTCATGAATAGTGCTGTCCACTGAGAGGTCTCAGATGCTCTTTCAGTGACCTGGGGTGCTGCTACCACGATGCTGGAGCCAGTGGCTCAGCCCAGCTGAGCTGGGCACAGCCTTCAGTGTAGGTCCATGTTGACTTTGCAGGCCTGGGAGGCAGGCAGGGGTGGGGGGCCTCAGGCCTTGGGGGTGTGAGGAGCTGCTGTCTGCTACCCACAGGCCAGATGGGCTCTGGTGTGGCCATCAGCAGCGCCCCAGTGCTCCAGGTTAGGAAGCAGCTCCCAGCACCCTGAGGGGAGCTCTGGAAGGCCGGGTTGTGGCACGCAGGCCGCTCTGCTTGCGTAATTGATTGTTTCCTCCTCTCTCCTGTCTAGTGGCCAAGAAGTTGAGCACATTTGATTACATGACACAGGGCCGCCAGCAACAGACTCCAAAAGCTTCAGCAGAAAAGGAAGAGCTGTCCTTCCAAATAGAATTCCCACAGGTACCAGGTGTCCCTCTGCTTCACCATTCATATTATCTAGGCCTGGGACAATGCCCAGGGTCACCTTGCATCTGGGACTTCTCAACCACAATCCTTTGTTTCTATGTTGGCACAGTCCTCTGAGTCTGTGTCTGTGTGTATATGTGAGTCTGCATGGTGTGAGATGCAGTGCATGTGTGGTTGTGTGTGTATGTGTGTTTGGAGTGATGCAGTGCATGCTTGTGTGTGTGACTGTATGAGTGTGCATGATGTGTGTGATTCAGTGCATGTGTGTGTGGTTGTGTGTGCATATGTGTGTGATGCAGTATGTGTATATGTGTTGTGTGTGATGCAGTATGTGCATTGCGTGGTGTGTACAATGCAGTGCATGTGTGTGTGTTTGTTGTGTGCTGTGCATGTGTGTTATATCATTTCTACATTCACTATCTATAAAATCAAGCCAGCGGGGCTGACTCCTTTTAGGCCCACATATTTCCACAGCTGCTTCTCATCAAAATTAAAAACATTTGCTTTTCAAAAGGTCACCATTAAGAAAATGAAAATATAAGCCACAGGCATAAATGAAATAAATCATACACTTGTGTCCAGAAAATATAAAGAACTTTCAAAATTCAATTATAAGAAAATGACCCAGTGCTTTAATTTTTTTTTTTTTTAAGATTTTATTTATTTGACAGAGAGAGAGATACAGTGAGAGAGGGAACACAAGCAGGAGGAGAGGGAGAGGGAGAAGCAGGCTCCCAAGGAGCAGGGAGCCCGATGCGGGGCTCGATCCCAGGACCCTGGGACCATGACCTGAGCCGAAGGCAGACACTTAACGACTGAGCCACCCAGGTGCCCCAAAGTGCTTTAATTTTTTAAATGGGCAAAAGATTTGAACCAACTATTCTCCAAGGAGGGTCTGCGGGTGGCAAATAAGCACACAAAAGATGGTCAACGTCATTTACCATTAAGAAAACACAAAACCACAGTAAGATACCATTACACACCCACTGGAATGCCTGTAATCAGGAGGATGAACAGTAACAAGTGTTGGTGAAGCTGTAGAGATAGAAGTCTCATACGTTGCTATTGGGGAGATCCAATTAGATCACTTTGATAAGAAGTTTGGCATTTTCTTAGAAAGTAAAATCTAGGGATGCCCGGGTGGCTCAGTCGGTTAAGCAGTGGCCTTCGGCTCAGGTCACAATCCCAGGGTCCTGGGATGGAGCTCCTCATCAGGCTTCCTGCTCGTAGGGGAGCCTGCTTCTCCCTCTCCCTCTGTCACTCCCCCTGCTTGTGCTCTCTCTCTGTCAAATAAATAAATAAAACCTTTTTTAAAAAGTAAAATCTATACTGGCCATTTAAGTGGGCAATCCCACTCCCAGTTTCTTACCTAATAGAAGTGAAAACACGGGTATTCCTGTAACAAGGGTGCTATCCCCCAGTGAGATCATTTCCCAGGACCCAGGAGACTCTGAGGTACCATTACTCAAAATTAATAACTGACTTGAATTTTGTATAATAAGTTCACTGTCAACAGTTTTTTCACTTTATGAATTTTTATCGCCCACAGCAAGCAGGTGATGACCAGAGTTCATCTGTACACAGGTAAGTTTGTAAGCTTACTGGAGTTGTTCTATGTTTGAAAAATACTCTACGCCCTTAAGAGTTTTGCTTTAAAAAGTCTTCTTTACTCCAAGGTTATACAGATATCCTCCATATTCCTCGCTAATATTTTCATCGTTTTTATTCACGTTCTTTGTATTTTGGTTTCCAAGCTATCCTGAATTGTTCTGCGTTCACGAAGAAGGGCTTAATTACCGTAGCCAGCTCCCAGGCCAGGGTGCGCCCTGCTCCCCTGGGAGACCCTCTTCCGGGCGCGCCCGCCCTGAACGTCCGGCAGGTGAAACACCCGCCTTGGCATTTTTAAATTTTTCATTGCTCTTGACAATTCTTTCACGTTTCTATCTTTCCACGTAAGCTCTAAAACCCTCTCGTGCGGTTCCCAGACACGCAGCGCTCGCAGTGGAGTCGCATTAGACGTTCCCCTGACAGGGGAGGGAGCGAGGCCGCGGGTCCCAGCCCCCCGCCCGAACCGCCCCGGAAGTCGGTCTCCCCCGGGGAGCGGGCCGGAAGTGCCGCCGCTCGCTCCGAGGGGCGCGCGGAGCTGGGCCTGCGCGGAAAGCTGGGCGGCGCGGCTGTCGCCTTCGGGCGGGGCGGGGCGGGGCGGGGCGGGGCGGGGCGAACGGACCGCGCCCGCTCGCGCGACCGGCTGTCTGCGGGGAAGGAGCGTTCGCTCCGCATCCCCCGCTGCTTCCTTCGGCGCCGGGTAGCGACGCTGCTGTGAAAACGCGGGTCCTTTGGGGTTTCACTGGAAGCATCGCCTCGCTGGGGTCCTTCACGGACAACCTGAGCGCATTCCCTCGCCCTGTCCAGCTGGGTGCGAGCCGCCTGCGGAAAGAGCCGAGACTCAACCCGGTTTCGGACGGTCGGTGCAGACGCAGCGCACGGCCGGGGGACCCGCAGAAGTCGGGGTGCGCGCGCCGCGCAGGGGCCCGGGGTGGACGCGCGCGTCCCAGGGCCGGGAGACGCAGAAGTCCGGTGCGACGCAGCACAGGGCCGGGGACCTGAAGAAGTGCAGGCGTGCAAGCCAGACAAGGCTGGGGACCTGCGGTCACTCGCAGCACCTCGCGCTGCAGCCACTTCTGGCGCTCTGAGCAGTGTCTTCCAAGTTCCGTTTTTAATATTCTTTTGTGAGTTATACACACACTGCCTTGTTTTTTGTAAAATTATCATATTGTGCAACTCTTTAAAAGCCCTTTTAAAAAATTCCATATACCTTCCACATTGTTAAAAGAAAAAGAAACATGATTTTTGTGAATAGAAGTTATTCTGTCGTTGGGAGGAACCATATTCCTCATTTCTGGAATATTTATTTTCAATTTAGTGTTGTCTTCTCCAACAGGAAAATGAACTAACTTTCACTGTTGAAGGGCCCGTTGTTGAAGTGTAGTACAAACCTCTGGGTGCGCTGGGCAGTAGGGAACAGTGGCCTTTCTTTATTGCACAAGTGTCCCTAGGGGAACCTGATAGCCGGAGAGTCCACTGCCTGGACACTCACAGCCTTATATTTCAGGCAAAGCCTGCTATAGCATGTCAGGGTCTCAATTCCTAGAGATCAAGGAATATGTTTAAATCACTTGACAGGATATCAATCCAAAGAAGAAACCTTCACTCAGTTAAGTGCCCCTGGAGTGAGATGATGTTAATCACCGGTATATTTTAGGGGAGAACTTTGTGAAGGACTTTCTCAAGTGCTTCTCTCTAACAGTAGTTATCAGACCAGTTTATTGGGAGTATTTCTTCTGGACCGTTTAACTGCTATGGAGGTAGGATCATATGTATAAAGACTTCTCTTGCCTAATTTCACAGGTGTTCCACTCAGTTAATGTCCATCAAGTGGTTTGTATCAATTTTCTGTTGCTACAGGGCAATTCCCACAAATTTAGTGTCTTGAAACAAGACTCATTATCTGAAAGTGTGCATGGGTCACATGCCTGGGCAAGTACAGCTGGGTCCCTTCCCGGTGCCTCTCAAGGCACAGTCACGGTTCACCAGGTCAGCTTTCCTTTCCGGAGGTAATGGGGAAGAATCTGCTTCTAGGCTGATTCAGAATGCTGATAGAATTGTTGCTTTCCCACACTTGCCACATTGCCCCTCGGTCTCTAAGTCGGTCACTGTGGGTCTAGTCTTCTCATACTTCAGATCTCTTGGACCTCCTCCTCTTCCTCATTTCTCAAATTTTAAAGGTTCGTGTGGTTGCATTGGACCTACTTGGATAATCAAGGACAATCCTGCATTCATTTCCTACAGCTGCTGCAAGAAATGAGCACGGAATGCCTTGGGCTCCGAGGCCCATGACTTGGTCCACTTGTAACCAAGCCTGCTGCCCCCACAGGCTCGTGAAGGTGGGGGTCCATGGTGGGGTGCCACAGCAGGAGGAGCGCCTCTGTGGCCTCCCACTGGCAAGCGGGTGTAGACCTTTCCCGGAGGAGCTCCTGCAGCGTGTCTCACATTGTGCAGTCAACCCAGGAGCACACAGACAACATCCCAGGAGCTGTTGGCTCTGAGGTTCTGCAGGCGAGGGCATCACAGTAATGGCGAGTGAATGGCGCTTGGCAGCCATCAGCAGGGCTCTCTGAGCTTACTGCCCAATGCAGGGCCCTTCTTTGCTGATAGGAGTCTTTCCTTCCTTTTGCCCCATCCCTGCAGAGAGAAGCACAAGGAGCCCCAGCCACTCTGGAAGTGCCCAAGTCTCTGTTCCACCACGGCCGTCCACCCAGAGAGCTCCTTGATGCTAGTGGTGAGCTCAGAGCCACAGGGCATGTGTGCTGAATCTAGGATGAGAGCCAAATGGAGGTTCTCAGGCTCCCCCAGGAACGAGGACAGAAAATGCTTGGAATGGCTTGTTTGACTGATCTGAAGCATTTACTTGGTCCTCAGGGGTGCTACTCATATGGGAGCAAAGCGGGGGAGGGGAGTAGAAGAAAAGGTGAGGGACAGAAAATATTCTTAACTGTGGGGCTTGTATTGTATGTGTGTGTGAGAGAGAAAGAGAGAGAGAGAGAGAGAGAGATGCAGTAGAAAAATGGGCTTACTAAAACTGAGCGATATATGTGTGCTTTAATGAAAGATACTTACGTCTGCACTCAACAGGCTTTGAGGTGCACCAGAAAATAAAATGATAGGTGGATAATCATATGGTAAAAAAAAAAAAATACTGCCAAACTTTAACAATGATAGAATCTAGGTGTCGAGTTTAGGCTTTCTTGTACAATCCTTTCAACTTTTCTGGATGTTTGAAATTCTTCATTAAAAAAGTGTTAGGGACTCACTGTAAGAAACAGACATGGAGTGAGCCTCAGGGCTGCCTCCTTTTGGACCCACTTTCTGCAGCTGTCTGGGAGTTTCTGGTGGGTTATTTTAAAGCAGGGCTTGTGACTATGCTGACTTTTGAAGATCACAGGTGACTTTATATTCTCTGTGGGAGGAGTTCCATCTCACCAAAGTCCCTGCAGGGCATCAGAGGGAGGGCTCCTTGCAATAATTTAGAAGTAGGAAGTGGTTGGTACCCACCTTTAGTAACAGTGATATTGTCAGCAAAATCATTTTCCTTGCTTGCAACTTGGAAGTTTGGAGACACATTTAGTGGAAACCATCATGCCTCCAACCTCTCCCTACCCCAGACTCAGCCACTAAAAGGCGACCCTCACTCCAAGCCATGAGCAGATAGCCACAGACTTTTCTTTGCTGCCATTAAAACCAGGGTGACCCTATGTCCCAATTTGCCTGGGACAGTCCCATGTGACACCTGCTACCAGCCCTGTCCATGTGCCTGCCACTGTGACAGACACTTGTCTTTGACCATTATGTTAAATCCTGCTAAGGATGCTCCCAGACACAGCTTTATAGTTTCTGTTTGGTGTCCACCAGGGTGGAATCAGGCCAAGCTCACCTCCTAAATGAACATAGATATTTAAGACTCTGAGAGAAGATACTTTGTTCTGTCCCACACCTAGCAGGACAAATTCTTGTCAGTATTCAAGAACATAGAATACCAAATATGCACAATGATTTTTAATGCAAAAGCAGTAACATTACAGGCTTGGGTCTCTTAAAATTTTCTATACTTAAAACGTTCCAGGGTTGAAACATGCTTTTTTAAGAAAGGGAGTGATCATTCTACTTAGCTGACATGAATTACCAAAACTGATTACAAAAGAAATCGAAAGTTTGAATAGACATATAACAAACAAAGACAACCACTGATTAAATTTCTCACAAAGATCCCAGGTGATCTTTGTGAATTGATGGTTTCATTGATAAATTCTACCTGAGGAATACATGAGCTGATATCATTCATGAATACAGAGGCAAATATCATTAACAAAATATTAGCAGACCAAATGTAATTACAGAGAAACAGTATTATTACACCATGATTGAGTGAGGTTTATTACAGGAATGCAAGATTGGTTTAACACCTGGAAATAAATTAATGTAATCACCAAATTAATAAAACAAAGAACATTAAACCTATGAGCACATTAGTCAAACAGAAAAAACCATTTGACGTGATAACACATCTATATATGACAAAAACAATTGCACATCCTGGGGCATGGGGAACACCCTCAATCTGATAAGGAGCACCTAATGAGACTTACCACTAATTCACACTTAATTCATTCTGAATACTTTCCCCTAAGATTGGGACAAAAGCAAGAATGTCCACTTCAAACTTCTATTTGACATTTCACTCAAGTTCCAGCCAGTGCAACACAGCAAGAAATATAAATTAAAGATATAGATTTGAAAATGAAACTGTATTTATTTGCAGGAAACATGCTTCTAACAAATCTGTAAAAAAAATCTGGTAGAAATAATAAGACAGCTCAATAAGGTGGTAGGATACAAAATCAATATAAAAACCTCAATTATATTTCTGTATACTGGCAAAGAAGAATCTGAAAATGATATTAAGAAAACTATTCCATTTGCAATAGCTTTGAAAATAATAAAATAATAAAATAAGTGCCAAATCTGTATACTTAAATCTATGAAGTATTGAGAGAGATTAAATGCAATCTAAATAAATGGAAAGATTTGGAATACTCATGGACTGGAGCACAAAATATTGTCATGATAGCAAATTTCCCCTAAATTGATCTATAGACTTACCATGATCTGTACTGAATTTCCAGCAAGCTTTTTTTTTTTTAAGGAAATAACAAGCCAATCCTAAAATATATATAGAAATTCAGAGGACCTAGAGCGACCAAAATAATTTAGAAAAAGAAGCAGCAAATTGGAGGACTTACACAACCTGCCTTAAAAATTTATGATCAAGCTACAGTAATCAGGGCAGTGTGGGACTGGAAGAAGATAGACCATACAGATCAGTGGAACAGAGTAGAAACTCCAGAAATAAAACCTGAGCAGCGGATGTTAAACGGAGGTGCACAGGACAATTCAACGGGGAGAGAAATGAGAGTATTTTTAATAAAGGTGCTGAAACAATTGGATAACTATATCCAAAAAAAGAACTTAATACCCTACTTCACACCATACACAAAAAAAATAACTCAAAATCAATCATAGACCTGAATTTAAGAGTTAAAATATAACACTTTAGGAAGAAAACAGAATAAGATCTTTGTGACCTTGAGTTAGGCAAAGTTTTCTTTAACATGATCCCAAAACACCATTAAGGGAAAAAAATGAAAAATTGGACTCCATAAGAAATAAAGCATTTGGTCTTCAAAAGTCACCATTACAAAAATAGAAACTATAAGTCACAAGCTGGAATAAATATCTGCAAACCATGTACTTATATCCAGAATATATAAAGAACTCTCAAAACTTAATAAGGAAAAACAGCCCCAATTTAAAATGGGGAAGAGATTTTAATAAACTTCGACAAACAGGATATATGGATGGCAAATAAACACCTGAAAAGGTGTTTGGCACCACTCACCATTCGGGAAATGCAAATGAAAACCACAGGAAGATAGCACTTCATACCCAGTTAGCATGGCTCGCTCGAAAACGCGAACAATGCCCAGTGCTGGGCTGATGCAGAGAAACCGAAGCCCCGCGTGTCCACAGTTCAAAGTAACAAGGGAATTTGAAAGTGATGCCACTTTGGGAAGCAGTTTGGCAGGCTCTTAAAAACTTGAATATATTCTTACCATTTGACGCAGAAATCCCACTGCCCGGCTCTTACTAAAGAGGGACGAGGACACCAGTGCTCACAGGGTGGGTGGGGGAGGAGGGGAGCTGTCCCTCCGCGAGACCCCTTCCAGGGACGTGTCTGAGACACGCTTACTTGATGCTGACTAATAACGGACTGGGTTTTCTGAAAGAATAACCTGAGTATCAACAATTTCTCCTTTTTCTTCATTTTCATTTACGCAGCGAACAGATGGCGACCAGAGCTCATCCGCACAGAGGTAGGTTGTATGCTTGCTAGAGTTGTTGGATCTGTCTGAAAGTAGGCTGCCTGCTCTTTGTAACTCAAATTACTTTGGAAAGTAATCCATCTCTGATGGGATATTTTAAAACAATGTGTAACATCGTTTCACTTAACATTAACACGTATCCACCATCTTTTTGGCTTACCTTACTTGCGAAAACTGCAATAGTTCTCCACTCCGTCTGTAACCGCTGATACCTGAACCGATATGCGAAGGTCAGTGCTCACTGATTGTGTCAATCAGAGAACATGTGGAGAGCTGAGTCCGAACCTCCTCCTTAGGACGTCTCATAACACCTGGTTTCGCGTTGCTCCCGGGGGCCCCGGAGCGCGGCTCGCACACACACAGGCACACACGAGTTTCCCCGCGAAATCAGAGGCAGAAAGTGGCCCGTCGTGAAGGTCACGACCCAGGCTAGGCACCCACTTTAAAACGCGCACATTGAAACTGCAGCTGTGAAAAGTCGTCGAGGGACAAGAAATACGCTCACACTATGGTAGGTGTCTTAGTCCACCAGGGCTGCCGTCACAAAGGGCCACAAAACAACAGAAGTGTGTGGTCTCACTGTTCTGGAGGCTGGAGCCTGAGATCAAGGTGTCGGCAGGGTCGTGGGGCCTTGTCAGCCTCTCTCCTTGGCTTGTAGATAGAGGTTTTCTCCTTACGCCTCCTCACATTTCCTATTTTGTCCCTTTCTGGCAAGAATAATCGAAAATCAATGCACCAGGATCGTAAATTTCCATCTCAAATTTTTTTTCAGATTGCCACATCAATGAGTATTCGTTATAGAAAATTTGGAACTTACAAATATTCCCCGTGTACAGATGAAAGTCTTTCCTTCCCTCCACCCGCCAGGGTCCGCTCCTGGCATTTTGACTGGTATCTTTCAAGTCTCCCACAGTAATATTTCCATGTGCATCATGTATATAACTTTTTCTTTTATGAAATTATGATCTCGTTGTGCACGTTTTTGGGAGCCTGCTTTTAAAACTCCATGTATTGTGGAGTTTGTTCTGTTAAAAGAAGGAAGCATGAATTCACTGTTCCATTTTGAAGGTATATCCTGTTTCTCATTGTGGGGATCTTCTCATTTTCGACACAGTCTCGCCTTTCTGACGAGAAAGCAGGGAAACTTGACTTGTGGGAAGGGAGCACGAATGTGTCAGCTTACAAACCCTCTGGGTGTGGCAGCCGATAACAGACGGGCAGCCGTTCTCTGTGGCAGGAAGCCTTTCTAGGGTAACGAGGAGTTTGTGCCCAGCGGGGCTGATGGGGGGCCTGGACGTGCCCGCAGCTCTCAGGTCACACCTGCCTAGCCGACCAGGCTCGGCATCTGGAGACCAGGGCTTGTCTACACCTCTTGACACAACAGTGTGTAAGAAGGTGTAGGTGCTCACGGCGTCAGATGATGTTAATCACAGGCTTATTTTAGAGGAAACTCGGAGTCGGGCTTGCCAAAGCATCGCCGTCTGGGGGTAGCCATCGGACCGTCTCTTTGGCACAATTCCTTTTCGACTGCGTGCCTGTCGGAGAACATTCCACGGGCGGCTCTGCAGAAATTACCAGATAGGGTGGACTAGAGAGGGGAAGGGGCCGCACACCTGAAGCTTCAGGAACTGTGCGGGAGCTCCACCCCGCCAGCCCTCGCCGGGCCCATCCTCTGTAGCCGCACAGCAGATGAGCCCAAGCAGGGGCTCCGAACGCCTTCCCCATCTCACGGGCTCCACGCAGTGAACTGGGCCCCTGCATCTCGCAGGACAGCAGTCAGTGTGTGGCCGGGGTTGCGTTCATTTCGGGAGGTGCTGGAGAAGAATGACAGCATTTGTGTCTTCTCACACGCTGTCACCTCCAGCCTGCAAGGCAGCAATGGAGGGCTGAATCTCTTCGCATCCTCCTTCCTCAGCGGGCCCTCCTGGGTAATTCCGTGTCATCCCACTGTGGCAGTTGAGGTCCAGGGCCCACAGCACCACCCACCGCCCCTCCTTGTTTAAAAGTCCCTGCTGCTTCTGCAGCCCCTCCCCTCAGGTGCTTCTCCCCTGCCCTCACGGGGGTCTCCCAGGGGGCAGCAGACCTGAGGGGCTGCAGAAGAAGGGAAGGCCACAGTAAGGAGCCCGTGGGATGCTGTGGCCTGCGGCTTTCAGCAGCTGTCTGCATTCCTGTTCTTGCTGACGTGTCTCTCCCCTTCCTCCTGCCCCATCCCTCCAGAGTGACGTCCAAGGAGCTCCTGCTGCCGGATACGCCCTCCTTTCAGTTGTCCGCTACCATGTACCCAGAGAATTCGTGGCTAACGGTAGGTGAGGGCGGCCATGCATGAGCCTCAGATACAGGGGTGAGAGCCAGTGCGGGATCTAAGCCTCCCCCAGGAACCCAGGGGAGGGCAGGTTTAGCTGGTTTAAAGCATTTATAATGTTCCCAGGGATGCAGCTCAAACAGGGACAATGGTGGGAGGGGAATACGAGAGAAATAAGGTGGGTAACACAAACATTCTAAACTGTGGGGCATGCGTGTGAGCAGAGAAGCATGATAGAAAAATGGGTGTGACGAACGGAAGCATCACATGTGTGCTTGGGTGATGTGTGTGGATGTCTTCAGCCAGCACTCCAGGAAGCTCCTGGCAGGATCCTGGCCTGTCCCCCAGGGTCTCAGCAATCCACTTACTGTCCCAGCGGAAGGGCTCTCCTGCTCATCTCCCAGATCAACAGGGAGGAGGGACCTACCCAGCCCACTCTGTTCATTATGCAGCCTGGACTCAGAGTTCCATGTTGGAGATGCTGGAGGCTGGTCTTCAGTGAGGACGGGGTGTGACTGGCCAAGTCACAGTTTAAACCATGGCCAACACCATACGGCACAAACCCTCCCTGCCACTCACTCCCATCCAGCCTCCTGCCATACCAGGAGACCAGGGTGGTGCTCGTTCCATCCCATTGGCACCCCACCCCTGCCATCCCTTCTTGCGTGGTGGGTACCACAGGACTTCTTCTGAGCGACAGGAAGGACGGCGCTCAAGCAGCAAAGTCATGATGACAGGACAGGTGTTGACCATGGGTCCCACCTGGCTGTAGCGTGTCCAGGGGAATGTGCTCAAGGCCTCTTCTCTGGTGAATGTGGCTCTTGAGCTCACCTCTAGAATGTGTGGTAGAGCAGTCTCAGGGCCACCTCATTCCCATCCTGTCTCAGGAATCAAGTCAGCTGTGACCATTCAGTGACACTCTGCTGGACACTTGTCATCCATCATCACATTTAATCCCTCTGCGGATTATCTGAGACAGATCATCATCCCACTTTGATGGCTAAGATTAGATAAGGCTGGGCTCACCTCCTAAGTGTGGGCAGAGCTTTGAGATCTCAATGGCTCAAACCCTCCCCACCTCTCGCCCAGGAGGACACATTCTCTTCTGCATTCAAAACGGTAAATACCAAATATGCACATAGGGCTTTCTAATGCAACAGTAGAAATAGCATGAGTTTGGGTTTCTTAAACATTTATATCCTTAATTCTAAATCTTTCAATGTTGAAAAATGCATTCTCACTTAAGAAAGGTAGTTACCGGGCGCCTGGGTGGCTCCGTCGTTAAGCGTCTGCCTTCGGCCCAGGTCATGATCCCAGGGTCCTGGGATCGAGCCCCGCATCGGGCTCCCTGGTGGGCGGGAAGCCTGCTTCTCTTCTCCCACCCTCCCTGCTTGTGTTTCCTCTCTCTCGCTGTATCTCTCTCTGTCTAATAAATAAATAAAATCTTAAAAAAAAAAAAAGGGTAGTTACCTTTCCAGTCAAATTATACAAATTAGCAGACCTAAATAAATAAAAAAAATAGAAAATCCCCAACCCCCTGGTGGCTACACTGTTGAATTCTACTGAATTAAAAAATAATAATAACAGCTGTACACAAGCTCTCTCAGAAAACAGAGGAGAGGAAACCGTTCTGGGAAGCCAGTTTCAACCTGATACCAAAGCCAGACAATGTCATCGCAAAAGATACCACGAAGCAAGAGCCTTCGAGAAAGTGCAGACAGAAACCATTGACTAAGCATTCGCAAACCAAATCTAGCAACACACAGGATTAAATGCCATGACTATGTATTGGCCTTATACAAAATATTAACAGTGAAGGACAGTAATAATATAATGATATCAATTCAGAAAAAGGAGTTGCCAGTAAGAAACTCTCATTTATGATAAAAAAATAATATTCTCAACAAATTAGGAATGAATTGAAAAGATCTTCATTCTGACAATGAGCACCTACGAAATACAACAGACTTCCTGGTGGAAGACTGAATACTATCTTTCTTATGACTAGGAACAAGGTAAGGATGTCCATGCTCACTACTTTTATTTAACATTGTACTAAAGTTCTAGCCAGTGAAATAAAACAAGAAAAAGGAATAAAGAATAGAAAGTTAAACTGTATTGATCACAGACAACATGGTTCTAAAACAAAAATAAAAACAAAACAAAGCAAAAAACTTTGCAAGAAGCAGCTAAAGAGCTCTCCAATAAGCTTTTCTTAAATAAATGTCACATCAGTTATTTATTTTTTTTAAGAATTTTATTTTTTATTGTTTTTTTTTAAGATTTTTTATTTATTTATTTGAGAGAGAGAGAATGAGAGACAGAGAGCATGAGAGGGGGGCGGGTCAGAGGGAGAAGCAGACTCCCCACCAAGCAGGGAGCCCGATGTGGGAATGAATCTCAGGACCCCAGGATCCTGACCCAAGCTGAAGGCAGTCGCTTAACCAACTGAGCCACCCAGGCACCCTATAATAACATTTTTTAAAAATTCTTACGATATAATGAGTGGGGAAAAGCAATATAAAATTACATTTATGGCAAATTAGCAGTTGTATAAAACAAAAACAAATCCTATAAATGGGGAAATAAAGACTGATGGGAAATGCTGGGAAATACATTAGGATGAAGGAACTCTGGGTAAGTTTTAGTTTTCTTTTCTCTATTTTCCAAAGTGTTAAGCATATTCACATGATTCTTAGAGTAAAAATATATGAAATAATATTTAAAATTATTTTAATATTTAAAAAGAAGGAAAAGAAAAAATGGTGCATTGGACTTCATCAAAATTTAGGGTTAGATTTGAACAAACCTATGTGAAATGATGCTCAGCATCGTTCAAGATGTGGGAAAGCAAGTTGCAGCCACAAGACGAGGGTCCTGCCGTCCACTAGAATGGGGGCGACCCAGCGGAGGTGCTGTCAGGGCTGCTCAGTACTCATCAACAGAGTCGCGTCCGTCGCCGCGGGCACAGACTGTGGCTTAAGTGACAAACCCAGGATCTCCCGATCTGGAGGCTGGACGCCTGAGATCCAGGTGTTGTCAAGGTTGGATTCTCCTCAACCCCCCACGTCCTTGCATGGCCCTTCCTCTGTGCACCTCCGTCCCCACTGCCGCCCCGCACAGACCCGTCACCAAGGTCAGGGCCACCTGGTGGCCTCACTTGACATGCACCCTCTGTATGGCCCTCATGGCCAATGCAGGCACACTCGGGGTGCCCCGGGGGTCGGGGCGCCAGCCGTGAAGCAGGAGGGCACAGAGAGAGGCAGGGGCGCAGGGCAGGGAGGGAGGTGCTCTCCTGCCCTGGACCCAACGTGAGCTAATAATGGACTTGGGTTTTAAGCATGTCAACCACCCCTTCGGTTCTCATGCTATAAATTATCATTTATACCCTCGCAGGACACAGGCAGCAAACTGACGTCATCTGCACCGGGGTAAGTTTGCGAGTGTCCCGGACTGTTTCCTCTGTCTGAAAAATAGCCGTGGCCTCGTCCGACCGCCATTCCTGAGGGAAGGGGTGGGATGGAGTATCTCACAGTGCTGTGGCCATGGGTCGGAAGACGGAACGGTTTCCCTGACATCACAGACAGGGTGGCCTCTGCCGTGGCTCATCACACTGGCGTTCCTTGGGAAGTCAGAGTAACGCTTCTGGGCGTCGTCCCCAGGGATGTGAGCTCATGCCAAGTGTGAGTGGTGCTCATTCATCCTCCTCCCGCGAGCGCTCGTGGGTGCAGCAGCGTTGGGCTGAGTCAGGCTCGCCCTCTTGCCCTCAGTCGTCCTGGGGCTGCAGTCGGCGCCCCTATGGCGCCCGCTCTGCCCGCAGCCGCGCACACAGGCCCCCCCCCCAGGAACACACGGCCTTTCCACCCTCCCTGCCGTGGGGCCAGAAAGTGGCCCCGGACAGACCGTGGCCTGGTTTCAAGCACACGTTTTGAAGAGTAAGATCAGGTGCAGGGGAACGTACGGACTTCTGTCCCCATGACAAACCTGCACAGCCTCGACAGGCCACCTTCTCCTGCAATACTGAGTAGCAGGAGAGATTCACGGCGCCAGCGTTAACAAGCTCTGGGTCTCTTCGGCACCATTCACCCAAGCACACTGAGCACGGGCTCCCTTCGTCCTTAAGAGGACAATTCTGTGAAACATTTTCCTAGGTGGTTTGTAGATATTGTGTCCTTCTTCCAGTGCCATTGAATGTAATTTAAAAATAAAATTAAAAAGGACAAGGCATTTACTTGAATCTCACCCACCAAACACACAGACACATAGGCCCCTCTCTGGCCCTCGCCCCCTCCCTGCCTGGCCCCCACCTGCTGAGCAGGGTGTGGGAGAGGCTGCTCCGGCCCCCCAGGGAAGCACCCTGCCCCCCCCTCTGCTCTTCCACACCCCTTGGCGGCCACGGCCCTGGCCCAGGCTCCTGGGGGGGCCTCTGCTGGGACCATGAAGGTGATGGTGCTGATGGTGGAGTCAGACGGCCATGCTGGGGATGCGGACAGGTTATTGGAGGGGATGGGAAGGAGGCTGTTCTCTTGCTCCGGAGAGACACCCACACATGGTGCTTGTGTGAACTGGTCCATGTTCCGCTGGGTGTCCCTGAGACCTCCGGACTGGTCAGGATCCCTGGCGTCATCCTGCACTGAGCTGGCTTCCTTCGTTCCAACCCAGCAGCCCTGGGTCACGGGGCAACGAAAACGCTATTAGTCCTTTTTTGTTGCAGAAAATATTTCCGTGGTAACCTAACAGTTTGGATCCAGGTGACCAGTTGGCACTTTAGACACCCCCCTACCCCCTGCTCCCTGGGCCTCACCTGCAGGAGCAGGTGGAGTCTCAGGCCTGGAGCCAGGCCAGGGGAGAACACACCCACCCAGGGCCTCGGTGGGTGCTCATCACGGGCACGTGTTAGTGGGGAACTTGGTAGAACTTCATGCAGCGTCTCTTCCTGATGGTCAGACAGACTTAACTGGTCTGTTCATCTGTTGGGGATGTTCAGTTCGCTGACTGTATAGAAATCAGCCAGACAGAATGAATATATGAATAAGGAGGATCTATCCCACAGATGAAGCTACTTCTGTCTGGCTTTAAAGGCGTCTCACGCGGCCGAAGTCCACCAGGTGGTTTGTTTTAATTTTCTGCTGTGGTGGAGGCGCAGGGTCCTTCCCACAGGAGCCCCCTGCTTGTCTCTTCCGCAGGACTTGCCCCAGGCACTCAAACAGCTCCCAGCCACTGCCTGTTCCGCTGCCGCAGACAAGAGGGGACCCCAGCAGGGAGACGTCCTGCAGGGTCCCCGTGTACTCACCGACACAGTGAGGGCCTCCTTGGTAACGTCTTTCTCCTTCCCATCCCGCTCTAGCAGACCCAGGAGGAAGGTGCTCCTGTCGCGATCCGAGTCCTCAAGCCTGAGGTCCACCACCACCGCCAGCCCAGAGAGCGCCCTGTCGCTGCAGGTGAGCCCAGGATTGCTGACGACCGAGCTCAGATGCAGGGGTGAGACCCTGGGTCCCCCCAAAGTTGGGGTCGGCTTCGTATTCTGGATGCTCGTTGCACTCGTGCTCAGTGCTTCTTGGGCGCCAGGGGTGCTGCTCAAAGGGCAGCAAAGGTGTGTGTGGAGTAGGAGGAAACGTGAAGGGCAGATCACGCTCCTGACGTGGGGCCCATGCGTGCGGGATAGAGGCAGATGGAGTCCCCACGCGGTGCCCCTAAGCCAAGCCTCGTATGCGCGCTCGGGGGACGCATGCTGGTACGATAGAGGATATAGGGCCGGACGCTCGCTGCGGTAGACTCCCAGGGGTGGTGTTTCAGAGGTGTGCTTTGTGTGATCCTTTCAACTTTCTGTGTGTTTGAGCTTGTCGTAGCCCATGCTGGGGAATAGCTCTGCAGGAAGCAGAAGGGGAGTGAAGAGGGGGTGTGTGTAACTGATGGTCACCAGAGCGTGTGAGCATGTGTGGGAGCCACATGTGGGCTGGAGCGAGGAAGCCTGCTAAGAAGGGCTGGCGGCCCCAGGACTGGGTGTGGGCGGCCTGCGTGGTGCGGCAGCAGGTCAGGGAGGCGTCGCGTGGTGCTGGCCCTGCCAGCAGGTGAGTACAGACCCTGGCGGGGCAGGGCTGCTGGGAACACGGCTCCCCAGGTGCTCCCTTCCAGAGTGACCCATGGGACTGCCACCACCCCCAGCCAGTGGGGCCCAAGGCTCAGGACAATGCTCTTGAGCCCTTGGCTTTGAGCTTGGAGAGCCCCCTCCCAACTAAGGAGACTCAGACCCCAGCCCTCAGATGGCCATGCACGGTCACTGAGCCCACACCCCAGACCAGCCTGGGGCCTCCTCCCCACTGTAGGCTCCGTCCAGAACCCGCAAGTGATCCTGATTCCCTGTGCGCCCGGCTTCCCGCCAGGCCCACCTCTCTGTGGGTGACCCCAATGCCTGTAGCTCTCAGCCAAGGGTTAGAAAAGAATGGGCCCCATAAGGGGCACTTGGACTTTGGGTCCATTCTGGTGTGGAGATGTTACTGGTCCCACACCCCAGAGGAAGTTTCTTAAACCCCACTGAGTCCCTGGGTCTCCACGAGGACACTCGCTGCGGTAGACTCCCAGGGGTGGTGTTTCAGAGGAGGTTAGGGCGTAGGGCTGTCACTTCCCAGAGCAGGATGTGCGAGGACTCAGTGAGAGGTTGTGAGCACTTCTGCCAGCGTCAGGCTCAGACTGGTGCTCAGTAAATGCTAGCCCCCCGCCCCAACACCCTGTTTTAGACCTTGGTGCACATTAAGCATAATCCTTGTCTGGGACACAGACTCATCATTGATCTATGCAAACCCTGCTTTCTAAATTTACTCCATATTTCCTTTATTTTTGGTGTCAGAGGAAGCACCAACAACCCAAGAAAAGGCAAGGTCCTGATGAGGTCTACATCTGCATATGCGGCCCCAGTCACTCTCTTTGTTCTTGTGTTTTCCTTTTACTTCCGTGTTTCAGATCATACCTATTCCTAAAAAATACATACATGCAATTCATTGGTTACTCTTTATTTCACAGAAAGGACACAGTGTATATGTGATGTTTGGAATTTGGGGGAATCACCTTTTCACTCACTACTTAATGGTCAAGTTGGCTGTGCCCTGTCTCGTGCTGCTGAGTCCCTTTGCCTTCCTTCTGTGACTCTTTCTTCCCGCCCCACACTCACTCGGCCCCTCTGCTGTGGGCGCGCAGAATGGACACCCCTGTATGGTCTCTGTAATGAGCAGCGACTCCGCAAGATAAGGCCAGACTCTTTTCTAAAGGGGGTGCGCAGTCTGCACTCCCACAGAAGTGTATATGAAACCCTGTTGGTCCATATCCTCCCCAACACCTGGGGCCCAAACCCAGTGGTGCGGGATGGTGGCTTCCCGTCCCTCCCAGAATTACCCCCATGACTGACGATGCTGGACGTGCATTAACCATGTAAGTTTCCTCCTATGGGACATGCTTGCTCTTGTCCTTGGTCCATTTTCCTGTCATGCTCTTTCTGCTTTTCTTTTTTTTTTTTTTTTTAAAGATTTTATTTATTTGAGAGAGAGAGAATGAGTGAGAGAGAGTGCACATGAGAGAGGGGAGGGTCAGAGGGAGAAGCAGATTCCCTGCCAAGCAGGGAGCCTGATGCGGGACTCGATCCCGGGACTCCAGGATCATGACCCGAGCCGAAGGCAGTCGCCTAACCAACTGAGCCACCCAGGTGTCCCTCTTTCTACTTTTCTTACAGATTTATTTGAATTCTTTATATATTCTTGATACAAACCACTCGTTAGTTGGGTAAATTACAGATAGGGTGTCACAGAGCAGCTTGACTCCATGCTCCGTTTAACCTGACGTTTGATGAGCCTGAGCCGTACCTTTCAATATACTCACACTTACACATATTTTACGATAATCCTTCTTGGTCTCAATTCATCTTTAACCCAAGCATCTAAAAGAGAGTCATCTGTACTTTCTACTACAAGTTTTCAACACTGAATTTTGAGAGTTGAGTTCTGTGTGGTTCACTGGCGGGTTTGGTGTGAGGTACCGATCCAGCGTCATCCCTCCCCTGTGGGTTTCTGTTGTTCCAGCTGCAGTCACAAAACACCAAATGGACCCTCTTTTCCCCACTGATCTGTTTTCTGTATGCCTCATATGTTTTTTATTCCACAATACTTTCACTACTGCTTTTTTTGTATTTAGCTGAATTTGCATACTGTGCCGTTTTTATTCCCTTCTTCTTTCCTTCTTATATTTTTTAGTTACCTTCTTACTGGTTACCTTGGGGATTATAATTAACATCTTTAACTTATAAGAGTCTATGTTGAATAATACCAACTTAATTTCAATACCCTACAATATTCTGCTCCTATACATCTCCATCCCTCTTCTTTTATACTCTTAATGTCACAGATTACATCTTTACACATTGTGTGCCTATTAGGAAAGACTTATAATTATTGTCTTATGAATAAGTCTTTTAAATTGCATGGAGAAGAAGAGGACCTACAAACCCCAAGTATAACAACCTTGGCTTATATATTAACCCGTGCGGTTATCTTTACCAGTTCTTTATTTCTTCTACTGCATAAAGCCTCCATTTTAGCCCAAAAAGCTCCCTTTAGTATTTCTTATAGGAAAGGTCTGTTGGTCATGAATTCTCTCAGCTTTTGTTTACCTAAGAATGTCTTAATTTCTCCTGTATCCTCAAAAGACAGTTTTGTTGGATTTAGAATTCTTGGTTGGCAGATTTTATTTTCCTTATAGGACATTAAATGTGCCCTCAGGCTTCCATGATTTCTGATGAGAAATCAGCTGTTGATCTTACTGAGGCTCCTTATATAGGATTAACCACTTCTCGGGCGCCTGAATGGCTCAGTTGGTTAAGCGACTGCCTTCGGCTCAGGTCATGATCCTGGAGTCCCTGGATCGAGTCCCGCATTGGGCTCCCTGCTCAGCAGGGAGTCTGCTTCTCCCTCTGACCCTCCTCCCTCTCATGCTCTCTGTCTCTCATTCTCTCTGTCTCAAATAAATAAATAAAATCTTAAAAAAAAAAAAAAAGGATTAACCACTTCTCTTTTGCTGCTTTCAGAATCCTTTCTGGGGTTTTGAAAAATCTAGCAGTGCTGTGGCTGCTCGCTGTGGACGTATGCATTTATCTTGCTTGGAGTCAGTTGAGCATCTTGGATGTGTAGATCCATACCTTCCATCACATTTGGGAAGCATGCAGCCAGTGTTTCTTCAGTTATTTTTCTCTCTGCCCCTCTCTTCTCCTTCTGGGCCTCAGGTCCACCAGGTGCTGTTCATGTTCCTTCATTCCATTTTCTCCCTGGTCCCCAGACTGGATAATTTCAGTTGTCTTCGAGCTCACTGATCCTTTCTTCTCCTGCTCAAATGTGGTGAGCTCTACTAGTGAATGTTTAATTTCACAGTTTTCAGTGGTAGAATTTCTGTGTGGTTCCTTTTTGTAATTCCTATCTCTTTCTTGATATTCTTTATGTTTATTCAGTATTTTCCTGATTTCCTTTAGTTCTTCACCTTGGCTCATTGAGCATATTTAAGACAGCTGATTTAATGTCTTAAATGTCTGGACTTCTGGGAAATTCTGTCAAATTCTTTTTCTCCTTTGAATGGGCCACATTGTCTTATTTCTTTGTATGTTTTATAATTTTTTGTTGAGAACTGGGTATTCTGAGTATTATAATGTGGAAGTCTGGACATCAGATTCTCCCACTGCTCAGGGATTGTAGGTTTTTGAACTATCAGATTGTGACTCTTCCAAACTGCTTTTGCAAAGTATGTATTTCCTGTTGTGAAGATTCTCTGACTATCTGTGTGGTCAGCCAGTAATATCCTTAAATGTCTGGCTGCAAATAAGAGGAATAAATGTTCCGATCGATGGCCCTGAAGGAGCTACTGCTGCCATGGTGGCCAAGACAAGAGAGCAGCCGTGCCGGCCCCTCAGGGCATGACCAGACCCAACCAAAAGGCACAACGCCCACGTTTTGGAGTACAGAGTTCCCGCTGCCTGCCCAAGCATTAGCTGCTCCAGGAATGAGGGCTGGCTGTTCTCCAGCAGCCACAGGACTGAGGGTGGGTGGTCACTGGCTTGCACGCATGGCTCGCTCAGGAGGGACAGGTAGCATCCCTTCCCTGGTGCTGCGCATTGTCACTGTGTCTGGTCCAGTTCCAGAATTTGGAACAGTCGACCCCGGTGGCTCTCCTCAGCATAGTGGCTCCTTCGAGGAGGACTGGTCTCTCATGCTTCCTGCTCCAGCACTTTGTTCTCAGGTGAAGGATGCTGATGCACACACTGGCACAGTTGTCACCACCGTCCCCATAAATCTCTACCCCACAGCCCTCCACCACTCCGCTGCCAAGCTCTGTGTTGCTTTTGCTTTCATTCTAAACCAGTAGTGTGCCTCCCTGTATTTTCGGTAATACCTTGATCACCTTTGCTTCCTGAGCCCCATCCCCTCCTCTACTGGGATTGCTGCCCACTCTGTGGCCACCTTTGGTGGACGCCCTGCTGTCACCCGTGGGCCGGGAAGTTTGACGGCAGCGGTCGCCCGTCTGGCTGCTCGGCCTGTGGCGCCCCCAGGTACCCACCAGAGCCCTGCCCGCACGTCAGCAGCACCATCCTCTCTGAGGGATCCCCTGGGGGCCTCCCCATCCCGACAGCATGCTCCTCAAACCTCGGCTTTCTGTAGCCTGTTGCCATTTGCTTCCTCTTCTTCAGGGGATGGTCGTCCCTCATCAACAAGGGCTTGCCTTTTGTTTCTTATAAAGTTATATCTTTACTCATTCATGCATCAGTTTGTATCTTGACTGTAATTCTCAAGGGCTGGCTCGGGGAGGCACACTCCAGATTTAGAAGTCTCTCAGAAGCACTTGTACTTGGAGGTCTTTCAAAACCTTCAAGGGAAAATTGTGCACAGCCACAGTGTCTGGTCCCTGCTGCACGCAGCCCCGAGTTAGAATGAGCGTCATCCCTGGCCCTTTGGCCAGCCCACGTGGATGGGATAATAAGTCACCTGTTGGCTGGCCTGGCAGCACCAGGGCAAAATAAGCCTCCTGCTTTCCGGAGGTGGAGTGAAGACACTCGGGGCTCCTGGGTAGCCAGGACTTACCCCCAGCAAGCAGAGTTGTGCAGTGAAGGCGCCCAGCGAGGGGTGTCCTATGCTGTCCTTGTTGCCCCTTCCTCATGCTGGGGGTCCAAATGGGCCCCTCGGCCCCTGTGAGACGCTCCCACTCATTAGGCAAAGCACTACTTGGCTCCATCGTGATGCGCGTGCAGAGGGAGAAGCCAACCCCCTCCCCAGTGCACTCCTGTTAGCAGCCCCACACAGAAGTGAGTGCTCTGAACTCAGGCGGTGGGTGATTGCCTGCGTCCAGCTCGTGGGGGCAGAGCCGGGTTTGTGTGCCCCCTTTGGCAGGGCAACAAATCTTGCATCCATATTCCCTGCTACTTCTCTCTCTGCAGGTTTCAAAGGATCAACAGCAAGAAACAAGGCAACCTATGAGAGGAGACGGTACGGTGTCTCACAGTCTGGGTGTTGAGGTCTACCCAAGCTTGATTCTCTAGAGCTAAATATTTTCTACAGAAGAAAAAAAAAAAAGAGGGAGAAATCACCAATGGAGGGTCAAGGGCTGGGACACTGTGTTCCCAGTGGCACAGAGGACAAGCTTGAGCTCACGTAGAGCGTCTGCAGACGGCGCCTGGCGTCTCCATGCTTGCCCGCCCCCTGCTGTATGTGCCACAAGGCAGCAGGTCCGCGAGGTGGGGCCAGACACCTAGCGGATACATCAGCTGGCAGAGCGTCTGCAAAGAGCTGGCATCCTTCTGTGTGGCCACCAGTCTGAGCCGTGGGCCCCGAAGAGCAGTGGTGGCTGACTTACTAACAGGGGCACAGAGCAAGGGCCACGCTGAGTCTGAGTAATGACCAGAGCCTGACGTGCTTTGTAGGAGCTCAGACTCAGCCTCCCGTGCGCTGTCTGCCCAGTGATGGCGTTGTTCGCACGCGGGATCCTTGCAGGGTGCTTCTGACGTGGTGTCCTCTCATCTAAGAAAACTTTCACCACAGTAATGCCTCCCTTCAGAGCATGCAGCGCCTGAGTATGTTCACCTTTTCAACATGCCCTTGGTGAGGAATCAGTGGCTCCTATTTCTAGAAAAGGAGGCTGAGAAGGGTGAGTTTGATTTCTGTGTGATTCCAGAGAGGACTCAAGTTGGATTTTAAGGATCATAAACTAAAAACAACTGTTGTAAGTGACGGGGGGTCTGAGCCTCAGGTCCAGTCACATGGCAGCTTGGCTCCCAGATGGGCTGACACCACGGGGGTGTGTGTGTGCATGCCGTGGGTGCTCATGGATTGCTGAGAAGCTGGGGATCCTCAGGCCAGGGACAGAGGCAAAGACAAACCCAAAGAAAACCCCGTGGGCATGGCTTCCCCTGGTGAACTCGATTTTCACACTTTCCAGGAGGGAGAGAGAGGACCAAGCTCAGAGCACAGCCAGAATGGGAGGCCAAGAACTTGTCCCATAAAACTGGGACCCCAGATGGCTATACCCGCATTGTGGTGGCAAACCGTTGTCCACTCCCACCGGACGCAAGAAAAATCAGCCCCATCTCAAACCTGGTGAAGGGCCCACTCTGTACCCCTGCACCGAGGGGCTCTGCTTGCCTGCCTCGGGTGTTCATGGTGAAAGGGCCGAGAAAATCTCTGCCAACAGCTTGGAAGGACAGACTATCCCCAAACTCCTCAGGCTGAGGATTAACTTGGAGCGATTCTGGACTGGTCATCACAGGTGCCAGGAGGAGCGAGGAAGAACTGAGCCATTCTCATCCCACACGGCTGCGCCCTCAGGAAAGCCAAGGCCACGGCAGAGACAGACACACGAGGGCATCCGGCTCTCAGGCCAAACGCAAAGTAACTGGGCTTATTGTTTTGAGAAACAAAAGGCAAAGTGAAAAACATCTGAAGAGAACAGAAAACTGTTGTTTAATTTATGAGCGTATCTGAAAAAGAACCAAATAAAACTTAGGGCTGCAGAAAACGTCACAGAGGCTCAACAGTCCACTGATGGGTTTAGCAGCATGTTGTCGGTCAGTTGGAACCTGTGAGCTTGAAATCAGAGCTGGGGAGTCACCTGGCACATGAAGGCAGGTGCAGAATGTGGAGGACCGTGAGCAAGGTGGGGCTGGGGTGTGCGGTGTGACTGGGGTCCCGGGAAGAGGAGGGGGAGGTGTTTGCAGAGATGAGCCTGAGAACCCTACAGATTCTCGGAGTCTGATGAGTCCAGGAATGGCAAATAAGATTCTAGATACGTCGTAAGTCAACCAGCAACCACCAGAGAGAGACAAAGAAAATGCGTATTTTTAAATACCTGGTGATACAAGACAGAGTCCCTTCCAGGGAATACTGATTACCTTCACTCATCCTAACGGAAGCCTTCAGTATGGTGGGGCACCCAGCCCAGGGCTCTCTTCTTGGCTGATGTACATCTTAGGCTGAAGGCGAAGCAGGCATTTCTACATCAGTAAGGAATCCTGGGGAATGAAAATAGGCCATTTTCAAGAGCGTTTTTAAAAGTGAGGTCCCTAGGAATAAATCGAACAAAAGACATGCAAGACTTGCAGAGAAAAGGATAAAACTTAGAACACTCTGAGGAACCCTAAGGAATGCAGACAGACCCCACTTGCAGAGCGGGCACTGTGGTGCCGAGACGCCAGGCTCCCAGGTAGGCCAGTGCCAGACTCCAGCAGCAGACGCTGCTTCTGAAATGCGTATGGGATTGCAAAGCGTCAAGGATAGCCAAGAACCCGAAGAAGAAGGGCAGTTCAGGATGGCTAGCCATGCCGCTTCTCTAAAGCTTGCTGGTTAAAGACAGCATGGCACCTGTGTGGAGATCACTGCGGAGCCGCCGTGGAGGCTTCTGATGCCGTGAGCACGTCCACGCGCACAGGAACACTAAGTTCCTGGCAGAAGCTGGCTGACGAGCGGGGGTGCGTAGGTTTTGATAAATGCTGCTGGGAAGTTCGGGGCCACGCGGGAAAAACACTAATGAAATTAGAGCCCTACCTCACACTATTCGCACAAATTAATCTCACGTGGACTAAAGACGTATGTGTGAAGCTGTAAAAACTGGAAGGTACTACTGGGTAATATCTTTGTGTCCTCCTGGTATCTGAGGATTTGGTCAGTAGGATTTTCTTAAAGGCACTAGCCACATAGGAAGGTAGACGTAAATTAGGCCACGCCAAAATGAAGGACTTCTGGATACATCAGAGAGGGTGCCATCAGAAAGGGAAGAGTCACACCCAAAACTGGAAACGTGTTTGTAAGTTATGTCCAAAACTGACAAAGGACTAGTATCCAGAATATATAAAGAACTATGACCCCATAAGAAAACAAATGACCAGCGACGAATGGGCACTTCACAGAAGAGGGGACCCGGAAGCCGGCAAACAGGAAAAGTGCTCAGCTGTCCCGGTCATCAGGGAAATGCAACTGAAAGCCGCGCGAGGTGGCGAGATGTTCTGTCACGGGAGCAGGGACTGGCGAGGGTGGGCCCGGACGTGCATGCGGCGGGTGGGCTGGCCCAGCACGGTGCCCTGCAGAGCACAGCCGTGGGAGCCCCCATAGCCCCGTTCTGGGCGCAGGTCTGGAAAAAGGCCTGCCCGCGGCACTGGGAGTCCAGAGCATTGCTGGGCCGCTGAGATGCCCAGCACGGGAGGCCCCCCACCCCGGGGACGCCCCCACGAGGCAGCAATGGGACGAATGCAGGCACGTGTCAGGGGAGCACCCAGCACCTGTGGGAACTGAGGGTCCCGGGACACACAGGAGCTCCTGGCCCTGGGGGTCCTCATCTCATCATTCCTGTGAACGTACATCCGTGTGCTCCCCACCCTCCTGCAGGTGGGATATCGCTCATGGAAAAGACCGTGTGTGGGCATTCGCATCCCCTTCTCAGCTCCGGCAGCCGCTCACCGCAGGGCAGGGGTGAGTGGAGGGAGCCTCGCCGGGGAGGAGGGTTCTCGCCGCCCCGCTCTGTGGGGCTCTGTGTGCAGGTGTCCTGTGCAGGGCCGGCCGCCCTCCCGGCCAAAGGTCAGGACTCCGGCTCCAGGAACCCCGCCTTGGCCTTCCTGGCGAGGGGCCGACCCTGCACCCCTGCACCAAGGGCCGGGCGGGCCCTCTGCTTGCCTGCTGCGGCGGCGTTCATGGTGGCTTATCCTCTGCTCTGCAGGAGCCAAGGCGCCCACACCTGAGCCGCCCTCCTTCAGGATCCCGTCTCAGGAGTCAGACCTGGAGAACCTCATGCCCCTGTATCGGCTGCCATGCAGCCACCAGAATGTGCTGTCCAGGGAGGGCGCCCGCTGCGGGGGCCAGCAGAGCCCGGCTGGGGCGCCCGCCACCTCCAGCCATGAGCCACGAGGGGAGCAGGCCGTCCAGGGCTCGTGCCATCTCCAGGACGGCCAGCCTCCAGGGGCGACACCGGAGGTGGCTCAGGCCAGCGTCGCTCCGTTCGGCCAGGCTGAGGGCCCGCCCGCGGCGCGGGGAGAGACCGGGGTCCGCCTGTGTCTCCCCGGGGAAGCCCGTGATCCCGACGCCTGATGGCCTGGGGGGCTCACCGCTGTGCTCAGAGGGCAGCGCGTCCTCGAGGGTCCCCGGCTGTCCCTCCTCCTGCACAGACACCAGGGGTGCCCGGTGGCCTGTTCCTGCGGAGGGCAGCCCGGGCTCTGGCTGCGGAAAGTCGGCCGAGGAAGGGAACTGAGCGCCTCCTCGGATCCCGGCCACGCGGAAGCCTTCCCTGGAACCTGCATCTCGCTCAGCGTGGAAGCCGTGTTGTAACGCACGGAGTTTCCTGAACACGCCCACACGTTGTGCCAGGACTCAGGGCCCAGGGTGCTGTTTTCACGTGTGTCAATTAGCAATGGTAACTGCTAGGGACTTAAGCAGCTTTTAAGGAAATTCTTCAGAATTTCTTAGGAAGCTGTATTGCAGGAAATAATAGAAATTAATTTTATTGGCAATAAACTTTAAATCAGTCTTGGTGAATTTTACATTCTTGGGCTTCAGGTGGTCTTTTGGGGGGCTGGTGAGGATTCGTGGCCGAGCCCCTCTGCCCCCCCAACCTGAGCCATCTGGCGCTGGGCCCTCAAGTCCAGTGTGAATGAGGCCCGGGTCTGGGCCTGCAGAACCGGCTCCCAAGCCTGCCCCCAGGTGGGAGAAGCCCCAGCCCACCCCCGCCACCCCCAGCTCCCAGGCTTGCGGGGCGCTAGCCTGAGTTAGGCCTGCTGTGGGCAGTGACCCTCTGTGGGCCCAGTGGTGGCCACCTGTTTCTCTGAGCGCTTTGCTGTGGCTCCAGTCTGAACCCGTGGGCCCCACGCTGCACCACCACGGGCAGGCTTCCTGGAGGAGGTGTGCTCTGGCGTGGGCTCCTTTACCTTCCATGCCTCGGTTCCTCCGACAGGCACCCTGTGATAAGTCAGCCTGCCCACCTGTGTGGTCTCGCCTCGGGCGGCCACGTGCTGTGTCAGCTGACACGCAGGAAGCCCCCCCGCCTGCGCCCCCCCATCATGCACGCCCTCACCTGCTGACCTCCCACCCCATCCTGCAGTCGTCATTTCTACCCTTCCCTCCTGATAGGCCATGTTTGCCCTTGGAGGGCCCCCGGGAGACCCCCTCCAGGTGGGCCAGCCCCTCCTGAAGGAACCCCCTTCCCTGCTTCTTTATCTCCCTGCCCTGCCTCTAAGCCTCCGGAGACCTGCTCCCCCTGATTACTTGAAACTGGGTCTTGGCCCCCACAGGGCAGTTGCCCTGACCTTGTGTCCTGAGAGCCTCCAAGTCCACACAGGCTCATGGGACTGTGGAACCCAGCACTTGCGCGACCCAACCTCAACCTTCAGAGAAGATGATCCTCTACCTTCTGGAGGGGAGGTTGTCTCTGCCTCCCACCCAAACTCATAAACCAGAAGATTCTCCAACAGAGAGCACGTTCAGAAGCTAACCACCTGCAAACCTTGCAAGGTTTTGACAAGGATGCCCGGGAGCTGAGCGCTGTGGACACAGCCTGGGGGGCCACCTGAGTCCCGACCGTGGAGTCAGTACCAGGGGTATGATGCAAAGGAGAGGGTTCTGGCTTTATGGTGAAGTTTTCACCACAAAACAATTACTGCTTTCCTAAAAATGTAATTTCATTGCATCCTGGATTTATAGAAGGTGAGAAAATCCCCAAGAAACTTTTGAGAAAAAAAGTGAACTGAGAGGTAAGTGGTCAAAGGTTTGGGCTTCTCTGAAACCAGGCCTTGAGCCAGAAGCAAAGGGCAGAGCTGGGGGCAAGGATCCAAGACGAATCCAGTGTCTGGCAGAAATCAGCTGAGCTAAACTAGCCCAAGTTAGGAAGCTAGGCTTTTCAGAGTTTACGATCAGTCAAGTTAAACTCACAACCGAAGACCACAGACCATCATGTGTGAGTGTCAACAAACAGTAAAGAGAGGACTCAGACCCCCCAGAAACCTCAGGAATTAGAAATTCAGGATATTAAGTAGGATGCACAAAATATTTAAATGTGAGACAGAGTGACAAGAATAAGGAGAGGATTTTCTAAATGATCAGGAAGATATGTAAAAGGCCTGAATAGAATTTCTAGAAGTAAAAAATACACTTGTTAAAAACTTGGATAAATTAAACACCAGATTAAACCTAGCTGAAGAGAGAATTCCCAAACCGGAAAGTAATTTGAGGAAATTATCCGAATGCTGATGCAGCCGTGAGGGTGTTGTGGAGGGCGAGCTGGCCACAATGGAGGGAGGACAGATGGGCCTCAGACACGTCCAGCTGGAGTCAGGGGGACAAAAAACATGAGAAAGAACGTGCTCTAGTACCATGACTGCCCAGAGCTCACAAGAGGCATGAACACAGAGGGACCAGAAGCTTCATTTACGATGAGCTGTTCAGGGAAAGAAACCGGCACCTGAACATCCTGAAGGGAAAAGACAGAGCACCCAATACAATCTGCCCTTAAACACAGCCAGAAAGAAAGACCATGGACAGGAATAGCAGACGGACAGCAGACTTCCCAGCGGTAAGGACAGAGGGGGTGAAACAGACAGTTGTCAACCTAGACTCACATACCCAGCAATGCTATATGTAGGAAAAAGAGCAAAACCCGCATTTTTAGGTGACAAAAGCTGGGCTTACACCACCAGCCCTACAGTAATGTGACTTTGGAAGAGAAAGAAGGGAAGTGTGTGTGAAGCGTTTGGACAGAAGCCCCGGGGAGCAGTGTGAAATGCACCCTCACCTGCCCATCCTTCCTGGGAGGCCACCAGGTTAAACAGTGAAAACGTAGATTCAGACACAAGTAACAAGCCTGATTCATGGGACGTCTGTGGGGCCCTGGGCTCACTGGAAGTGCATGGTCTCCTCGGGCACACGGACCGCTTCCCGAAGCCCAGTGGGATCCTGCCGTGCGCCCCCCTGTTCCCCACCCCTCCATGCTGTGCCCATCCCCCAGCTGCTTCTGTCGCTTCCCGCTCATTGCCCGCCCTGTTTTCCACGTGGTCCTTGTGCTTTGGGCTCATCGAGCCTCTTGCATCTGTGGGTTAGAGTTTACATCAAATTTGGAAATATTTTAGCCATTATTTTTCTAACACTTTTTCTGAACCCCTGCCCCCGATATCTTCTCCTCTTTGGGGGGTCTCCAATTAAACATACATTAGGCTGCTTGAATCTGTCCCAAAGACACTGATGATCTGGATCATTCTCTGTTCCCTGTTTCGCTTTGGACGGTTTCTGTTGCTCTCCCTGTTCCATATCTAATCTGCCGTTGACCCATTCAGCATATTTTCCATCTCACACACTGTGGTTTACAACCCTGCAAATTCAGTCTGGGGTACTACTGTGACTCCCATGGCTCGACCTAACTTTCAGACCCCCTGGGATGCAGTTATGATGCTGTGCTGAAGCCCTCGAGTCAGACCTGGGTCAGTCCCAGATGACTGATTGCTTGTCACATGCGTCTTATTTTCCTGCTTCTTGGCACCCTGAGAGTTCTAAGTGGATGTCAGGAATCATTACATTTAGCTTTTGGGATGCTGGATATTTCTATATTCTTACCAATATTCTTGAAATATATTCAGAGATGCAGTTATTTTAGAAGTTTGATCTTTGTGCCTTGGCTGGGGCTAATGACCCACCCTGAGCCCACCTGCCTCCCCTGTGACCTCACCCAGTGCCCCCTGGATGCTGAGCCTTCTCCTCGGCTGCCACCGGCACGCTGTGTGACCAGGGGAGCATCCGGTGCTGCTCCTGGGGCAGGGGCATGGCCCCCGTCCAGGCTCACTGCTCGCCTCACCCGCACGCGCTGCCCGGACTCTGCTGCATACTCGCAGGGCTTCTGCAGCTCTCTGGGTTCTGTCTTCTTTTGGACTCTGTTTCGTGAGTTCTATCTCCCCTGGGCTCCCAGTCTCTCAACTTTGTTCACTCACCCAGGGTGACTGTCAGGCTCTGCCTGGGTCCCCTCCCTGCGCGGCGCTCGGACACTACCCGGGCGATTAGTGGGGATCCTGCCCCTCAGGGTCCTGTGCTTTGCTGCAAACCTTGCTCTGTGTGAGAGGGCACATCTAAGCCTGACACAAAAATCTGATCTGTGACAATCTGACAGCTTAGACATCACTGCACAAAGGCCCATTTTCATCTGCAAAGTCAGAAAACGCCATCATGGGAGCCGAGGCGACTGGACCTTCAGCGGTGGAAAAGCACCGTAATGACCCCACCCCGCAAGTGGCAGGAAGGCGATGACAGTTCTCAAGGGGGGGCTGTGTTCAGAGCCGAGGGCACAGTAACCACTGTCACGTGGACTGGGAGCCATGCGCCGGGATCCCCGTGTGCACAGAACACTCGTGTCGAGTGACTTGGGAAAGATCGGGACCGTACCAAGGGACAGGTCCTATTACCACATGGGAGCTGCCCCCCGACGCCAGCTTCCTGGGAGGCTGGGGCAACGCTCGGTCCTGGAATCCCTGTAAGTGACCACCTGCTGCCACCGGTGTGTTCTGACGGGTTTGCACACACGCGTGCAAGGAGCTCCTCAAAGGGCTCTGACCTCAGTGGTGGCGAAGGGTCTGTTTTCCTCCCGTGTTCGTGCACCCCCACCTCCTCCCAGAGGGGCCGGACAGAAAGCTGCCTCGTTCACACAGCCACCTCGCGGGCACGCTTTGCAGCCATGCCTCGTCGTGACTTGGGTGTGCAGGATTGTCCTACAGCGGTCTCCCCGCCACGAGCCCGGAGCACTCAGCACTGCAAGCACGTCCTGGGCACCACGCAGGACTGGCAGAAAGGAGAAGGCGGCCTTGGGTGGACGCACAGAGGACAGCTCACGGCCGCCTGAGACCCCAGCGTCCGTCACCGCCCCTGTGGGCCAGTCGCTGGGGTTAGTGCTGTAGGTTGGTCCAGAGGCGGGAGGGACATGCCGACATGAGGATCCCCAGCCCACGGGGACGTGGCGTGCCTTCACCCCTGCTTGGTGGGCTGGTGCCTCCGGAGTTTCCTTATCAGCAAAATCAGTAACAGACCTCAGGTCCTGAAAATCATATTTGAAAAAAATCATCTTATTTGAAAAAAATTAGGGAATAAGTTAAGACTTTATGCCCAGTTTTATGATCTCAAGGATAAATTCATAAGCCAAAAAAGCAAGTTTCTGAGGTAAGCCTCCCACATGGCTGTGGCACAGCCCTGCCCCTACGTCACTGTGCATCCTTGGGTGAACCACTCAACCTCTCCGAGTCCCGAGAGTTGCCTGACAGCAGGACGGCCATCAGGGTGTGCGCGCAGGACCCCAGAGGACCCCGATCGGGATGCCGGTCTCCAGCCAAAGCCAGAGGGCTTGTCCACCCACGGAAGGCACCACTCACGCCCAAGCAGGGCCCACTGGGCAGCAAGGACAGGGCAGCCCGAGAGGCCGTCCCCCCTCCTCCACATGGGCCACGCCGGGTCGTTTCAGCTCCATTTGGATCTCATTTCGATGAAGGGCAATCTCCCCATTGTTGAGGAGCATGAGCAAGAAGCCCAGGTAAGGCCTCCCTACAGCAAGAATGCACGCTCTCCAAGCAGGGACAGGGGGAAGCCGGCACCAAGAGTGAGTCCCCACAGCTCTAGGCGGCCTGCGGGATGGTGGGGCCGCACGGCCTC